>NC_141903.1:68715336-69023985 GCF_057802395.1 Ceratotherium simum simum
CAATTCATGTCCCTGTTCTGGCCTCAAGTGGTCCCACCCCTGCACAGCCTTTGGGCCAGAGCCGGTTCCTGGCACTTGGCCGGGCCCCTGGGGCAAGGCACCACAGCACTGTGACTCTGAGTGTGGGGGCTGTGGGGCATTCACCGGGACTGGAAAAAAATTTTTTTTTAATTAAAAAAAAAGTGCTCCTTCCATAAGGGGCTTTCTCTCACACTTTTTAAGCTTCATTCCATTGTATTGTGATTTGTGGATTAGAAAATGTAGCAGAAAGAGTAGACTGAAGCAAGTTGATTAAATGATGATAAATAAATACTATATAACTGAATTATCTGATTTTTTCCCTTTCTCAAAATATTTATTCTTTAATTTCATAACCATGTTTATCCCTTCATTATATACTGCTCTGTAATTTTCTCAAATGGTGTCTCATTTGAAGTCTTTTCTCCCTGATCCACTTGTTTTAGGGTTTTCTGGACAGGGACTGTCACATTTTTTTCTCTGTAATCTCCCACTGCAGTGTTGGCCATATAAAATTAAGTATACAACTAATATGTCTTTATTGATCAGTGACTCATGTAACAGACAAGCTTTAGGGCAATAAATTTGCATGCACGTGTAAGCTAATAATTTTTTTTTTTGTAATTTGTACTAATACCTGACATGAACAGTTTTTGCTATTTTTAAATTACTCGGAAATTGAAAGTAGTCTTCACTTTCAAATGTTAAAATTAAAACTAATAGGATAATACATAGCCTTTCA
The DNA here is from genome assembly GCF_057802395.1 of Ceratotherium simum simum. Lineage (NCBI taxonomy): Eukaryota > Metazoa > Chordata > Mammalia > Perissodactyla > Rhinocerotidae > Ceratotherium > Ceratotherium simum. The sequence continues at coordinate 68,716,097 of NC_141903.1, forward strand.
TTATTATTACAACAAAATGACAAATAACAAATGGCAGGGCTTACACAGTAACCAAAACCCTGCAGGATAATACTTTCCTGGCCCTTTTTACGCAACTCTTGCAACACGTATCTCTTTATCGTCTTAGTGTTATAAGGTTGCATATTATTGCATATTGAGCCAGGTTTCAAAGCAATAATACCTAACAAAAGATACTATATTCGATCTGGACTTAGGGCATTATGTGTTGATACATTTTTAAATAGGTGATGGAACACTGGTCTATGAGCATGGGCTCTTTCTTTTATTTTCAAGTTAGGCTATAGCTATGTATCTGTGGGCAAGACATTTAATCTCTACACCCTTTAAATAACACATTTATAAGGGAAAAGGTTTAAACTAGATGACTTTTCAGTTTTCTTCTTATTTTAATGTACAATGATATGTTCAACGCGTAAGAAAAAGAAACATTTTGGTCACTGTGTTAAGAGATCAGTGATCTTTTAACATATTCTTGGCCAAATTTTAATAAATGTAATTTTAAGGCCATATTTAATTGATAGATTTACATCATTGTCTAGCTTTATCATGCTAGATGAAATGTAAATATTGAGATTAAATCTCTTACTGTATATGAATTAATTGGCAGTATAATTTCCCAACTTGTCCCTTATCAATCTACCTGATCAAGACAATGAGCTACTCCATGATGGAAGAAACTAAATATATTAAACAAATATAAACTTTTATTTGATTTTTTTTTTTTTTGCACAAAGTATTCTCCAAATGCTATCGATTGACTTTTATAGAAGATCTAATGTTAACTGAAATGTAGATGTAGATTTGGTAAGAAAATAGCAAAAGAGAATTATAAATAGCTAAGAAAATAAAATAGCAAAATAGTTTCCTTAGTTATATAAAAAAAGCTTGCATTAGAGATTTCATTTCATCAAAAACAAATTAAAACTAATTTTCTTTCCAGAGTGGGTAAAAATATTAAACAGTCACACTAATTCTGAAAGTGTTGGGAATATCTTTTGAAATAGGACTGTTGAGCTGGTATGGGTTAATACTGATGCTCTGAAAAAATACTAAAAAGCCAGTATGATCAAGAGAACATGAGAAGAGAAGGAGAATGATAAGGGAGTCTATCTCTCACTTTTTCCCCCACCTATTCCTCAAGATGGCCTATGTTACTATACAAAGCTAGCTGATGTTGATTAGCTGTTCCAAATATCAAGCAACAGGAAGTAGGAAGGACTTGAAGTCACGACATTTGTCAACTGACCAAAAGCAAAGAATATATTAATCCTATTGTCACTAATATTAGACCAATTATATAGCAATTCTCTTTGTGATGAATGTCTGTTTTTTCTGCCTACCCAGTTTCCATTTTATCTTTGACAAAAAGTCTATCATATTGTGGAGAAACAATCTTCCCCACTCTGAGTCCAGTGTTCCTTGTAGAATTGACATTGGCTTTAACTCCAGCTCCCAGTTTGGAACCATGAGTCGGCTCTAAGTCAATAGCACATCCTTGTTGCCTTGATTCATGGATTGGTATATGATCCAGTTTGGGCCACCTACCATCACGCCCATCATTTCACTGAAACTTTTGGTAAAGCAAAATATCCTCACCGCATGGATTACTGGAAAAATAAGATATAGGTTGGAGCTGCTGCAGCCAACTTGCTCCAGGGGGAAGTAATCACTTGCCTGTGAGTGAAGAAAGTACAGAGGAAAATAGCCCAGCTATGCTTGAACTACTCAATTAAAAAAAGAAAATAAACTCCCTTTTGTTTAAGCCACTTCAAGTAGAGTGGTTCTATCACTTTGCAAATAAAAATCCCTCACTAGAACTTTTTAGATAACTGATATTCATAACTTCACATTTCTGTCCTTATGGTGTGTTGTCCTCATCTAACCGATCTTGCTTTGATTGTGTTATTGTTAAATGTGAAAATTTTCCATCATTTCCAATGATACACTGTTACTTAGGAATATAAAAGTAACACCCACAAGCACATAGTATCTGGTCACTGAGAGATTTTCAAATAGTTTAAAACTCATTTGACTAGAATATATTAATAAAACATTTATTAACTTATAACTTCAAGAAACAGTTATAAATATCTGTAATGATCAGCAAATAAATTGCTAGTAGATTTAAGTTTTACTATATTTACTCTAATCCAAAATTTAGCATTCTATTTGAAGGAGTATTCTGAACTTGACTATTTATTTCCAAAATATGTGAACTTGTTTAGTAGGATTTCACTTTTAAGTGAAAGAATACTAAAAAAAAAAGCAAACAATACAGCTCGTGAAGTATTAACATAAATACACAGTCCCCAAAGGAAAAACTCCAATTGATTTTTCCTGCCTTGAAAAATAACACTTATTATAATATAGCATAAATTGAGCTACCACTAATTATATAAAAGCTTTCAGCCACAGAGAATCTTTATTTAACATGGAACTTGAAATAGTATCTGAATCCTGCCAAGACAGGGTTTTACCCATATTTTAACAGCTGTAGCTTTTTCAGCTTCAAAGAAAATACATCCTCTGCAACCCCCATTATGGTCTTTTCCTTGGGACAGAAAGAAACTGACACCCTAATGGGAGGAAAAGTTATGTTGTTACCGAGTAGCCTAAGGCTAAAAGACCAGTGCTAGACAAATTCCTATTATCTATACTCTCCAAAAATATGTATGAAGGCAAAAGATTACACATGCTCCTCATTTCAAGAAGATTAAAGAGGCGAAGCTGAGGAAGTGGAGGTCCTTGATGCAGTTTCAAAAATCTTTGAATCATATCAATAAGCTTGAAATACCAAGAAAAATGGAACATAATAAGTAAAGCATTAAGACAACCAGAAACCAAAAACGTATGCATTATCATAATATGCTTTCCTCAAGTTTTGTATTATGTGTTTCTTAAAGTCTCAGGCATCCTACACCAGGAACACACCAGTTTCTTGCTAAAAACCCTGATTTGTGGTCTATTGTGGATCCAGGAACTCAGTATCTGTGGGGTTGGAGTATCGTGAATTTTTGTTATGTACCCGGCGCAAGTTCTTCTTCCATTGACCCAGAGCTTAGAGATGACTGATTGCTCCAATTTTGTAACAACTTTACCTTCAGCTTCTGGATGGCCCACACTCTCACACCCAGATGCTCATGATCAGCCTTTTAGAAACCAAATCTGCTGGTCTTTTGTACATCAACTGATGAAAGTTAAAAGTTATTACATCATGATGTTGTCTACTAGCCAAGATTTCTACTCCAGCAGTGTCAATATGTTTATCTTTGAATGTATTAAAATACATTCAATATGTATTTGAATATCTATTTGCATTTTTCCAATATTTAGTAAAATAGTAGGAGAGGGAAATGAAAACTATTTGAGAAAAAATATCATTTGAAAAAACAATAAAAAACAGTATACATTCAAAAGATAGTGATACTTTAACCTCATTACGAATGTTATATTATGTTGAAAAAATAAAACTGATGATGAAAATGCAGGCTAGAAATATATCTTTCATGTCTATGTCTAACAGGCAGATATATTTGGTGATTTCATTAAGCATTTAGTTCTCAGTATTGAAAACTCCTGTTCATTTTTTTGACTTTTGGCTGATTTATACTTTATTCCATATGTCCTTTTCTTTGAAAATATAGTATGTAAGAAAGTGGGGGATCATCTGCATATTTAATATTGAGAATATTCATTCAGTTATTTATCCATTGGACAAACATGTATTAAACACCTGTCTCAGTTCTAGAAGTGGAATATACTGTAGCAACAAACCAGAAAAAACATCCCATGCACACAGAGCTTGCATTCTGATTAGGAAAACATAGGGGTTAAACAATCAGCTGAATGTCTATCAGGTGAGGAAACACATTAGCGTTAGAGGAAAAAAACCCACCACTGTGTAGGCTACTCCCTGATGAGAGTACTTTGAGTAGAGACCTGAAGGAAGTGAGGGAGGGAATCATGTGGCTCCTGGAGAAAGCACATTCCCCGCACAACAAGGGCAAATCCTGTGAGACAGGGGCTTTCACAGCAGGAACAGCAGATCGAGCAAGCGGGTCAAGAAGAAGATTACAAAGGGAGGTGCAGGAGACCAGATCACACAGCAAATGATAGCCCCAGGAGAGAACACTGATTTTTATTAGTCTGGGTGAGAGGGAAAACCACAGGAAAATTTGGAGCAAAGTGTCAATATTTTAAGTTGGATATATTTTTTAAAAGGTTCCTGTGGTAACTGACTGGAGAATAGCCTGGAGAAGTGCAAAGATGGGAGTAGGGAGAACAGTTATGAGACTATTGAAGTAATCCAAGCTAGAGATAATACTGGCTTACATGAGAGTGGTTACAGTGAAGATGGTGAGAAATGATGGCTTCCGGATAATTTCTACATTATTTTGAAAAATTGGTGATGAATTAGATGTGCAATGTGGAGAGAAGGAAAAAATGCCTTCCATAATTTTTCTCTTTGCATCTCGAGGAAGAGGGTGGCCAATTATTGAGATGAGGAGCATAGCCTAATAGGAGAATTTGGAGGATGAGGGAGCATGGTATAAAATGTCTCACTGAAGACATGTTACGTGTGAGATGCCTATTCAACACATAAGTGAAGATGCCAGGTAGACTAATGGTTGCAAGAATGGTTTTTCAGGGGAGAGGTTGGGATGGAAATATAACTTGGTGATCAGCATCAAATAAACTATATTTAAAACCAAGACACTAGATGTGATTACCCAGGTAGTTAATGAAGATAGAGAAGATATCCAAGAACTGATCCTGTGATAATCTAATGTTTAGAAATATAAAAAGAAGAGGAGAAATCCCCACAGGAAACAGAGAAGAAATAAAGACTAAGTTGGAGAGAAAAAAGAGTAATATTTCTTATTAGTCAAAAACCAAGATGATGAGTGAAGAGTCAAAAGCAATGTTGAGGCTTCTATATCTAGGTAACTAGACTAGTGATGACGTTATCTAAGACATTGGACAAAGGAAAGGAGAAATATGTAAAATATCCCTGGAGGACAAAACCAAAGACAATATATCTCTTCCTTAAGGCTCACAACTTATTGCATTTGATGTGCCAGTACAACCTAGCACAGATAGCAGTTATTATCAAAAGTTGTTGATTAAGAAGTGTTGAGATAGTAAGTGTTCCTTTGATAACTTTAGGTCATGATTTATGTGATAGATAATGGACAGTAGTATCTTAGTTAATATGTAAAGTTAAATTTTTGCACACTGTAGTACCCTTTCTTCAGTGTCATCTTCTTATCTTCTCTTCTTTGGATCTGTTATACAATGATATATAGGATTATTGTTGATTATTCTACTTTGAATTAGAATGCTTTTGGTAGTAGCTGAGATATAAAACAGCAATAAGGAAATAAATATTGGCATTTTAAAATGCGAGCTTTGAAAGTATACAATTTATTTTAAAAGGTAATTCCTGAAATTTTAATGATATTTAATTGCAAAACATTAGTAATATATATTGTGGGATTTCACTGATAAATAGCTATTAGCTACCTGAGCTATATTAGACTTTTATTGTTCTGTAAGTATAGTGAATTGGTTCACTTATGCACTATAGGGGTGGTACATTTTGGTTATAAAATCATCAAAACTGGAAAGCATCACTCCCACCCCTGAGTTCACTGATTATATTACTCATAGCAGCAGGGATTTTCAAATATTATTTCACAAATTTGAATATTCCCTTGGAGTTCTTTATCAAATTTCCAAGAATTTCATTTAAGATGATCAAATTTCAATGCTTTCTACAGAGGAACAAGAATCTTGAAGGAGAAAATTAGATTGGGTTACCAACTCAAAGTTTGGCATTCCCGACTCTGTGCACCCATTCAACTGCAAGCTGGCTGTTACTCAAGCACTTGCTAGCAAGCCTGGTCCTGTACCGAGCTGTGAAGAAGATCTCTAGTTTCTTATTGACATTTCCACATAAAATTTCCATTTTGAACCCAACTCACAAAACCAAATTAATTATTTTCTCCAAAATGCTCTCCTTTTTATCAGTCTCACATAGTGAAATCACCTACATCCCTGGGTCTTATACTTAAAATTTCAGCGTCGTCTTTGATTCCTCCATTTCCTGTTTGTACCTTGGACATCTTCCAAAAGAATTCATTCAGTTATCTCATTCAGCTTATTAGAAACTCATTTTAATTTAAAAAATAATTTCAATAGGCTTTTATCTTATAACAGTACTATATGTTCATTGTAGAGGATTTGGAAACTGCAGATAAAGCAAGAGGTTAAATTATCTTTACTCATAATCCTACAAACCAGAGAGAATTATCATTAACATTATGTTATTTATCAGTAGAGTATTTAATATCCAAATTGATGTATATAATTTACAAAATAGAAATCATTGTGTATCTTGGTTTAACCTAGTTTTCAATGTTCTGTAAATACATTCCAGTGCATTAATTACTCTTCCAAGAAAATCTCCTCCTTTTTGTTTAGTTAAGAGGAGCCAAAATTTCTTCATTAAAAAATAGTGTTGGGGCCGGCCCGGTGGCGCAAGCAGTTGGGTGCGTGCGCTCTGCTGCGGCGGCCCAGGTTCGCTGGTTCGGATCCCGGGCGTGCACCGACGCACTGCTTTGGCGAGCCATGCTATGGCGGCGACCCATATAAAGTGGAGGAGGATGGGCACGGATGTTAGCCCAGGGCCGTCTTCCTCGGCAAAAAAAGAGGAGAATTGGCGGATGTTAGCACAGGGCTGATCTCCTCACAAAAAAAAAAAAAAAAAAAATAGTGTTAACTTAAAATTTGTTTTTATACTAGCAATATAATATTCCATTAAGTAAATAGGTCACAATTTACTGAACCCATCCCTATTGGTAAGCCTATAAGTTATTATGTGATTTTTTATTACTATAAACAATGTGTCTAAGATCATCATTTTAGCTAAATCTTTCCACTAGGATTTCCTTCTAAGTCCCTGAAAGTGGACTTGCTAGGGACGAACATTTTTGTGGCATTTGAAATGTACTGTGCAGAGACCTGCTTTGCTTCCCATTTCCTACGGAGAGATTACATACTCTTTAGCATGACATTTGAAGCTTTCAACCCTTTGGTTTCGACCAATCATTAGCTTTTCCAGTCTTGGGGCCAATGGAATTGTATCCACTCACACAGCTATAATCCAGTTGTAACAAACCCTTTTGGTTCTTTTGGTTCAATTGTATATTTCTGCCTCTTGTTCAAAACACCCCAAGGGTTTTGATGCTGTTGAAAGACATCTCTTCTGTGAAACCTGCCCAGGTCTGTATCTCCTTAGATAACACTTTTACTCCCCTCTTTGCATTTCTGTGGTATTTTATGTCTCTAATAAACACTTTGGGTGAACCTCCTTGTAATAAAAGTGTTTGAGACTATATCTTCATTCCCGTCATTATGCCTGGTAAGCAGCTTAGGGCAGAGTATGTTTTAGTCCTGCTTGCATGTACCAAAATGCCTTGCTCAAAAGGGCAATATACATCTGATGATTAGTATAATATCGAATATCTCGTATGATAAGTGTAGCTTCCACCTTCTTGAGCATGGTTTAGGTGTTTGTGATATATGATAAATCTTACATCATAAAGAGTTTTTACATTTCTACAGAATAGCATACATTCTGATAATGAAGAACAAAGAGGGAGTATTAAATCTTCCTGGCACAGCTGAGGGCCCTGACCACCCATGCATCAGAGAGCTGTCTAACATTCAACAGTTCCCAGCAAGCTTGGCTCTCTATCGACTTCGGGACAACATCTTAATTAAGCTTTGGGCCATTATTTAAATTAGTGAGGTCTTTAGTGATCAATCTTTATTTCTTATTCATCCACTTGTCCTTAACCCTAACACATTTTAATGTTCAATAAATATAAATGATTTCATAGAATTTTATGGATATATTACAGATGTAGTAGTTCAGAATTCATTGAAATCCTCATAACTTTGATAGTCTATAGTAATATCAGTTTTGCGTGCAACAAACTATGTTTTATCTGATATTTTAATTTCTCAAGATTGCATAGAATTGGACTTTCTTTCCTGTTATAAACATATTATTATACTCTGACACAATAAACAGGGTACATCTTTTTATAAGAAATAAGTGCCTTTTTAAAATATTTGTTTAAATGTCTGTGAGATTTGCATTCAGGCATATTACAGTGACTTCAGCAAAATCAATATAAAATTATGATAGAATCTTAAGACTAATTACTAGAACAGAGATGGTTCACAACTTATAATACAGTGTCTGGTGTAATTAACTTTCCCATTATGCTTCTTTTCTAAAAGTGAAATTTTACTGATTGCAATTTTCCCATTTGATAGGGCAGGTGTTTAAAAGTAGTCAGAAAGTCAATACAAAATAGACAACCTCTACTGTTTGATTTTTAATAGGTTGTGTATGTGAATGGTCCATACAAACTATCAGAAGTATGTACAGTCATTTGGTAATGATTTAACATATTCATTCTTACATTTTCTTTTATAATACTATCCAGAAACATTAGAATAAAAGAGTTAAGGAAAATGCATCCTTTGTGTACACATTTTGTTTATTACCCTCTAAAATATAAGATACTATTGTCAAAGGAGAATATATTTGTGATTGCAAAGGACAGAAAGCAGAAGTATTATCTCTGCCCGAGGCTGGAGTGAAAAGTGGTGTCAGGTCGCCTTTGATTCTTCTGGCTCAGTGGTTCTCAACCACCAGGGGCGGTTTCATCCCCCAGGGGTCATTTGTCAATGTCTGCAAACATATTTGGTTGTCACAGTGGAGAGTTCTACCAGCATCTAGTGGGTAGAGGTAAAGGATGCTGCTAAATATTCTATGATACCAGGATAAATAGCCATAACAGTGAATTACCTGACCCAAAATGTCAATAGTGCTGAGGTTGAGAAACACTGGTCTAGTGTTTATCAGCCCTAAGCCTCCTTTTGAGGATTTCTCTTTCCCCCACATTTGACCAGGCCGTTAGTCCCCACTTATTGTGGTCAAGACACAGAAGATGTCAATTAGATCCCAAGAAATCTGTGGTATTTCTTTTTTTGGTCCATAGTTACTCAGAACCAAGACATATATGTAAAAAAGTAAGAGCAAACATAATCCCTTTCTCACCTGCTTTCTCATACACTCATATACCCACACTCATTTTCTTTTTTTGTTTGTTTTTTTAAACAAACAAAAACGGAACTCCTCAGTAGTTCATTTTTAAGAATGAGAGAATAAACTGTTCACATATGAAGAAATATTAAAAAGTCTTCATTTGAAAGAACATTCATTCTGATTGCTGTGTATTTTTATAGCTTTTGCTATAGTAAATGGGAATGAGAACCTATAAGGTTAATGAGGATTGCTCAAAGACCCATATTTTCATGCAAATGTTCTAGTGACCCTAAATTGTATCAACTTCAAGATTCAGGTAGCAAACCTGGAGAAGTAGGAATTTAGAGAAGAATGAAATCATTTCTTTAGCTCAAGAGTTGGCAAATTACAACCCCCAGGCCAAGTTCAGCCAGCCCTCTGATTTTGTAAATAGTTTGAAGACCAGCCATATTCATTCATTTAAGTATTGCCCAAGCCTACTTTTGTGCTACAATGCAGATTTTCGTAGCTGTAACAGAAACTATATGGTCTATAAAGTTTAAAATATTTACTTTCTGGCCCTTTACCAAAATATAAGTTTGTCGGGCCGGCCCCGTGGCTTAGCGGTTCAGTGCGAGTGCTCTGCTGCTGGCTGCCCGGGTTCGGATCCCGGGCATGCACCGACGCACCACTTCTCCGGCCATGCTAAGGCCGCGTCCCACATACAGCAACTAGAAGGATGTGCAGCTATGACATACAACTATCTACTGGGGCTTTGGGGGGGAAACAAAAGTTTGTCAACCTCTGTTCTATAGTCATGGTTTGCAAACATTAAAGTGCGGCTCTTCTGGCCACAGGGAGCCTGAGGAAAGAGGTTTGGAGCCTGAGTGGTTTCTTCTTCCCTTCTAAGGCCTCTGAGTCTGTCTGCGGAAACTGAGGACACTTGACACAGTTTGCAAATCAGTGATTTAGATCTTTAAGTGCCCGATTAATATTTGTTTTAATGATGCTGTTGATAATAATAATAATGCATATGACAGTTATTAAATGCCACTGACGCAAGCAACAATTGGATATAATTAAGTTGAACCAACATTATTAAGCACCTGTTAGGTGCCAGGTGTGTACTGCAGGAGTGATAAGACGAGTCTCTCTCTGAAGGTGGCCATCTTTTTTTTTCTTTTTTCTATGATTTATACTATTTTTGTTGACTTTATGGGTACACATTTTAATATATGTTAGTTAAACATATAGTTCTAAACAGGGAAATATCAACAAAGAAATGAATTAACCCTTTTCCATCTCTTTTTGCTTCTTTTAGTTTTACCATATATTTAACAAGCATTCTGTTTTTTAGGATTTCCCTGTTAAGAAGCTTTAATACCTGCTTTCAGGTTAGCTCCTTGGGGATTTCGAGCTGCTTTTTGTCCTTTTTCTTGTAATTTATTTAGTATTCTTGTTATTGAGGTGAACATGCTACATCATAAAATATATACTTTGAATGATTGCTGTCACTAGGGATTTCTGAATTTAATTGGACACAGACAGGAGGAGAAGAAAAGGAAAAGACAATGCAAATTGGGTACAAGAACGTATCCAAAGATACAGGAAAATAGAAACAAAATTTTATCTATAAAGAGGCCTTTCTTCTGACATACAGTGGTGAGGTCGCTCACAAAAGAAGATGGAAGTTCAAGTCCGAGCTCGCAACTGTACAGCCATCCCCCAAACTGTATGTACAAACCTCTACTCTTAGTGTTCTGAACTCAGCAGATAGCAACCAGTTGCTCAGGAGAAGTTGTTTGGAAGCATCTTTAATTTCTGTCTGTCTTTCACTTTCTACACTAATCCTTCATCAGTGCTGTTAGCTAACCTCCTACCACTCTGATCCAACATGTCTCTTGGTCTACTGCAATAGTCTCCCAAATGCTTTCCATGCTCGCACTCTTGCTCTCATACAATCTATTGTCGAGAACGCAGGGCAAATTTTTATTTTATTTTATTTTATTTTATTTTATTTTATTTTATTTTGTGAGGAACATTAGCCCTGAGCTATCATCCGTTGCCAATCTTCCCCTTTTTGCTGAGGAAGATCAGCCCTGGGCTAATATCTGTGCCCATCTTCCTCTACTTTATATGGGACGCCACCACAGCATGGCTCGACAAGAGGTGCGTCGGTCAGTGCCTGGGATCCGAACCCACGAACCGCGGGTAACTGAAGCAGAGCGCGCAAACTTAACTGCTATGCCATCGGGCAGGCCCCAGAACAAATTTTTTTAAAGTACAAATTATACAATCTACTCCACTCTATAACACCTCTCTCCACCTTCACAATTAGAATAAAATCTAAGCCTTTACCCTGAATTATAAAGCCCTAAGTGACTACTCTCTGTCTGCTTCTCTGGCCTGTCTACTATGTCTTTTCCCTTTGCCTATACCAGAGATGCTGGCCTCCCTTATCTTCTTGCAGAGTCGTTCAGTCATTTCTGCCTCTCTATTCTTGCCTCTGGAGATGTGCTTTCTCCCAAACTTTGCCGTATGCATTCTTTTTAGAGAGTTTAAATGGAGCTGAAGGAACTTCAGCATGATTCTTGCTGTGAAGGTAGCAATAGGTTTAGAATTTGTACTATTTTTATTGGTTTTATGTATACACATTTCAATATATCATTTTCTCAGAGATGTCTTCCCCTTCAGTCCCCCAGGCATTCATTATAGAACGTCTTGTTTACCTTTTTTAAGCCTACCTCACTGAGGTATAATTTACATACAATTATAAGTTTTCAATTCAATGAGTCTTGGCAAATGTATACAGGCATGTAAACATCACCTCACTCAAAATACAGAATACTTCCGTCACCTCCAAAATTTACTTTGTGGACCTTTGCTATCAATAAACTGATCTCTCCTTGAACCCATGGCAATCGATGATCTGCCTTCAGATAAATGAAATCAAACCATATGTAGTCCTTTGTGTCTGGTTTCTTTCACATATGGTTATTTTTTATAGATTCATCCGTTTTATTGAATGAATCTAAGGTTCATTTCCTTTTGTTGCTTTTTATCTATTGTATAGATATACCACCAATTTGTTTATCTACTAACCAGGTGATGGGCTTTTGCGGTGTTTCCTGTTTGTGGCTATTACAATTAAGGTTACTAGAAACATGAGTCATTGTCATATGACGAAAGTTTTTATTCCTATAAGAGGGATGGCTGTGTTGTATGATGAAGCGTATGTGCGAGAGAATCTTCCAAAGTGGTATGTAATCAATTTCATGTTCATTTTTGTGGATGGTGTGCATGTGCAGGTTCATTTATTTCCCATATGGATATGGGAACACCATATGTTGAAAATATTATCCTTTTTCCAGTGAGTTACCCTGGCGCTACCGCCAAAAAATAATCATCCATATATGTGTAGGTCTATTTCTGGATTCTTCATTCTGTCCACTGATCTATATGTTTATCCTCACTTTATTAATGTAGCTTAATAGTAACTCTTAAAATTACATTTTGTGAGTCATCAATTTAGTCCCCTTCTAAAATTGTTTTGGCTGTTCTAGACCCTTGATACTTCCATATAACTTTTTGAATCAGCTTGTAAATTTCTATGAAAACACTTTCGGGGTTTTTGATTGGGATTTTACTGAATCTATAAATCAAGTTGGGTAGAATTGACATCTTAGCAATACTGAGTCTTCTGATCCATGAACATAGAAGATATCTTCATTTACTTAGGTCTTATCATTTCTATTAAAAAGCAACACTTTCATAGCTTTACAGTTCTTACAATATTTTATTGAGTGCATCTCTAAAAGTTTCATATTTTGATGCTATCCTAAATGGTATTTTTAAATTCCAATTGGCATGTTTTGATTCTTTGTATAGATCTTATTCACCATTTATTTTTCTATTGGATTATTTTTTGACCTCTTTATATTGCTTTATTTTTCCTCACTAAAAAGTAGGCTTCATTACCACAACTACCTTTGTATCTTGATGATTACTACCTCCTCCATCTTATAAAAGTACTGGTGGATTTCTCAGTAATTATTCAGTAATTTCTCAGTAATTATTTCTTCCTGAATGAATGTACTATATACGTGACCTAGGAAAAATTGTTTAATCTCTCTATGTTTCCTCATATATAGATATATAAACATTTAGATATACATAAATATGGATATCTATCTAGATATCTGTCTAGATATGGATATCTATCTAGACATACATATTTATGTATAAACAATAAAACAATAGTATTCACCCTCCCTGAGATTTATAACTATTAAATCATATAGTTTTTATAAAAATTTTAACAGAGCCTAAATTACAGTAAATATTCTGCATTTACTAATTTTTCTCTGTAAAGTTATTAAACACATCAGTATTGCTACAACGGATTAGCCAACAATGGATTTGTTTTAGTTTAGTTCCTTCTCAAAGGAAATGTTGCCTACATAACGTTATTTTTCATTATATTATTTCTCTGCTGAACTAGGCTCCATGAATCAATCACAGCCTGAAGAAAGATATACTCAAAAATATCTTGAAATTGCTTCTTAAAAATTTTAGAATTTATATCTTATTAGTTTACTCCATCACTAATAACTGTCCCCCAATGCATTTCTTAAATATATGAAAAGAAAAAGCTCCTGTTTTTAAATATTTTTTCTTTTTTTTTTTTTTTAAAGATTTTATTTATTCATTTTTTTCCCCCCAAAGCCCCAGTAGATAGTTGTATGTCATAGGTTCACATCCTTCTAGTTGCTGTACGTGGGACTCGGCCTCGCGTTGGACGGAGAAGTGGTGCCTTGGGGCGCGCCCGGGATCCGAACCCGGGCCGCCAGCATCAGAGCGCGCGCACTTAACCGCTAAGCCACGGAGCCGGCCCTCTTTTTTTTTTTTTATAATTTTATTTATTTATTTTTGTTCCCCCAAAGCCTCAGTAGACAGCTGTACGTCATAGCTGCACATCCTTCCAGCCGCCGCATGTGGGACGCGGCCTCAGCATGGCCGGAGAAGCAGCGCGTCGGTGCGCGCCCGGGATCCGAACCCGGGCCGCCAGCAGCAGAGCGCGCGCACCTAACCGCCAAGCCACGGGGCCGGCCCTTAAATATTTTATTCAATTACAGATTTGGGACTGGTTCTCTGGGACTCTTGATCCTTAGATCAATGTTCTTACTAATTTTTCACTTTGTGAAGATGCTTTATTTTTCTTTTAGAAATGATTTTAGTGAGTAATTTCTGAAAGACAGGCCTTGGACAGCTCTGCTCGCTCACCTCAGCGATTAAGAGGTATCTCTTAGTCATTCTGCAACTAACCATTCTCAGCGTTCCTGCTGCTTCTCTTAGGTGTGAGAGGTGGGTATGAGGGTGGGCTTGTGTTAACACTGATATAAAAGCAAATCTTTGTATGTTTATTTTCAAGGAGCTGGTCAGCTATTGCCAAGACTGGACCTCCATGAGTTATTAACAGTGGTTTGGCTTTAATTACACATTTAGAAAACTCGCAAACAAATATATAAAACCATCTTTACTCCTCAGAGCAGTGAGCTTCGACAGTATTACTACTCAGCTGTGCCCTGTGTAAATGTCAAGTGATTAGGCATCTCGACTACAAGACACAGTGCCAGATTTCATTTCCTTGTTCTTCATAATAAAGTGCTGTGAAAGTTCTGAACATTTTGTTCCTTAGGTATCGTGTCAAGAGTGCTAGGGTCTGGGAGAAGATATTAGCTATTGGCCCCAAGCTACTGGTCCATTTTACTTTCTTCACTGACACTTTGGTGCCCCATGGTGAAAGGCACTCAGGTGGAAGGTGCACAGCCAGATGCCACACACCCCTACACAAACCAGCACTACGTAGGGAAAGTCGCTGACACACCGCTTGACATCACTTCTTTTTTTGCTACTTTGCCCTAGATATTTTACCACTACAACAAATATTCTAGGAATTCCTGCTTCCTCTTTAGCTCTAATCAATATTCCTGACTCTTATCTCAACTTGTCGTACCTCTCTCAGGATACCAGACCTTATATATTTTCCTCACATTTCCTTTACTAGGGAATCTAATTCTAGACACCACCTCATCATTATTCACCAATTCCTGTCCTTATCTTTAGTCAGCACAATTTCATAAATATTCTTTCAATGCCGAATATTATACCATCGCTTTGTTAAATGCTGGTGGCAAAAAAGGCCAACTAAGAACATCTTCCATGAGGAAGCATGTATTGAAGTGGAGGACAGATTATTTCAGTATAAAGAGGAAGGGATAATGTAGTGCTCACATTACACTCACCTAAGAAGTCCTTAAAATTCCCAAATCCAAGTCTTCATCCCATACCATTAAATCAAAGTCTGCACAGGTGAACAGAGGCATCAGAAGATGCCTTACTCCCCCAGATGATTCCAATTGGCAGCCAAGATTGAGGACCACTGAAAGTCAGGCATACCAGGTTGCTCGTTAGCCTAAGATTTGATGAAGGCTTTGTGCAGAGGGGTGCTTGAGCTAAGACGTGAGGGAGGGATGAGACCTATCTTGGCTATGGGACAGAGAATGACCATTCCAGGCATAGAAAATACTACAAGAGAGGCATGGTCCATAAGTCCATTGGCTTATCTGAAATGTTGACAACTTTTCAATAAATGAGATTTGCAAATGATTCCTGGGTTCTTTTCTTGGTATTTTTACTACATGGGTCTCTAGATATTAGTAGACAGAAAGTCTACTTTCTGGAGTGAGAGAGAATTGTTTACATGAAATGGCAGAGTACGCAATAGATACTATGGAAATTTGACTTATTGCACAAACTTGAACATACCAAAAATATTTCTCAAAAATACTTTAAGATCCTTCAAACTAGGGCTATAAAACATTTCCACCCCATTGCACTTTATATAAGTATAAAAATAAATTTAATTATTAATTAGATACTATTGTCATAGGAACAAAAGGAATATAAATAATCTCTACAGGTTCACATTTTCACTCTGTGTATATCTGGGAAACACAAACCTGAGCTTTTAATATAATTTTCTGTTTATACACATGGACAGTTGGCTGATACTCCAATAAGGTTTTTTTTTTCCGTAAGAGAAATAGAAAAAGTATTTGTAAAGTGAAAACTTTGTTCCTTTTGCAAATGTTCTTCAATACACTTCGCTTTCTACAGAAAAAAACAAATAGATAAGGCCTTTCTTTTCTTTTCAAAAAGAAGAGAATAAATCATAATGAGTGATTTAGAAATAAAATTCCTTAGAATCAATCTCTTCATGTAAATAGAACTCTATATATGTCATAAACTTAAAGTTTTACATATTAGCATAGAGTATTAATAAAGATTTTAAAATTTCATATGCCACTTTCTACATGATCTTTTAAGCATCAAGAAACAAATTATAATTCAGTAAATGACAAAACTTTTCACTACACATCTTGCCAACAAAACTTTGACTGTATTCCACAACTGCAAGAAACATTTTTCTTTTGTTTATTTGGAAGTTGAGGTTGAAAAGGTGTGGAATGTCAGGAGTTTAAATTGAACCACTAGATGGCGTCCTGTATACTGAACATAGAAATGTCGGAAACTAGGAGAAGGACAATTATGAACATGGTGTTACCATGGTGACCTGCTTGGCTTGTTCTGGTTGCTTTTCCCTAGGCCATTTCTCCTCTATTCTTTCTAAATGCATGGATTTACTCTTTTATGAATATGGTACTACATTGTGCCAATGGAAAAAGAAATAAGAAATGTACCAACTACCTTTAGAATCATTGCTATGTGTAATGCCCTATGCTAGTAGCTTCTAAAGGGGATTAAAAAGGAAGTTTAAGCTATGGTATATGTCGTGACAGAATTTAAAATCTAGGTTAAACATAATAGGTGAAGATTTAAAAAAATAAACTAAACTAGCAACATCAGGAAGTACGTAGTTGTGTATTACATAGGGGCCGTTCTTGGTAAGCATGGTTGGGTTTAGAGGGCTCTTTATAGGTCACGAATTAGAGAATATGGCTCTTTATTATATTTGTATCGTTAATTTTCTGTGTTTCTTGAGACAATTTTTTTTAATCTTCTGTTCTCAATTTTCTCATATATATGGATTGGACAAAGTAATCTCTAAACTTCTCAATTTTAATATGATGATTTTCCTAATGTTATTGGAACAATGTGAAAGATAACTAGGCCTTAACAATCCGAAAAAGTGCATACATGTGTCTGGATATGTACTCCATATTTAAAAATGTAAAATTCTGAAGAATAGACAGTATCTGGAGAGGGGAAAAGAAAGAAGGAAGCCTGTCAAATCTGTCCATCTGACCGGGACCTAAGCCCACTTACATTGGTGTATTTCTGTAGTTCAAAGTGTTTCAAGTGTTTGCATGGAAAATACACTAAGAACATAGGAAAGGCAGTGATATGTCTCTGATACTGTACATAAGGTTATGACCTTGATAACTATACCAATAAAATAAAACACTGAAGTTAAAACTGATTCTCTATAGAAGTGCCTTTAAATTTTAGGTGTCTCATAAGACAAAACAGAAGAGAAAAATCCAGAAATCTAGTTAAAGCGTGTATTACGTAAAAAAAAATGCATTGCTCTCTTTTTCTCAGTGCACTGTATGAGGACCCCCTATACCAGAATCAACTGGGGTATATGTTAGAACCGGAGATTGCTGGGGTCCACCTGAAACCTTGTGGTACTCTGTAATTTTTCAGTTTTGAATTTTTTCACACTGTAATTTTTTTATTGATGTCTTAATAGTTTATAACATTGGGAAATTTTGGTTGTACATTATTGTTTGTCAGTCACCATATAAGTGCCTCCCTTCACCCCTTGTGTCCACCCCCAACCCCCTTGCCCCTGGTAACCACCATACAGTTCTCTCTGTCCGTGTGTTGGTTTATATTCCACATATGAGTGAAATAATGTGGTGTTTGTCTTTTTCTCTCTGGCTTATTTCGCTTAACACAACACCCTCAAGGTCCATCCATGTTGTTGCAAATGGGACGATTTTGTCTTTTAGTATTCCGTTGTATATATATACCACATCTTCTTTATCCAATCATCAGTTGAGGGACACATGGGTTCCTTCCATGTCTTGGCTATAATGAATAATGCTGCAATGAACATAGGGGTGCATAAGCCTCTTTGGATTGTTGGTTTCAGGTTCGTTGGATAGATTCCCAGTAGTGGGATAGCTGGATCATAGGGTATTTCTATTTTTAATTTTTTGAGGAATCTCCATACTGTTTTCCATAGAGGCTGCACCAGTTTGCATTCCTACCAGCAGTGAATGAGGGTTCCTGTTTCTCCACAACATCTCCAACATTTGTTGTTTTTTGTCTTGGTGATTACAGCCATTCTAATGGGTGCAAGGTGATATCTTAGTGTAGTTTTGATTTGCGTTTCCCTGATGATTAGTGATGTTGAACATCTTTTCATATGCCTATTGGCCATCTGTATATCTTCCTTGGGAAAGGATCTGTTCATATCCTCTGTCCATTTTTTGATCGGGTTGTTTTTTTTCTGTTGTTCAGTTGTGTGAGTTCTTTATATATTAGGGAGATTAACCCCTTGTCAGATATATGATTTGCAAATATTTTCTCCCAGCTGGTGGGTTGTCTATTTATTTTGATCCTGGTTTCATTTGCCTTAAAGAAGCTCTTTAATCTGATAAAGTCCCACTTGTTACTTATTCTTTAGCTTCCCTTGTCTGAGTTGACACGGTATCTGAAAAGATTCCTTTATGACCAACATCAAATAGTGTATTGCCTATATTTTTGAATGAAAGAATGAATGAATGAGTAAATGAGAAGGGAGCAATGAAGGAGAAAATAGGGACAATTTATGTCTTCTAGTAAAAAAGGTGATTTCATGACACACCAGCAGAGTACCTGTTTTAGACAGATAGAGTCTGCACGTTCCTTTCACAAAGCATCGTACGATTGTGCACATAGTTGCGTTTGTTTATTTGTTTGGTTTTTTAATCTCAAATCTTAAACTCAGAGAGCACTCATTAACTACCCCATCTTAAGCAGTTCATTCTAATTTTCTGTCTCCTATCTCCCTGTTTAATTCTGCCTCACTTCTGTATGTTTCCTTATACATTGTTTTCCTCTCCCCTCTAGACGGCAGGATCCTAGAGGACAGCACTCAGTGAGTTCCCTTGTGTTTCGTGTTAAGCCACTTGTGAGGCTGGAACTGAAATGGGTAGATTCTGCTTCCCAGGTAAAAATTAAGTTCCCCTGCAAACTGTCCCTGCAAAATGGCCTCAGGCAATGTCATATTACTGGGAAACAAAGAGACATTAATAACCATAAATATCATATTAAATGATATTGAATTTAATTATTTATCCATAGAGATTCTTTTAGTAATCTGCATTTTAAAAATGTAAAGTATAATAGGCTTGCAGTAAATTACACACTCTAAGTCAAAAACTGAATATTTTTATTTTCTCAGATAATTCCCTAGTGTCCATTCCCAGTCAACACCCCCTTGGTGGTAACTATTATGCTGACTCCTATAATTATAGATTAATTTGCACTGATTTTGAACAACTTATAAATCAAATCATAAAGTATGTGCTCTTTTGAGTACAGCTTCTTTTGTCATACATAATTTTTGAGACTCATCAAAATTGTTATGTGTATCTGCAGTCCATTCTGTTTTATGGCTAATATCCTATTTTATGAATTTGCCACATTTCGTGTACATATTCCATGCTGATAAAGGTGTGCGTTTTCCAGTTTGGGACTACTCTGAGTAAAGATGCTATGAACATTCTTGTACATGCTTTTTTCTGCATGATTTTTATATTTTCTCTACATATTTGATTTTTAGACATCTATATTAGACCTTTTGACAATCTCACACATCTCTCATCAAATCTGTCCTTTTCCACACTTGGTTTTTCTCGTCTCTGTGTTTCAGGTGGGTATTTTCTAGTTACCTGTCTTGGAAATTACTAATCATGCTTTCTTCTCTGTCTAGGCTACTGTTGAATCTATCCATTGGTTCTTAATTTAACATACTGCATTTTGCAGTTCTAAAATGTCCACTTGGCCCTTTTTTTGTGAGAGTTATGTTCTCCCTTGATTTCTTTCATCTTTAACCTATCATTTATAGTCATTTTGAGGCCTTTATCCACTAATTCCAAATCTGGACCATGTCTGGGTCTGCCTCTCTTGCCTATTTTATCTCTTATCAGTTATTTTATGGCTTGTTTTCATGTTTCATAATTTTATATCATATTTTGCCCACTATAGATAACCAGACACTGGAGGTCCAGATGATTATATCATTCCTTAGGAATGTTAAATTTTGTTCTTTCATGCAGTAAAATTATTGGTAGTTCATTCTGATTCTGTCATAGGCTTGGTTTTAGGTTTTATTAGAGAGGTTCTATATGAGCTTTGTTCTTAGAGTGTGGCCCTTAATTCGCAGGGTGCTACCCTTTGCTTAGGGCATGTCCTATCTGGAGTCTCACCTGAGAGCCAATAGTGTCCACAAACCTTCCTCTATTCTGGTTGAGTTGGAACTTCAATATCTCCTCAACACCCTAGGATATTTCTCTGTTTTCAGCCACTCAGCACTATTCTCTACTAGGCCTGCCAGAGACATGCTTTATGCATAAGAAGTTTAGAAGATGTCCCAGCACCCAATGTGAACTTTTATCCAGATTTTTAGTGTTCCTTCTTTGTATCTTTCTCTTTCTCGGCATTCTGACCCCAAATCTGAGTAACTTTGGTAACCTATGCAGAAATCTCTGTTTCCTCCTGCTGTTTCCTGATTGGGCTCTATTTTCCTGAATTACGGTTTGGAAAATCTCCTCAAAGAGACAGCAAGGGAGATTGAATGCTTCCCTGCATTGCGTGCTGTCCAATGCTTACAAAGGATTGCTAACTATATTCTGTCCAGATTTTGTAGTTGTTTATAGGAGGAGAGTAAATATGATAGTCCATCAAGATTGGAACTAGAAGTTCTCTAAGAGCTTCTAATTTGTAAGTTTCAAGCCATGGAGAATCTATAATGTCTGTTTTTTCATTGTTTGTTCATTAACTTTTGAACAAAAAATTACTTGCACCTATTATACTTGCACCTATTATATTATACTAAAATATAATATTTTTATATAATATATAAAAATACTTATTATATATAAGTATTTATATATACCTATTATATTAAAAAATACTTGCACCTATTATTTGCAAGCATTAAGCACTGAGGATACAGATGTATAAAAACAAATACGGATCATGTGTTCATGGAGCTTGAAAAGGAAAATATTCATTAAATAATTAAACATGCAGAAAAATTATCCAAATCTTATAAATAGAAGAAAATTAGAAATGGATATTGCTATGAGAATGCATAATACACACTCCCCAAATCAGTATGTTATAAAATCAATTTATTAAGTTTTTTAAACTTACTAAAGCATTGCGTGCATCTACAATATTTTGGGCAGCAGTCACTTAAATAAAAGTGGGGCAGAATGCTTCTTGCAACTAAGAATACTTTTTTTTAAGTGTCTCGAGCACATTTTAATCTTACAATGTGAAATACCAACATATAAGCAGAAAGAGAAATCACCACCTAAACTATTATGTTTTATGCAAAGACTATGACCTCTTCATCCGTTTGAAGGAAGCAAGTAAATACATTTAGGTGAAATGCTGCCTATGGGGATCAAGCAGGACATGTCAGTTTCCAATAGAACATCAGCTTCTCTTAGGGGAAAAACAGTTTCATGTAAACAATCTTTTGGCAGATGTTTTACACGTCTGTTATTCACTGAAAAGTGAATTTTATTATATGAAAATGATAAACATTTCCCAGAACAACTGAACACAAAGCCATTTTCCCACAGCCTCGTCTGTCACTACGGACAAAAATAGAAATTTAATACAAGGTTCACTGGAAGGTCAAGAGATAATTTATTTAATGACTCAAATTGAATGTTTTAAAGATTTGAACCTTGATGCATTTAGGTATTACTAAATGGAACTATTATTTTTCAATCACTCCTCTACCATTAAATGGACAGGTCTTTGAGTCTTTTCTAAGACTAGCAGTGTGCTGGGGACATGGGGGTACAGAACAACCAAAGTTATGAATCCTGTTCTCAAGGGTAGCAGTATTTTGAAAACATTGAGAGCAATTCAGGAAATTAATAGTACCTATGAGTTGCTAAACTGCGTGACACAGGCAATAAGTATAATATAATTTCAAAGAATGAAGAATGGAGAGAAGCTTATGTGGCTTATAATTGTCAAGAAAAGTTTTGTTAAGAATATAGGAGCAGAAATGTCTCTAAGTCACATTATGATTTAGTGGAGGATGAAATAAATGACATTGAGAATAGTTAGGCCTTTAAGCACGGATCTGGAAGGGCCTAAATGATCTTCGTCGAGGAGCAGAGAGTAGCCCAGATATTTGTTGTGCATCCTAGCCTAGAAACTACTCAGGAGAGTCTCATTTCAGGACTCATGTATCCTATATGACACTTTTTCATCTGTTTCAGAGCATAACAGGTGAGGCTAACTCAAAACTTTTCAGGAAATATTTATCAGGCTGATAGAT
The DNA here is from genome assembly GCF_057802395.1 of Ceratotherium simum simum. NCBI lineage: Eukaryota > Metazoa > Chordata > Mammalia > Perissodactyla > Rhinocerotidae > Ceratotherium > Ceratotherium simum. Next base: position 68,738,824 of record NC_141903.1, read on the forward strand.
GAAATTTACTTGTAATAGCTTAAGTTCACCCTGCCAGATGTAACTGAGATTCCAATGAGTGATATGTGTGACCCTGGAAACAAGAATCCTAATTTCATCCTTAATTATCTTTAATAGACTTGGAAAATTTTTTTTTTGGTTCTAAGGAAGGGATATTAAGAGTAGAAGTTGAATGGTATTATGCGTGCCAGTGTAAAAATAGAAAAAAAAAAAAGAAGAAATGTTACAAAAAACTATAGGCAAATATTTGTAAATAATTTTTAAATGTTTAGGTGTTCCTAGACCTCCTGAGTTAATTTCTTTGGTTTGATGGAATACGTGAACTCTGAAAAAGGTATATATATATTCCTCCCACAGATTAATAAAAATCCTTTAACCATGGGTGACCGAACACAGTATAAAATAGCAAATACGCCTCCAGAAATATAACTTAGGAAATTGAATAATTCGAATATCCATGTCAGAGTCTCAAACTGATTCCTCTTCTGGTTTTTGATACAAAGTCTCCGAGTACAGAATGAAACAGAAAGCCATGATGAGAGAGGGAAGAGAAGATCAAGCTGCCAAGAGAAAAAGATGCTTGAGTGCTTCATGCAAGAAGGAAGATTAAAACTCCAGCTTTCTCCTGGGTGACAAGGAGTGAATATTGCTGCATCACCCACTGCTCAGTGTTGTTTGGGGGCTGATAACAGGGCAGAATAAAGCCAACGTAGAGCCTTTTCTCTGAGTTACTCACAGAGCCAAGCGTGAGTAAACAGCACTGTAAGCTGGCAACGGAGCTGCGCCACTTGGAACTTGTTTCCTTTTGTTAGTTTTCTTTAAATCTCGGCTGTCAGCTAAGCAGAACTTTGACCACATGAAGCAATCCACTGAACCTGCAGGAATCAGGATGGAGGGGTAAACTTTCAGCAATACTTTGGTTATCCTCACCAGAGACAGGAAAATATCCTGAAGACTCTTGTAGAGGCCTAACATCCATTAGCAGAATCACCACCAGTCACATTTTCTAGTATTACAACTTGCCCCTCTGCAAATACCATAAAACCTTCAGTTTATACACCTATATGTAATCCTACCCTGAACATAACACAAAATTAAAACTATACTGAATGGAATCTAGGTAAAAGTAAGTCTCCCTCCCATCCTGTCTCCTCCCCTATAACTGATCCCCTCCTCTATGACTACTGGTATCATAGTAATGTATTCTTCAAGAGATAATCTATGCATATGCAAATGTCACCTTGTTACACAATTATAGCCTCCTATACATACTTTTTGTCTTCACTGAACAATATAACTTGAAATTAATTCCATGTCAGTATATATAGAGTAGCATCATACCTTTTAATGATGGAATAATATTTTATATTATATCATGCAATGCATGGATATATCATGATTTTTTTCAGCTGGTCCCATATGGATGGATAGATGTGGATAGATGGATAACTTAGTTTGCTTCTAGTCTTTTTCGTTTACTCCTAATTATAAATTAATATCATTTTACATACATATTTGTACCCATATGTGAATATATCTGTCAAACAGATTTCTCAGATTTAACCTCCAAAGAAGATATGGTTAATTATACTCCCACTAGTGAGCATGTAAGAACAAGACTACCCATAATGGCTCTCCTCTGCTTCTCTAATTGTATATTCCTTCATCACACCAAATTTTATCTGTTTTAATCGTTTTACTTCTGTACTTTTTCTCTGACTACCAACCTGGTCTCAGAATCAGCTCTCTGAATTTTGATCAAATACACCGATATCAAAACCTTGTTTTCCCCCTCCATGGGAATAATCGCTGATTACTGATGATCTCAGCCTAATCCCTGATCACTGGTATCTCAACCTAAGTGTAGAACTTTGGAAGTATATCCCTGTTTTCTGTTGCTTGGTACATTGCTAAATCATGGAAATGGAGGTAAATTCAGCTCTTTGGATTTAGTTTAATTTACCCTTTAATGTCATTTTAATTTTTGTATCATAACCATACTTTGGGTTTCAGGAAAAAATTATTTTAATAACTGAAGTTTGTCACTTCCAGTGTGTTATTTAAATTGGTGAACTATTCTCTCTTTAATGCAACGTATTGGCATTTGTTTCAACCACTTGTTCTTTCTGGAGGCTGTATTGACTTTAGCATTTTATTCTCTATGTGTGAAAAGGAACAGGCTTTTCTAGCCTGGAAAGATGACAGCATCTAATATGTTACACCTTTTGTATCAATTCACATAAACAAGCAAGTAAGTAAAGAGTAGAGAGTTTAGTTAGTTTGTTTGTTGCTACTTGTGAGGTAAAATAGCAACTGCTGCTAAGGGGTTACATTCTCTCTTATAAAACTTAAAATCTTTTATAAAAATTGTAATCTTTATAATTGTCAAAGCAACAAAGTGCTTGGTTCTTAAAATCAATATGTAAATTTTACTGACTGAATTATGTGAAAGAGGTGGAAAAAGATACTTATAAGACTTGACAAATTGCACATAGATTTTAGTGATAGTAGATTTTCTTAGCTCTGTCATCTTTAATCTTTCCTGGCATTTTTCTTCCCTTTCCTCACCATCAACATAAGGGCAGGAGAGTTGAGTGTTCTCTCAGTTAGGCTTCAAATAAAGAATCAAAACCAGTAGCAGATGATCTATCTATCATCTATCAATATGATTTATTGCCATTAATTGGTTTAAACAATTATTCTGGGTATTTGGCTAAGCAAGCCTGAAGTCCATGGGGCCAGTAGTCAGGAAGGGAAGATCAAGAGCAGGCTGGAACCCCATAAGCATGAACAGATGTACAGGAAGGAAGATCCTGGGAAATGGAGAGCTATTGCAAACTCAGCTGCCCATTGAAGGTTCTGAACTCAAGGAAAGGCTAAACCCTCTTTTAAAGAGATTTCAACAGATTAAGTCAGACCAACACAAGATAATCTCCCCAGTGATTAACTTAATCAACTAATCAGAGGCTTTAATTTCATCTGCAAAATCCCTTCACAGCAGTATCTAGATTTATATTTAATTGAATAACTGGAAGAAGGTGTGTGTATGTTACAAAATGGCTGCTGCCTCCCTTACATTTTCCAACTTCTAATAGAGAATATGTCTTCTAGCTCATTCCAACTGAAATCATTCTAGAGTGAGAACTCTGGGCACTGTAGTTTAGCTTAGCCAAGTTGATACATCACAAAGCAATCACGAGCATAGTTATTATCCATTGATTATACTCCTTTTCTTTTTTGATATTATGAAAAGCATATTTAAAAATAAATTAAATGTTCCACAGCCTCCATATAGTAATTGATTCCAGGAAATATCTCTAGATCCACACTGTCAAATATGGTAGCTACTAGCTACATGTGGCTACATAAAGTTAAATTTAAGTCAATCAGAATTTAATATTCAGTTCCTCAGTGACATCAACCACATTTAAGTGCTAATAGCCACATGTGGATAGTGACTGTAATGTTGGATAGTGCTGATATAGAACATTTTAATCATTACAGAACATTCTATTGTAATGGTGATATCTAGACAATCTCTTCTAAGAACTACAAGACTATTTTTTCTCACTTGAATTTGTTCTTGTCTTTTTTTTTCAACTGTTACCAAGCTTTTAGATTCACCACCCACATAAAATTTAAAATGACATTAGATGGAAATTTATCTTATTGAAAAAACTGCCCAGTTATAACAAGTATACCACACTGGTGTAGGATGCTGGTGGTAGGGGATGTTGCATGAGTGGGCAGAGGCAATAAGTGGGAACTCTCTGAACTTTCCATTCAATTTTACTATAAATCTAAAACTGCTCTAGAAAAGTCTATTGATTTAAAAAACATTCCTAATATCTATCTTAAATATTCTTTGAAAAATAGTGCAGGAAATTAACATTGGTATCATGATGGAATAAGATGTTCTTCATTCCCATCCCCTACCATGAATAATTTGGCATCCACCCACAGACAAAAGTGCCTTTGTGAGACATGTGGTATCCAGTACCATATACCAAAGGACCTAGGAGGAGTCTTGCCCACTCATGTGTGGGGTAATAGGCTTACAGAACTTGGTCTTGGCTGTGGACCCTGTAGTAGCCTGGGAACCAGCTCTAGCCCCTCTCAGCAATGGTCCAGAAGCCCCTGGAAAACCCTATCTTAGATAATTATCCACAGATGAGAGAGCCTTTGTAGAAGTCCAGGTTCCCAGTAGAGAAGTTCCAGCACACCATTGGAGCAAATACAATATGAGTTTGGATGTGTTGGAGAAAATAATTAATAAGATGGCATTAATAAGTCTTTCCCTATCAACAATTACTCTAAATGTAAATGGCTTAAATTATCCAATCAAAAGGCATAAAGTGGCTGGATGAATTAAAGAAAAATAAAGATCCCATTATATACTGCCTACAAGAAACTCACTTCAGCTTTAAGGAGACACATAGATTCAAAGTGAGGGAAAGGAAAAGATATCCCATGTAAATGGAAATCAGAAGAGCAGGGGTAGCAACACTTCTATCAGACAAAATATACTTTAAGCCAAAAATAGTAAAATGAGACAAAGAAGGCCATTATATAGTAATAAAGGGGTCAATTAATCAATAAGATATAACCATCACAAATATATATTCACTCCACATCAGAGCACATAAATACATTAAGCAAATATTAACAGACCTGAAGGGAGAAATATACAATACAATAATAGTAAGAGACTTCAATACCCCTATTTCAACAATAGATAGATCATTCAGACAGAAAATCAATAAGGAAATGTTGGACTTGAACTATACTTTAGCCCAAATACATTAGACCATCTGGACCTAACACATTCGTCTCCAGCACACCTGGAACATTCTCCAGAACAGATCATTTGATAGGTTACAAAACAAGTCTTAGAAATTTAAGAAAATTGAAATCATACCAAGCATCTTTTCTGACTACAATAGCATGAAAATAGAAATAAATTACAGGAAAATTCATAAATATGTGAAAATTAAACAATATATTCCTGAACAACCAATTAGTCAAAGAAGAAATCAAAAGGGAAATTAAAAAAATCTCAAAACAAAGAAAATGAAAACACAATATACGAAAACCTATACAATGCTGCAAAAGCAGTTCTAAGAGGGAAGTTTTGAGTGATAAAGGCCTAATTAAGAAAAAAGATCTGAAATAAACAACCTAACTCTACACCTCAAAGAACTACAAAAAGAACAAACTAAGCCCCAATTCAGCACAATGAAGGAAATAACAAAGATAAAAGCAAAAATAAATGGAGACCAGAAAAACAATAAAAAAGATCAAGGAAACTAAGAGCTGTTTTTTTTGAAAAGATAAACAAAATTGGGAAAACTTTAGCTAGACTGAGAAAAAAGAGAGAAGACAAATAAATAAAATCAGAAATGAAAGAGGAGAGATTACAACTGATACCATAAAAATACAAAGGATCATAAAAGACTACTATGAACACTTATAATGCCACAAAATTGACCAACCCAGAACAAATGAATAAATTCCTAGAAACATACAACCTATCAAGACTGAATCACAAAGTAGAAAATCTGAACAGACCAATAACAAGTAAGGAGACTGAATCAGTAATCTAAAATCTACCAATAAAGAAAAGCCCAGAAGCAGATGGTTTTACTGGTGAATTCTACTAAACATTTAAAGAAGAATTAACACCAATCTTTCTCAAACCCTTTCCAAAAATTGAAGAGGCGGAAACACGTTCAAACTCATTTTATGAGCCCAGCATTACCCTCATACGAAAGCCAGATAAGGACACTACAAGAAAAGAAAACCACAGGCCAATATCTCTGATGAATATAGATGCAAAAATCCTCAACGAAATACTAGCAAACCAAATACAACAGCACATTAAAAGGATCACACACCAGGATCAATTGGGATTTATCCCTGGGATCCAAGGATGATTTAATTTATGCAAATCAATAAATGTGATGCACCATTTTAATAGAATGAGAGATAAAAGTCATATGATAATCTCAATAGATGCAGAAAAAGCATTTGACAAAATGCAACATCTTTCCATGATAAAAACCCTCAACAAATTGGGTATAGAAGGAATGTATGTCAACATCATAAAGGCCATATATGACAAGCTCACTTCTAACATCATACTCAGTGAAAGGTTGAAAGCTTTTCCTCTAAGATCAGGAACAAGATAAGGGTACCCACTGTCACCACTCCTATTTACCACAGTACTGGAAGTCCTAGCCAGAGCAATTAAGCAAGAAAAAGAAATAGAAGGCATCCAAATTGGAAAGGAAGAAGTAAAATTGTTTCTGTTTGCACATGATATGATCTTATATATTGAAAATCCTAAAGTCTTCCCCAAAAAACTATTATAACTAATCAAGGAATTCAGTAAGTTGCAGTATACAAAATCAACATATAAATAAATATCTGTTGTGTTTCTATACACTAAGAACAAAATATCCAAAAAATAAATAAAGAAAACAATTCCATTGACAATAGCATCAAAAACAATAAAATAGTTAAGAATAAATTTAACTAATCAGATGAAACATCTGTACACTGAATATTATAAGACTTTGATGAAAGAAATTGAAGAAGACACAATAAATGGAAATATAGCCCACATTCATGGATAAGAATTAATTTTATTAAAATGTCCATACTATCCAAAGACACCTATACATTCAATATAATTCCTATCAAAATTCCAATGGCATTTTTCACAAATTAAAAAAAAATCAAATTTGTAGGGATCATAAAAGATTCCAAATAACCAAAGCAATCCAGAGAAAGAAGAACAAAGCTAGAGGCATTACACTTCCTGAATTCAACTATACTACAAAGCCATAGTAACCAAAATAGAATGGTACAGGCATAAGACACAGAGACCAATGGAACAGAACTGAGAGCCCAGAAATAAACTCTCACATACACTACTATCAACTTATATTTGACAACAGAGTCAAGAATACTCAATGGGCAAAGGATAGTCTCTTCAATAAATTGTGTTGGGAAAAATGAATAGCCACATGCCAAAGAATGAAGCTGGGACTCTTTCTTATACCACTCTCAAAAGTTAACTTGCATTGAATAAAGACTTAAAACATAAGACCTGAAACCATAAAACTCTTAGAAGAAAACATAGGGAAATGCTCCTGGACATTGGTCTTGGCAAAGATTTTTTGGATATGACACCGACAGCATAAGCAACAAAAGCAAAAAATTAATAAGTGGTACTACATCAAACTAAAAAGATTTTGCACAGCAAAAGAAACAATCCACAAAATGAAAGTTAACCTATGGAATGGGAGAAAGTATTTGCAAACCTTCTATCTGATAAGGGGTTAATATCTAAAATATATAAAGAACTCTTACAATAGCAACAAAACAATCTAATTAAAAAAAACGTACAGAGGAACTGAATAGACATTTTTCCAAAGAAGAAATACAAATGGCCATCGTCAACACATCATTAATCATCAGGGAAATGTAAATCAAAACCACAACGAGATACCTCATACCTGTTAGAATGGCTGTCCTTAAAAAGACAAGAGATAACAAGGCAAGAGTGTTGCGGAGGATGCGGAGAAAAACGAACCCCTGTGCACTGTTGTTGGGAATGTAAATTGGTACAGCCACTATGGAAAACAGTATGGCAGTATCTGTAAAAATACAACTAGCATATGATCCTGCAATCTCACTTGTAGGCATATACCCAAAGGAAATGAAATCAGGATCTTGAAGATATATCTCCACTTCCATGTTAATTGCATCATTATTCACAATTTCCGAGACATGGAAACAATCTATTTGCCTGTCTCTGAATGAATGGATAAAAAAGATAAATATACATAATTTCCACAGTGGCTGAGGGATTCCAGCCTGGGAGCCATATGCGCAGCTCTCCAACGGCTGGCCTTCAACAACCTGCTGGAACGGGCGGCCCACCACTGCCAGAGCTTCCAGCTGCTGCACTACCCTCCCTGCCTGCCCACAGCCTCCCACGTGCTCTTAGCCTCCAGCCACCGGCAGAGGATCTCCTTCCCCATCAGCCACTAGGAGGCCTGGAGCCTGACAAGCCTGAGGGAAAACCTGATTCAGACGCTGGTGACGCACATCGCGCTGGCCTCCTGCAGCCAGGCTGCTTCCCAGGCCCTTGTCCTGGATGCCCGCTGCCTGCTCCTGGACATCTTCGTGCCTAAGCTGTGCCCTGTGAGCACACAGGTGTACAGCGCCCGCCCGTGAGAAGCAGCATCTGGTCAGCCTCGTGGGCACCATGCTTGCCTAACCCACAGCCAGGAGCACACGCCCAATGGATAGTATGTCTACAGGATGGAGCCCAGCGTGGAGGAGGTCTGCGGCTTTCCCCAGATGCCCGCCCACAAACCCTTCAGCTCCCAGGCCAAGCAGCTCATCGCCTGTGCGATTGAAGTGGTGAAGATGCGCGGGGCGGAGGCGTTGGCCTGGGCTGGGGACAGCTCCTAGGTGGACGGGGGCCGCTGGGGGGCGCTGGAGAGACAGAGGCGCAGCGACCCGCCCCACGCAGCGGCTGGAGCGCATCCTGGAGAGGAGGAGGAGCAGCCTGAGAGGGACTTCTGGTCGTGTGGTCGTCAGAAGAGCAGCAGCCCGGAGCACAGAGCACGCGGGTCCGAGGTGGACGCGGCTGAGCTGCCCGTGGGCGCTGCGGCGGGCAGGGGCAACGTCTGGTTCCGCTTCAAGGAGAGCATCTCCAGCGCCGGCCGGCAAACCTGCTGTTGCCTGGGCTCCACACTGTATACTATAGATAATTTAGCTTCTTTTTTTTTTTAATTTAAATTTTTATTTTATTGTGGTAAAAATACTTAAGTACTTTCAACAGATTTTTAAGTGTACAACACAATGTTGTTAACTATAGACACAATGTTGTAAAGCAAATTTCTGGAATTTGCTGAAACTTTATACCTGTTGATTAGCAACTCCTCATTTTCCCCACCCCTCTTGCCCCTGGTCACCACCATACTGCTCTCTGCTTCTATGGGTTTAACTATATTTGGACTGCAACCGGCTTACTTCACTTAGCATAATGCCCTCAAGATTCACTCTTTTCGCATTTGGCAGGATTTCCTTTTTGTTTTTTTTTTTGGTGAGGAAGATTAGCCCTGCGCTAACATCTGTTGCTAATCCTCCTCTTTCTGCTGAGGAAGATTGGCCCTGGGCTAAGATCTGTGCCCATCTTCCTCTACTTTTTATATGTGGGATGCCTGCCACAGCATAACTTGATGAGTGGTGTGTAGGTGCACGCCCAGGACCTGTGAACCCAGGCTGCCAAAGCAGAGTGTGCAAACTTAAGCTCTATGCCACCCAGCTGGCCCCAGGATTTCGTTTTTTTTTTTTTTTTTAAAGGCTAAATCATTTTCCAGTGTATGTATATACCACATTTTCTTTATCCATTCATCCATCAATGGACATACATAGGTTGTAATCATTTATCTAGTACCAAAAATATATGTTTGAGGCTTGTATCATGATTTCTATCTTCTCCTGAAGAATAATTAAGTACTTAAAATAATCTAAATTAGTGACTCCCTCATTCAAATACTACTGTAATTTAATCGTACTGTATGAGCTTAATGTTGGTTAGGAATACTACTTTAGATCTGAAAATTGTAAATCAAGTACATATCAACATAATGTAAATTTTAATTTGTTTCATTTTTAATCTGGCATCATTTTCTCATGGATAATACTATAGGGTTTTGATTAGCATAAATATGCACTCTTTCTTAACATGAAGTGAATAAAGTATTTCAGGATAAAAGCAACATGTATTAAACGAAATCAAACAAATAAAACATCAGAACATTAATAGAGATTCTAAATACATTACATAATCCCTAAATATAATGGAAGGCACACTATTTATTTAATACAAAAGTTAAATGTTTCTGACATTGAATAAAGTCAATGCAAGCAAAGCATGCCTATGTTATCATAGAAAATTTACTTAATTGCTAATGAGATAATTTTAAAGATGCGAGCTGATGTAACATTCATTAAAGACATTAACAGGATGACTTTGGTGAAAATAATCCATAATTTAAAACCGGAGAACAGTGTGGCTGTATTATTGAGCTCTAAAAACTGATAATTTCTTTTTTATACTTACATTGAAAATATGTTTTATATACATTCAATATATTTCAAAATATATTTCAAGGAAAATATTTTCTTCTGAGTTGAAGATACTTTCTTTCATTTTATCACCTCTTTCAAGGCCCTGTTCTTCCTTTCTCTCTCTCTCGCCTATGTCCCATTTTTCCTTCCCAGAAAAGAAAGAAGTTGTTTTCTTTTAACCCAAGAGCTGTCATTGACTTGATGTGGTGTCCTTATACATCACCAGAGGGTTAAAACTTATTAGTAAGTTGAATATAAATGAATAAAGTGTGTTAGATCTGAGGTACTTTTCTGATCTCATTGAGATGTGCTCCTGGCTGCTTAATGTTTGCGCTAGAACGTTCTTATGCATGAATCTTGATTTTCTCCCAAAGGAAGACCAGAGAGGTTAATAAATGGAACAACTAATTAATAGTCCCCTTAGACACATAAGGAGTAGTACATTTATAACAAACTACAGTTGGGAACAGTCATAATGCCCTTTGAAGAAGTGAAATAGAATGTGAACACCACAAGCTATTTGTAAATCTTCATCCATTTTTGACAACAGTCCTCAAAACACGATGTCTGTATGTGGTGTTTTTATAGTTTCCTCCAAAGTATACTATATACTTTATAGTATAACACATATACTCTTGAGAAGTATATGTGTTAATAAATACACTTGTCTTGTGAGATAGAGACACTTTTTCTCATTGGTAGAACACTGCTTGTAATATTTGAAAACTGTATGTAGAAAATAGTGTGATTGTTTTGGAAAAGTATATCTGAAAAGCAATGAATGATCAGAAGTTTTGTGACGGAAAACATACAATGCAGATCTCCAATTCCATGAGTCACCGTTTATCTTGTAAGACTTTTTATAAGGCTTTTTGAAGCTTGAAAGACAGTTCTGTCTGTTTTCTTTCTTAGGAGAACCCATCCTTGGTGAAATAACAATTAAGTGGTCAGCTGCTGTGATATTCTGCAATTCTCAGCCCTCTCTCCGTAATGGAATGTATCTTTAGTGTGTCCTCCTTAGAATGTGCTTCCCCTCGGCCCGTCTGGGCCCCTTCAGCTTCAGATTGCTTTGCTGGCCAGTGGTCATCTTTTCTGCCCAGTGGAAACTGGGCTTCAGGAAGCTTATTTTCTATCCTGTTGGCAACACTATAAAATCTTCCATTATATACTTTTCATAAATTACTCTTACTTTTCATGTTAAATAAGGCTCATAGGCAATTCTTTTCCCCTGGACAAATTTTGTCTTCTAACTCTGAATGTTTAATTTCAGCTATTTCTGTGCTAATAAACAGAAGCAGAGAAATCAAACTTACAAAACTCAAGAGATTCACAGACACGAATGTATCTATTTGAAACCAAGCTAGAGGTCCAGAACTGGAGATGATTTCTTACCTTCGTGGTGACTTGGAAACCTTGGACAGCCAGACTTAAAAAGCTCTATAATATTTATTTAGTAATTAAGCCAATAAATTGGAGGATATTTTGTTATGCAACAAGAGCTAACCTATATAATCTGTTAGCTCCATCACCATATATTTTAATCACTACTGTTTTGGGACAGAGTACCCAAGCCACTTGGTTATTTGCTGGAAGGACTATTACACTTTCACATAAAGTTATGATCACGGCTAAGATTTATTATAGGAAATGATATAATGCAGGAACAGCAGGAAGAAGATACACATATGCAAAAGCAGTCACACACAGGCTTCTGGGTTCTCCCTTTTCTCTGCTAGCATAGGATAGGATGTGATTTTCTCCTGTGAAATACCTCCACCCAAAAAAGCCCACCTGAGTCTTAGGGTCTAGAATTCTTTAAGATAAAAACTCCAATCCAGGAACTAAGTATATCATGACTCTTCATGTTTTCTTTTTCTTTTTTTTAATTGAGGTAACATTGGTTTATAACATTACATAAATTTCAGTACCTCATTATATTTCGTCTTCTGTATAGACTACATCATGTTCACCACCAAAAGTCTAATTGCCGTCTGTCACTGGGCAAATGTCCCCCTCATGTTTTCTTTAAATACGGTGGCAGCTTAGTTCATCTTGACCCATCACGTTACACAGTCACTAGAAGAACCTTACAGTTTAGTAGTGTTCAGTGTTTGACCAAGGGTGGTTGCCATGGCTACAGAGATAAGCAAGAACTGAGTAAGACAGTCCTGCTGTGTTAACTATTTCTCCCACCTGCCCAAAACTAGACTTCCAACCAAAAAGAAAAATGAAGTGATGGTGTAGAAGATTTTTGTGTGGAAGAGAGTTTTCAGTAAATGAGGCAATGTGGTGTAACAGTGAGCAGTGTTTGGTTTAGTCAGTAACACCTTTCTTCGTCTTCTAACCCCAGCACCCCACTGTTGTGTGATAACCTTGGGTGAAGAATTGATCTCTTCCTCAATCTCAGTTTTCTCCATAATATTTAGCTCACAAAAAAAGCTTCGGGAATTAAAAGAAATCCATATATAGATTTTCTTGGCATTTAGTAATTCTTCAGAAAATGAATGCAAGATATTAAATCTTTAAACCACTCAAAATTATTGTGGATTTCACTGAAAAAAGGAAACAATTTAATTAACTTTTTCTTTTTATTCAGACCAAGTGCCTTTTCATTTTGATCGCAACATTTGTGCTGAAGCTCTCATTCCTTTGTAAACTGAATAGGATGAGGTAGATATCAGGAGGAGTGAATATTTACCCTGGACTCATCTGCCCTTTGCTGGCACACTGTGTGTGTTGACTAAAATGACCGTAGGATCTCCTTGGCAGCCTCTTCAGGAAAGAGGACACGCTTGACTCATCAGTGTCTGGCCTTGAATATGAAATGTGTTTTCAATAAGCACAAGGTGTCTTTTTAGTTCTGCTGTGCAGCAGTGCAGGAGACCGTGTGCTTTGACTTCTGGAGGTCACGACTGTCTCTTTGATAAGCCTTACCCTTCCTTCCCTGCTCCTTCACTGAATCATCACAATGATAAAATATGACCCTTCAACTTTTTGTTGCTGCTATTGTCCTTAGTTATTACTATGTTCCCACAAATATCAAAAATGTTTTCTTACATACAGCATATCAGTCTACTTATGTAGAAAGCAAAATCTAGAAGACATTTAATTTGGAAAAATGTCTTTAAATTCCTAGGTATGAACACTGCAGTCATTACACACTTTTCCCTGTAGGATAATTATCCTCAGGTAAACATTTTATTTTTTAATTGTAGGTACGTGGCTAAAGGACACATCTACTTGTTGAATATTTGTCAAGCATTGAACTTTTTTATTGTGAATAGATATGCTTTCTTAAAAACATCAAAGAAAGCATATCTATTCACATACTAGGGCAGCATTTACAATTAACAAGAAAGTAAAAAGAAAGTGAGATGAATGGGAAAAAATGGCACTGTTAAAATATTATTCTAAAATATTTAGGTTGTACAGCAACTAATGTGAATTAATATTCAACCTTCAAAGCAGTAGTTAATTATGAGTAAATTTTCTTTCCCATTCTGATTGTAAAAGTAACTGCTTTGCATACTTAAATGTATGCATACTTAATGTATGGTCTAGATAATTTCTGTTGTTGTTGTTGTTGAGGAATATTGGCCAAGCTAACGTCTATTTCCAAACTTCCTCTTTTTGCTGAGGAAGATTGGCTCTGAGCCAACATCTGTGCTCCTCTTCCTCTGTTTTGTATGCGAGGTGCCACCACAGCACGGCTTGATGAGCAGTGTGTTAGTCCGTGCTCGGGATTCAAACCTGTGAACCCCAGGTAGCTGAAGTGGTGTGCATGAACTTAACCACTACACCGCTGAGCCAGCCCCCTAGATAATTTTTAAAAATGTGGTGGCTTATCCTATTCATTATGAAATCAGGATTCAATTTTTCAGAACTTGATCCTACAACCCTTTGAAGCACTTGAGAGTGCATCTGAAAAAAGGGATGGATTTTAGCTATTTGCAAGGGTAGGCTATTTGGAAAAAAAAATAAAATTTTTAAATGCACATTTTATTTTTATTTATCTGCTTGATCCAAGAAAAATGCAAGAGTAAAAATTTAGAAATAAATCTTAAAAATATATCACTATTGGAAATTAATAAATTCTATTTTACATGTTTTCTTTCAGAGCTTGTTTAAGATAAATCCTTGAAAATGAGCAGGGGACATTAATAAAGATTTTTAAAATGTTTGGGACGTTGTTTCTGTTTAAAATTGCAATAGTCTCTAAATGATATTATTAATAACTGTTCGATATAGAAACATCAGAAAAGAGATAAACAATAGGAAGATATAGAAGTGGTTTACCAGCTAGAGATAATCACCTTGGACACTATAAGTATATAAATGTATTTAATGCCTTTGAAACATATTGTCAAAATTCTTTCATAAATATTTCTATACATTTGCTATGTCACTAACTGAAAACTAAGCTAAATGTTTATTTTCATTGGAGATTATGATTATTTTTGGCTTTTGTGAATTTAATAGGGCAACATGGTGTCCATTAAGACACTTTTAAAAATATGTTTATTCCTGATTACTTTCAACTTTCTTAGTGTTTCATCCAAAACAGTGTGCTTAACTTTCAGTGCCCTAGAATAAAATAGTATTGGCCTATATTCTGAAGTTTTCAGATAAGGATGTCTGGCTAATGCTTTTCTTTAGAAGTTGTTTAGGTTTAATACGTCTTAGTTATTCTGAGGGTATTCCTAATGATCTGTAGAGAATTGTCCAGGGAAACATAAAAGTGCCTATTTTTAGAAATAGGGCACAGTAGTGAGTAATATGAAAATGTCAGCAATGTAGCCTTTTGTATGAAGATATAAATCACAACTACCTAATAATGAAGAATCTTCTAATTAGGGGTTATGAGGTTAAGTTTCTTAGCTTCATTAGTTTTAGTTAAAATGGAAACAGCTTAAATACTCAGAACTTTTGCATCTATAACTATATTAAAGGGAATTTGCATACTATGTAATTTTTTCTTGTTTTAATCCTGAAAGGAGTCTGAATTATTTAGATGAGCAATAACATTTTTCCTTTTTTTTTTTTTTTGGTGAGGAAGATTTACCCTGAGATAACATCTGTGCCAATCTTTTTCTATTTTGTATGTGGGTCACCACCATAGCATGGCTGATGAGTGGTGTAGGTCCATGCCCAGGATCTGAACTCATGAACCCCAGGCCGCTGAAGCTGGGCTCAAGAAACTTAACCACTACGCCACCAGGACCAACCTGTTTTTGTTTTTAATTAGATAGAACTGTTTAAGTAGGTAAACCTAATCATCTTATATTTGATGATTTCTGATAGAATACAAGGCATGGTGGGAAATGTGTCTAAAGATGGGCAGGGACAACTAACCCCTGACCTCAAGGAAATGATGAAGCAAATACTGAAAAGATGAAGATGACAGGAAAAAAAGGCCTATCATTTGTTTCAAGTTATCAGAAAGAGACATTTATTCAACTATCTTTTTAATAATTTCCTAGGTGCTATGAAGGAGAAGGAAGATTTGTGTGTGTGTGTGTTTTCCTCCCTGCAAGGATTTTACAGTTACATGATAGTTTAGAAAGAGGAATCAGGTGGAATTCACCTGAGAAGACTACAGTCAGTTCTTCAGGCACCGTATCCTGGGAATGTGTGTGTGTGTGTGTGTGTGTGTGTGTGTGCATGCTTCTTGATCAATAGAAATGATTAGGATTCATGAAAATTATTTTGTTAACTTGTTGAAACAAATGACCCACCTTTCATTATACCAAGTTGTGGTTCCTGAGCAGTGTTCAGCCCTATAGTTTAGAGTAGTTATCACACCATACTGGCCATGGTATTAGTTTCTATTGCTGCTATAACAAATCACCACAAACCTAGTAGCTTAAAACAACACAAATTTGTTATCCTATAGTTCTGTACATTGGAATATCCACACAAAACTTACTGGGCTAAAATCAAGGTGTTGGCAGGGCTGCATTCCTTTCTGGATGCTCTGAGGGAAAATCTATTTCCTTGTCTTTGCCAGTGTCTAGAGGCTGCTCACAATCCTTGAGTTGTGGTTCCTTTCTATCTTCCAAAGCAGGAATGGCCAGTTAAGTCTTTTTCACATCATATTACACTCACATTGGCTCTTATTTTGCCTCTCTTCCGTTATTTTTGGTGAGGTAGAGTGGCCCTGAGCTAACACCTGTTGCCAATCTTCCTCTTTTTGCTTGAGGAAGAGTGGCCCTGAGCTAACATCTGTGCCCATCTTCCTCTATTTTTGTATGTGGGATTCCTCCACAGCATGGCCTGATGAGTGGTGTAGGTCTGTGCCCGGGATCCAAACTCGTGAACCTGGGCCACCAAAGTGGAGCATGCCGAACCTAACCACCACCCAGCTCTTCCATTTTTAAAGATTCTTATGATTTATATTGGGCCCACCCAAATAATCCAGAATAATCTCTCTAAGGTCACCTGATTAGTAAACTTAATTACATTTGCCACTTAACATATTCACAGGTTGTGGAGGTTCTTCCCTGGACATCTTTGGGTGGGGGGGCATTATTCTGCCTGCCACAGCCATGAGCTATGAAGACAGAACATAAATGGATATGGTTTAGTGTTTTAATAAAATGAATCTGAAACTACATTAAGCATATTTAACATTTTACTGAACTTCAGGCAACTTCCCTTCTGGTCTTCCAGTGTTTTAAAAAACACCCAAACTCTCTCACATTCTCTTTCTGTCTCTGTCTTTCTCTCTCTCTGTGTCTGTCTGTCTCTCTCTCACTCAGTCTTTGTCTCTCTCTGTCTCTGTCTCTCTCTCTCTCTGCCTAAGAAGCTCTTTGTGGCCTTTCTTTTTGAACTTCAAATAATCTCACCCACTGACGTCAACCTCTGATACTTAATGAGTTTCTGAAAAACTTCTTTACTGGGACATTCTTGGCCTTAGAAGAAACCAGCCATTCTGGGTCACTTAGATACTAACAACTTGCTTCTTGTGTGTAATCTGGATCTTGTAAATCTCTTCTGCATCCAACGAATCCAAGCTGTGAAAGACAAGTTGAATTTGATCACAGAACCACAAAACCCTCTTTGTTCCAAGGAATCGTAAACGAGGCAGTATTATCTTGACTTGTCAAATCAGAACCTTCACTAACATTGTGAGCTCTGATTCACAGACACTGAGATTTGAAACTTCTCTGTATTGAAGGAGATCTGGAACCATTTTAATTATCAATAAATATCTTCTCTTATTTTGGGGAAGACATAGGAGTCTGCCTCACTTGGTTTTCTGAAATCCATGAAAAGAGTTTCCATAAGTTCTCCACATATCTGACATCTTTCTTTCATTTTATTGTGTTTTGTTTGTTTGTTTTGTTTTTCCCTTGGAACATTAGAAGCCAGCTTTCTTACCTAGATCATGGGGTAAAAAACTCCTACTTAGCCATTTAAATCAACTAGAGTAGTCTATAAATTTTTCATTTCTTCCTGAGTCTTTTGAAATACCTTGCTTTGTATTCTGATCTTTGGAAACATCTTCTTTGTAAGAACCCTCAAAAGCATTTCCTTTCTCATTTATATTCTAAATCTTTTATATTTTCCCAGGGCTTCAGAATTTAGCTAAATCTTTCACTGATCAAATGTAACTAGAAACTAAAAACGTTTAGAAGGATTGAATTTAGAATGAGGAACAACAAAAGATTGGCTTTTTTTGGAGTTCACTCTTTCCTTGCCTAAAAAACTCCAGAAAATCAACCAGGAGACCCAGTTTAAACTTGGTTAGCAGTGAGTGGAAAACAAATGGTCTAATTTAGATTTATTAGATGTAAAGGACAATGATTCAACATTCTTAATATAAAGCTTGCCATGTTGTTATTTAGTTCTATTTGGGCATAAATGTTCCTCTTTCAAGGTAAGTGACAATATTGAATATATATTTGGAAAACTGAGAAAAGCCCTCTTTCAAGGTAGAGTAAGCCAAGGGAAGGAGGCCTTAGTGGGTCAGATCAATGGCTTTGAGTTTCCTCTGTGATTCCTGTTGAAGGGAAAAAGGTGGGCTGAGACTTTCAAAAGCCATATTTT
The DNA here is from genome assembly GCF_057802395.1 of Ceratotherium simum simum. Taxonomy (NCBI): domain Eukaryota; kingdom Metazoa; phylum Chordata; class Mammalia; order Perissodactyla; family Rhinocerotidae; genus Ceratotherium; species Ceratotherium simum. The sequence continues at coordinate 68,757,025 of NC_141903.1, forward strand.
TCTCCTTTTTCTCTTCCTAGAACATATTTGGTCAAGAGATGGCATTAATTGAATGATACAGTTTAAGAGAAGTGTTTCTATCCCCCAAATTTCTCCAGAGTAGTTTTGAAAATCTTCCAATATGAAATATATTGGGTTCAACAGAGATGCATAAGTGGATTCTTAGAATTATCAACCATTCAAACCTGAGTGTAGATTAATTTGATTTTTTTTGTGTGTGTGTGAGGATGATCAGCCCTGAGCTAACATCTGATGCCAATCCTCCTCTTTTTGCTGAGGAAGATTGGCCCTTGGCTGACATCCGTGCCCGTCTTCCTCTACTTTATATGGGACGCTGCCACAGCATGGCCTGACAAGTGATGCGTGGGTGCGCGCCTAGGATCTGAACCTGCGAACCCTCAGGCAGCCGAAGCAGAACGTGCGCGCCTAACCACTGCGCCACTGGGCCAGCCCTGATTAACTTGATTTTTTAAATTTTCCCTTAAGTTCTATGATAATGGCTGTGAAAAAGTATGGATTTAGAAGGAAGGAGGTCACTGTGATAGGTAGAGTGCCCATGAGGTAGTTAGGGTAGCCAGCACAGGGTCCTACAGATGCTGGCAGCAGTGTCAGCATTTGCTGTGGATGAAAGAATGCCAGGATGCAAGGAGAAATATGGGCCACACTCATATTAACAGCAACACTTCTCACTATCTTTACACTAGTTTTTCAAAGAGGGATTTATTACTTGATGCTTAGAAGAAGGATGATCATAAATTAGAAAAGCTATGACACCAGAAAGAATTATAGTATTTTTAAATGTTTCTATGATTTTATGAAAGAATAGAGTGACTACCTTTTCAAAAGGTAACTCCAACAATTAAAATATGAGCATTTTTCTGGGACTACCACACTTAAATAAGCATGTATTAAACTGAATGAATAACTAAATAAATGAACATACAGTGTGTCCCTAAAAAAGAAATCTTGTGCCACTGGCTTTTGGGAGTTGTTGTGGATTGAATTTTGTTCCCCCAAAGGTGTTGAAGTCCTAATCCTCAGTATCTGTGACTGTGACTTTATTTTCAAATAAGGTCTTTGCAGATGATCATGTTAAGATAAGGTCATTATGGTGGCCCTAATCCAATATGACTGTGTCCTTATAAAAAGAGTTCATTTGGACACAGAGACAGACATGCACTGAAGAAAGATTATATGAACAGAAGTATGGAGAATGCCATGTCACTATTGGAGTCATGCTGCCATACCCCAAACGACATCTGAGGCTGCTGGAAGCTGGAAAAGACAAGGAAGACTCCTTCCTAGTGCCTTTGGAGGGAACATGTTCCTGCTGACACCTTGATTTTGGACTTCTATCCTCCAGAACTGTGAGACAATAAATTTCTGTTATTCTATGCCATCTGGTTTATTGTACTTTGTTACAGCAGCCTTCAGAAATTAATACAGGAGTCCTCCTAAAAAGAATGAAAAGAAAACAGTTGTTAATAGAAACAACTAAATTTATTTTGATCAACATACAGTTAAAGTTTGTTGACTTGTAAGTTTCTCTTTCGGTTTCTCTATTTACATGTTGACATTTTCTTCCTTATAAAGGAGACTCTAGAGAATACACTAAAAATGTGTGGCTTTCAGGCAAACATACTGTAGACATTCAAAATAAAAGAGCTAAAGAAGAACCAAATATGTGAGACAGCGTGATGTAAGAAATGAATTTTCCTGAGTTCTGTCTCTAATAATGGCAACTATGCTATCTGGTAGGAAATAAGACAATTTCCCTCTATACCTCTGACCTTAAAATAAAACACTCTATGATGTGTGCTTCTTCGTATAATATCCCTCTTACTGTTATGATATTGATGTTTGGATTTCCCTGATATTTTAGTCACTTGCAAATATGTGACCTCAAAGGGATGTAAATGATCCTTCTTTATCTAGTCCACTCATCTGCATCGTCTGATCTCTTCTCCTCAACCCACCTACCCACACACACAATTTCATTAGGGTCTTTTTACCATGAATCAAATTCTGAAAATATACAGATTAGATAGATAGATAGATAAATAGATAGATAGCTAGATAGATAGATGGATAGAACAAGAGAGTAAGAACAGTGATATGTAATAAGAGATATTTGCAAATTGACCTAATCTCACAATGCATAGTGTTAGGAAATTCTGACTTTCAAACAAATATCCATCAGTTCTCAAAAGTTTCTGTTTATTTATTTATTGTTTATGTGTTTGTTCTTTGTTATATTGGTTGGCTAATTTGACTACATAATGATTATCAGGTGATAAGCCAATATTTAATAATGACAACTGAAAGATTATAAAATTTAAAATCTAGTATTTTTTCATAGGAAAAGATGAGATAAGAGAGATTTCAAATTGAAAAGAGCCAGAAATAGAAGTATAATGATGTACACCTGAAATTTATACAATGTTATAAACCAATGTTACCGCAATAAACAAAAAACAAAAAAACAAAACAAAAAAGAAGCCACCCTGAACTCCAAAAAAAAAAAAAGAAAAGAGCCATCAAGATGATAAAATAATCTGATAGGTAACTTTATAAAAAGCAGCATGAATGTGTTCTCTTCTGATTTCTTGAAAGTCCTTGAGGAAATCTTATTAGGGTGCAAACTACTTGTCCTAGATCCAGAATAATAAAAGGCCTCTCATCCAGAATAAAAATTAACTGCATTCTGTTTGTAAATTCTATTGTTGTAAGCATCCTCTGTCTCTTCTTGCTAATGAAAATAAAATTAACATTTTTCAGGTAAACGGTATTTCCCTTACATGTGTTTAAGTAGCCAAATGATCTTGTCACAGATGTTTTTTCCAACAAGTATTTCATTTAAAAGTTTCCAATCTTTCTTCAAACCCTTAGAGTTTAATTTTGGTCTTCTTCAGTTCTAGCATTTTGTATTAGCAGGAAATAACCTTGTGCCAAATATTTCTAATTGACATCTGCAGAGTATCCTGTAATTCTTCCCTCATCTGTCGGGTAATTCAACTTCTGTAGTCCTATTTTTAAATTAATGAATCAGGGGAATGTTGTTTTCCCCTTTGTGAAACAGAAAAACAAGATAAGCTTATCACACATATATTAGGGGCACAAGAAAATGCTCCTATAGCCTTTATCTTGGCAAATTCTGTACATGTTCAAAAAGACACATGCAACTGGCCAAAATTTGAAAGTGGAAATGAGTGATTTTGCTCAAAGACTTTGCTGATGCACTTTGTCTTATTGTCACAAGTTGTACTAAATATAAAGCTTTGTGTTTTTTTTTCCCAGCATGATTTAGCATCATTAGTCATACCTCACAAAGTCACTGCAGGGAAGATTTAGATTGTCAGTGTCATTTAACAGGTGATGAAATTAAAAAAAAAAAGTTTGTGAGACTCAGATACAGACAGTGTTTTTTTTTATTTTCCAAACTGTTTTCAATCCTACTCAAGAATCCATGGTAGTTTCTTATTGCATTGTGTCAAAACAAAATACTTTTTTTCTGGCCTCTTCAAACATTGGTCTATTCTTCAAAACCAAATACAAAGTCTAGCCTAAAATAATCTCTCAAACGATTGCATTACTACAATAATAATTATTTCTAAATAATTCATGAACACTCATGATGGAACTAGCTTTAACAGAATGAATCCAACTATGGAAGACTGATGAAGGTATCGTAGAGAGATGAGGAAGACCTAGGAGTGGAAAGGAATGTAGACCATGGAGAACTGGATTTGATTATTTTCATAGCACCATCAGTCTAGACAGAAGCAACATGCTTCAAGCATTTTAATGGGATCTAGAGCAGTCACAGGCAGTAAAGGCAGCCCTTACAGAAAGAAGAGCTTGTGCTCTCTCTGGGTGAGCTGGAAGAGGTCATTTTAGTTTCGTTTCTCTGTTAGGGTCAAACACTACATTTCACTATAAGCAAATGATTAAATTCCCATACAAGATTTGTGATTTGTAATATAGATACCTGTGTTATAAGTGATGTAAATGGGACTTTTAAGGGCCTAACTGGTGCATTTAATTATGATAATATTTCTCTTGAGTCTGGAATGGTGCTGTGAGTATTTGTCTCTGCTACAGTTCTTGCTATGGAAATTTATTCTAATTAAAGAAAACTTGTATTTAATAACAATAAACCTATTTAAAAGGCCCAAATGTAGAAATAACTTTTTCTTTTATATTGCATCAGGAAAATGATATAGTCACCTAAAAATCTGAGGCCAAAAGAAACAAACAACATGAAAGGAATCATTGATCAAGTTGATCCATTATTACAAAACAAAATTGCATTTAAAAAATATAATTACAGGGGCCAGCCCAGTGGCGTAGTGGTTAACTTGGCGCGCTCTGCTTCAGCAGCCCGGGGTTCATGGACCTACACACCGCTCATCAAGCCATGCTGTGCTGGCATCCCACATGCAAAATAGACGAAGATTGGCACAGATGTTAGCTAAAGGCCAATCTTCCTCACATACACACACACACACACACACACACACTATATATATATATGTACATATAATTACAAAATTTAATCAAACTATCTGTGTAATTGAGTAAATTGCTTCAAAAATTTAAATCTATGAATCCAGTTTGCCTGATTGGAAAACGTTGCCTCTACCAATTTGCAATTGAGTAGATTTTCTTAAATTGAGCTAGTGAGTTCATATTGTGGACGTGGTAATATTTATCCTTCTCATGGTTTTGTACCCTATTTGTGACAGAATTTTTTATTATATTTTGGAAAATTGCGGGTGGCTTCCAATAAAAAAGTTAATATCTACTTTTTGATTTAGTGTTTATAATTATAAAGGAAACAAAGATCTGTTTTATAATGCTTACTTTGCTTTTAATTAGCTATGTGTGTTAGTGAAAAAATTTTCTTAGTCCTCATATATTTCTATTTCTTACTATTTCTATGAGGATAAATAAAATGGATGGACAAGATGGATGTAAAAACACTTCTTATAAAGTATGGAGAGTGTATAAGCATTCCATGAGATTATTGTTACTATTTTGGCTATTACTATTTTCTATTTTGATTCAGCCAACTGTACATTTCTTAAGTTGTGTTGAGGAATCTTAAAAATGATAGCAGTCTCTACTTGTCTTTTTCAAATAGATGTGAAGAGAATACACCTGGTATCAAGAACATGATAATTTTATCTCAAAATTTTTTGAATATTAGAACACATTGGCAACTGTAATCCAAAAAAAAATAGAGTTTGATAAAACAGATGTGGGGAAGTCAGTAGGTGTTAATTTTAATCATAACGAGGGTGATTAAACATTTAGGAAAATTACTACTAGTATGGTCCACTCTTAAAAGTTCATTTTCAAGTGATGTTGTTGAGAAAGAGTGTTTACAGTATGACAAAATTAAACTAAGGAAATCCTTCTTAGACAAAAAGATCGTTATCTGGGAAATGTTAGAAAGGGCCAAATTTAAAATCGTTATTTAGGTATTGTCTCCACAGTGATCTTACAGAGTTCTTTCTTTTATATACACTGATGTGTCTGCATTTATTTTTGGAGTGAGCAACACACATGAAAAGACAAAACCATTACACAATTGGCTGCTTCAAGAGGATCGTTTCTGCCCGAACTTAATTAGCCGTTACCCACACATATTTACTCACACTAAATAATATGAGAGAGTGAAATTTTGAAGTAAACAAATGAAGGATAGGACTGGGTATAATTATATTGTATATTGGATGGTTTTGAATCATGTTGCTGCTCTTGTTTCCTTTAATTATACATATCTCTCTGTATTCTCAATTCAGATATTTGGTTAGTCCATTTCCCTTTCCAATCACCAGGTTGATTCCCCAAATAATTTGAATGTGTTCATTAAAATGAAAGTAGTGGATTTCTTTCTTTGTTTATTTCTTTCCTTTTTTTATTTTTAATGTCTCAGTTGTTAAAGATCAACTTAGTATGCAGTCTTGAAATGTTGGGGAAGCTGTTCAATTAAGTTTGATAGCAGTAGTAATATGACAGCAGGCTCACTGGGGAGTAGGATATTCTATTTATAATAACTCAAATTGGTTTGAATCCTAACAGTGATTAAGCTATATGGTTCTGCTAGTTACTTTACAATTCCTCTTAATTCTCCTGGATCAATAAATTTTAACCTCAAAATGAAAGGAAATCTAGTCAATATATGCTTGTGTCAACACATACATGGCCTAGGAGAAAGTTCATAGTATAAGTGTGACTCATTTACACAGGGGTGATAGAATGCCTTACTTAGCACACTGGGAGAAATTTCTGGCACTGTGAAAATATGATGTGAGAAAATCTATGAATTTAAGATAGACCTTTAACATGTAAACAACGGGTTGGATATTAAGAGAGAAGTATACTGCATTCAACAGATTACTAGAATGATGTTAGACGTTATAGAGATACAAGTGGTCTGCAAGTTACCTGCTGGTAAGGTGGTAGACAGGGCTGAAGGTAAGAAGTGTGCCTAGGTAATAACACTAGATTCAAGTAGTTTTATCTGTTAATTCATACCATTGCTAATGAGTTAAAGGGTTTCAGACACATGAATACTACTCCATTTGCTATGAGATGAAACTGTTACCAGATTACGATGAGATGGAAATAAAAATAAATATAGGCCAATCAATAAATAGTAAATAAAAGTGATACTTTTGGAAGCTAAAAGTTTGTAGACAAAAGAGGAAGGAGAATGATTGCAAAGGTCTTGAGATAGCTGTTGACTCCAGAATGTCAAAAATCATGGCAGGAGTAACTGCCCTGCAGAGTTACCTCCCTCAGCAAGATGCCCGAGTGAAAATAAAAAGGATATTGACCATCTCTTATTTTTCATGAGACTGGTGGTTCCACCTAGGAATGTGTGAATATGAGTGAAGAAGCAATATTGTGCTTCAACATGTATTGTATTGTCCAATAATATTCTTGATATAAATGGGTGTTTTTCTAAAAGAAAGATATTATTGTCAAATAAGTTGGGGAAACATTGGGTTAAATAAAGTATTTGTTGAAAGATGTCTCAGAGTTCTTAACAGTGAATGTCCAATGAAACATTTTGAATGGGTGCATAGTAAGCAGATTTTTCCAATTCTTTTTGTTATTAATAGACTTTATTTATTAGAACAGTTTATGTTACAGAAAACCTGAGCAGATAGCATAGAGTTTCCATAAATACCCTCAGCCCTCCCTTACAGTTTCTATTTTTACATCTGGAGTTAGTATGGTACTTTTTTACAATTTGTTACAATTAATGAACCAATCTTTATTATTACCTAAAGCCCATAGTTTACATTAGGGTTCACTCTTCACTCTTTGGTGTTGCACAGTTCTGTGAGTTTTGGTAAATGTATAAAGTCATGTACATTACAGTATCATACAGAGTAGTTTCACTGTCCTAAAATTTCCTCATACTTTACCTATTCATCCCTCCTAACCCCAGATACCTGGCAATCACTGATCCTTCTACTATCTACAGTTTTGACTTTTTCAAAGTGTCACCTAGTTGGAATCATACCATATATAATCTTTTCACATTGGCTTGTTTCACTTAGAAATATGCATTTCAGCTTTCTTCATATCTTTTTGTGGCTTGATAACTCATTTCTTTTTATCACTGAATAATATTCCATTGTATGGATGTACCACAGTTTGTTTATACATTTACCTCTTGAGGGGTATCTTGGTTGCTTCCAAGTTTTGGAAATAATGAATCAAGCTGCTAGAACCATCGATGTACAGGTTTTTGTGTATACATAAGTTTTTAACTCATTTGGGTAAATATCTAGGCACACAATTGCTGGATCAAATGATTAAGACTACATTTAGCTCTCTAAGAAACTGCCAGTCTTCCAAAGTGGCTATACCATTTTGCATTCTCACCATCAAGGAACGAGAATTCCTGTTGCTCTACATCATCACCAGCATGTGGTGTTAACAGTGGTTTGGATTTTAGCCATTCTAATAGGTACTTCATGGTATCTCATTTTTGTTTTAATTTGAAATTCCCTAAGGACATACAATATTGGACACCTTTTCATATGCTTACTTACCATCTGTTTATGTTTTTGGAGAGGTGTTTGTTCATATATTTTACCTACTTTTTATTTGAGTTGTCTGTTTTCTTGTTGTTGAATTGTAACTGTTCTTTGTATATTTTGGATACAAGTGTTTTATTAGATATGTGTTTTCCAATTATCTTCTTCCAGTACCTGGCTTGTCTTTTCATTCTCTTAATAGTTTCCAGAGCAGAAGGTTTTAATTTTAATGAAGTACAACTGATCAACTTTTTTCTTTCATAGATTGTGCTTCTGGTATTGTATCAAACAATTCATTGCCAAACTCATGGTCACCTAGATTTTTTTCCCATGTTATATTCTAGAAGTTTTATAGATTTGTATTCTACATTTAGATCTATGATTCATTTTGAGTTAATTTTTAATTTTTGTGAAAGATGTAAGGTCTATGCCTAGATTCTTTTTCTTTCTTTTGAAATGTGCATGCCCAGTCGTTTCAGCCTCAGTTATTGAAAAGAGTATGCTGTCTCCATTGAATTACGTTTGCTCCTTTGTCAAAGATGAGTTGACTATACTTGTGTGGGTCTATTTCTGGGCTCTTTATTCTGTTCCATTGATCTATTTGTCTATTCTTTTGACAATAGCACACTGTCTTGATTACTGTAGCTTCATAGTAAGTCTTGAAGTTGGGTATTGTTGATCTTCAGTATTGTGTTGGCTGTTCTGGGTCTTTTGCTTTTCCATATAAACTTTATAATCAATTTGTCAATATCCACAAAATAACTTGCTGGGCTTTTCATTGGGATTGCGTTGAATCTATATATGAACTTGGGAAGAACTGGCATCTTAACATTTTGAAACTTCCATCAATGAACATGAAATAACTCTCAATTTATGTAAATCCTCTTTGAATTCTTCCATCAGGGCTTTGTAGTTTTCAGCATACAGATCCTATACATATTATATTAGATTTATACTTAGGATACATTTATTTTAGTGCTATTGTAAATGATTTTTTTAAATTTCACATTGAATTCTGCATTTCTGGTATATAGGAAAGTAATTTGCTTTTGTATACTTACCTTGTATTTTTCCTGTGAGGTAATCAGTTATTAGTTCCAAGAGATTTTTGGTAGATTGTTTGAGTTTTCTAAATAGATAATCACTTCCTCTGAAAATAAAGGCAGTTTTATTTCTTCCTGTTCAATCTGTATACTTTATATTCCTTTTCTTTTTCTTTCCTTTCCTTTCTTTCTTCCTTTTTTTTTTTTTTTTTGGTCCCATTGTACTAGCTGGAACTTCCAATAAATGTTGAATAGGAATGAAGAGAGGACATCCTTGCCTTGTTTCCAATCTAGGGGGAAAGCTTCCAGTCTCTCACAGCTAAGAATCATGTTAGCTCTAGGTGTTTTGTAGGCATTCTTTAACAAGGGAGTAGGTTTCCCACTATTCCTAGTTTGCTGAGAGTTTTTATCATGAACGGGTGTTGAATTTTGTCAAATGATTTTTCTGCGTCAATTGATATGATTGTATGGTTTTTCTCTCTAGCCAGTTGATGTGGTAAATTACATTGATTGATTTTTTTGAATGTTGATTCTTCCTTGTTTCTCTGGCATAAATCTGACTTGGTCATGATGTATAATTCCTTTCTTAAAACTTTGAACTCCTTTGTAAGTATTTTATTTAGGATATTTGGATGTAGGTTCATGAAATTATTGGTCAGTAGTTTTTCTCTGTGTGATGTCTTCATTTGATTTGGTATTATGGTAAGACTGGCCTCGTAGAAAGCGGTAGGAATTGTTTCTTCTGCTTTCGTTGTTAGTTAAGTATACTGTATTAGCTTTCTAGGACTGCCATAACAAATTACTACAAACTAAATGGCTTGAAACAACAGAAATTTATTCTTTCACAGTTTGGGATGCTGGAATTTTGAATTCAAGGTGTTGGCAGGGCTGTGCTCCCACTGAAACCTCCAGGGGAGAATCCTTCCATGCTTCTTCCAGCTTATTCTGCCATGATGATAATATCACTCTTATATCTCAATTTCTTTAGAGTCATTTCTAGAGAATTATTTTGTTCTCTTGATCGTGTTATGTTTCCCTGATTCTTTGTGTTCCTTGTAGCTTTGCATTGGTGTCGGCATTTGAAGAAAGAGCCACCTCTCTGAGTCTTTACAGATTGGCTTCGAGAGGAAAAATCTTCACTAATCAGCACGGCTAGAGATTCTGGGAGCCTTTCAAACCTTTTCTATGGATGTGTCTTCTCTGTGCTTGTCTGTGTGGATTACTAATTGGAGGTGATTTACTTCTTTCTCTTTTTGTCGGGAGCCCAGGATCTCTTGCTCTCTCTGGTATTTTACTTCCATACTGCAGGCCAGGACTTTGGAGGCACATTCCACTCCTCTCCCTCCTTCCCTGTGGAGAAGCCTTGAGTTCTGTGCCTTCTCTCAAATTTGCTGAGCTGTGCTGGGTGCAGCAGATTGCCCGCCTCTTTTCCTTTATTCTTAGTTATCCCCATGGAACTGTGAGGGTTCCGTCTGTGCTCTGGTTGAGGCAAGTCAGAAACTAACCTCTCGGGGAGGTGACCATGCTCTACTTCTCTGTCTCCTGCCTGGTGGAGAAACCTCAGGCTCTATGCCTTCTCTCAGTCTCATAGAGCTGTGTCAGACACAGTAAGCCATCCACCCCTTTTCCATTGCTCTTAAGTGCCCCTAAGTGTAGATCTGCGTTTCCAACATATAATTTTCCTTCTTCCTGAAGGACTTCTGCTAACATTTCTTGTGAGGTTGTTTCACTGGTGAAGAATTCCCTCATTTTTTTTGTTTATTTGAGAAAGGCTTTTTCTCTCCACTTTTGAAAGATAATTATGCTGAATACAGAATTCTTTTGTGCTGGATTTTTTCTTTCAACACTTCAAATATTTCCCTCCACCCTCTTCTTCTTGCAAGTTTTCTAAAGAGAAGTCCAATGTAGTTTATATCTTTGTTTCTCTATAGGTAAATTATCCACTTCCCCCGCTCCAGCTTCTTTCTTGATTTTGTGTTTGTCTTTGGTTTTCTGCAGTTTCAATATGATATACCTAGTTGTATGTTTTTGATATTTGTCCCACTTGGTTTTCTCAGTTTCTTGGATCTGTGGTATGTCGTCTATCATTGATTTTGTAAAACTCTCATTCATTGTTATTTCAGATATATTTTCTGTGCCTTTCTTCTCATTCTGGTATTCCCATTAAGCATATATTACATCCTTTGTAGTTGTCTCACAATTCTTGGATATTCTATTTTTTTCGTTCCTTGTTCTCTTTGCTTTTCAGTTTGGAAAGTTGCAATTGACATATCTTCAATCTCACTGAATCTTTCCTCAGTTAAGTCCAGTCTTCTAATGAGTCCATCAAAGGCATTCTTTATTTCTGTTACAGTGTTTTTTATTTCTACCATTTTTAAAAAATTCTTTCTTAGAGTTTCTGTGTTTCAGCTTGCATCACCCATCTATTCTTGCATGTGGTCCACTTTTTCCATTAGAGCCCTTAGCCTAGTAATTATAGTTATTTAAAAACTCCTGTCTGATAATTACAAAATTTCTACCATGTCCGTGTCTAGTGCTGATGTTGCATCAAATCCTTAGGCTGTATCTTTTTTCTCACCTTTTAGCGTGCCTTTTAATTTTTTGTTGAAATCCAGCTAATAGCTACTTACTAAAACAGGCCTTTAGTGCGAGGATTTATGTTTATCTGGCCAGAGTTAGGCTGTATTTAATATTTGTATCAGAGGATTTGGTTTCCTCTGCTGTCCTTATTTTATCTTCCCCTTTGTCTTTGGATTTCTCTGGAAACTCCGTTTAAACTACAGCCGGTAGCTTTCAGTTCTTTCAGTTGTAATCCACTGTTATCATATTGAAGTCCTGTTGATGTGGTGGTAAGATGTTTAGGAGGGCAGGCATTCTATAATCTTATGATTAAATGTCTGTTTTTTAGAGGCCCAGAGTCCCTTGCCTTTGGCCTTCGGAAGAATTTTTTATCCTTTTTTCCCCTCCCCTTAGTAGATAGAGGACACCTAGAGGGCATTCATGTTGCCCGTTCCTCTGCCCCTAAGTCAGCTAAGGTTCTGGTAAAGCTGTTTCCCTTCAGGGCAGGCTTTTGCTGTGGAGACAGAAAGCTCTGGGCATATTTCAAAATGGCTACTTTTCTCTTCCCCCTGAACTAAGCACAATCCAGTCTTCACCATAAGAAGCTAGTGGGGTTCTTGGAGGTATATCTGGTGAGAATGTGGCGCCCCCTTAAGACTGGGCCTTTAGGAGATTTTAATTCTGAAGCTCATTCACAGTCAGCGTCCAGCGATTCATCAATTAGTGTTTGTCTTCCCAGCAGTTATGGGCTCCAGCCGCTTTCACTCCCGGTAGGCTGTGGCTCACTGTATTCTCCCATCTCTCCAGTTTTCTGGGCAGAAGTTTGCCCTGTGACCTCAATTCTCTGATGGATCTAAGGAGAGTTTTTGATTTTAAGTTTGTTCAGCTTTTTCCTCGTTGACAGGGTGGGAGTGAAGACTCCCAAGCTCTTTATCTGTGTAAACGTAAACTGGAAATTTCTAGTCCTTTTTATTTAAGGAAGAAGGAGAATGCATATGGATATATCCCAGAGGATAACAATTTGGGAAATGCTGACCTGACCCTAGCCTTTTTATGTGCCTTTAAAAATTTAAAATAATGGCCAAAATAGGATTGGCTGAAGTTCAGGTGTGAGAAATGATTTATTAACTCCTTAATCAAGTTTGATTTTAAAAGACTACTTGATAAAAGAATCATGAATCTTCCACTTACTACAGGTAAGAATTTCAGCAATTAATCTGGCCTTTCAGCTGTCTCAAGGGTTAACATGAAGTTAAAATTAACTGATAAAATAATAATAATAATAATAGTAGATAATATTTACTGATAGATTGAAAGGTGATAGTGCTTACATATCTTATTTTCCTTAAGCCTCCTCCAAACACTGTAAGGTTGTATTATGTCAGTTTTTCCTTCAAAGATGAGGAAAGCAGAGGCATGAACATTTAAATAATTAAACCTAGTTCACACAAGTGTAAGTCTGACACTTACTGCCCTACGGCTGTCCGAGTACAGAGCCCAAACTGCAAAGATCATGGTAACATGCTCTATAACTCTAAGGAATTGTCACTCCATGAGAAGTCAAGTGTGACTCATTGACGGTGGTATTCAGATCATGAATGATAATTTGTTGAGAAGTTTACAGATTTGTTCAGAATATGAAAGAGCTTAAAAAGATGTATATACATTTTGGAACAGTTAAAATTTAGACATATATAAAATACTTTAGTCAGTTTGAAGACATTTTTCTTCCTTATTGGTATTTGTTTTATTCAGCAATTATTGTTGAATGATTACTCTGAGCCAGGCTTTGTAGTAACTACTGTAAGAAAAGAGAGATGAATTGAACAAAGTCACTGCTTCCAAAAATACAAACTAGAGTTTATGAATATATGTGTACGCACATATATATGTATGCCCACCAGTGTTGCAGGAAAGGACATGATCAGTGTCATGGCAAGCTCATAATGTTCTCTGTTGGCTCATTAAGCAGTGACCATAATGCATATCTCTCTTTTGTCCACATTGGTTCCTCAATATTTCTAAGAGAAAGTCACAGCCTTGTATGGTGTGCAGGAAGAATATCTTGACTCCCAAACTGAAGTACTATTACATCTGTGTAGAACTACATGACCAGGGAAGATACTGGGCGCAGCCTGAACATCGGGGGCTCTCTATTCAGACAGTAGATGCAGTGCCTCGGTGGGTCTGTGGTAAATCGCTACAGCAATGTGTAGGTATTTGCAGGTGTCTCTAAACATTTTGAGAATTTCTCACTCAAGTTGGCTGGAATTATAAATTCAGTTGCTCAAGGACAGAAGTGTAAATTTATAGCTACAGCTTAGAAGGCAAATACACAAACACTTGTGACAGGCTTTATGATATTTGCGGATTGTTGTTTTTGAAAATTTATTTAGTGGTTGTGAAAGATGCCAGATTGAGAAAGACACTAAAAAAAGAAATTCACGGTTTATTCACAGATGACTCATTAGCAGTTCAGTTTCCTCAGGAGTCTTGTTACTTCTGGGCTTCTAATCAGTCTAATGTAGGGTTTTTGCTGTACTTCTATGTCTATTTGGATTCGTGGCAGGGAGTGAATGCGAAAATAACCATGAGCCACCGTGAAGCAGCTCAGTGACCAGATTCTAGTGTCCACCTTCCTATGGGCGAGTCACTTTACTTCTCTGTGCCTCAGTCTCTTCACCTGTGAAATGAGGATAAATAGCAATAGCTCACAGAGTTGTTGTGACCATTAAATTAGTTACTATGTGCAAAATTGGGTGACACCTTCCACATATTAAGTGCTCTATGGGTGTTAGCTATTTTATGTATTTAGTTCAGCATATAGCTTGTTGCAAAAAGTTCGTTAACCTAACATATTTGCTTGTTGAAATCATATAGCAATGTTCACTCTGATTTTCGAGTCTGTGGTGGTAGTGATTGCACTGGAATTAGTGAGCAGTGAGAGTGAATGGGACAGCTGTGTTCACTGATCCCAGTGTCCATACCATCATCAGTTAGTGATAATAGATCATTATTCTCCCTTTTGCTCTCCTATCCATTCTACTGTATTCTATTCACTTCTTTCATGCTTGATTGACATCCTTATCAAAACCATGTTTTCGGTAGTGGCTTTTGAGGCTGAATTCAGCCAGGACTCTTTTCCTCCTATTCATGGGAGAGTGAATTTTGCCATTCTCTCAAGATAAAAATACTCTGTATAGATTTGTTGCTTTGTTCTCAAAGATGTGAGGGAGAAGTGTTGGACTATATATGTCTTTTTCCTGAAAAAGATAAGTTTCAGTTCAAGAAGATCCTGCAAAGATTGAGGGTCAATAGTTCAATCCCTAATCGTTGCAATATGTTTATAATTCCTATTATTTTTATTTCCAGGTTGTGCTAACTTATAAAGGAGTATCTTCTCAAGGTTCTCAGAGTCATGAATAAAATTTTCACATTAGCTAAACATTATAAAAATTACAGGATTTATCACTTGCAAAGCACCTAGGTATAAAGTTGAGATATAATTAAATGCAGGGTGGTAGAAATATAGAAGACATGGAACTGTGCTCCTAGAATTAAACATATAAGTAAAAAATTGTGGCTTATACATAAAAATCAACTGAATTCAACAAACTTTAAAAGGTTTTTGGCCTATACATGGGAGGTCAGAGAAGAAAATAGGATACAAATGTATGCACAAGTGATTATCATGTAGTGTGTTTGTGTCATGTCAGATATACCTCCTTCATATATACCAGGTGGTTAACTCTTGTTACTTTACTCATATATTTTGTTCACTGTTTCATCTCCAGTGTTTGGCTTATCTCCTGTCACACGGCAGTACATAGGATATTTTACTATCTCAACCCTGGCCTCTATCATTATCTGTGCAAATAGTACATATTAACTATAATTTTTACCCCTTGCCACAGTGTGTAGTAGTACAAAAAGTTTAGACAGCAGATTAAAATCATCACCATCATCATCATCATCAGCATCACTCAATCATTTTTTGTTAATTACTTACAAGGTACCAGGCACTCTTCTAAGCACTCTTTTAACTCATTGATTCCTTACAACAAATCTATGAGGTAGTTATTATTGGTATTCCTATTTACATATGATCACACTAAAGCATAGACGAATATATAAAATTACACAAGGTCACTGAGCAACGGAGTGGTGAGCCAAGATTTAAATCCAAAGAGTCTGACTCCAAAGTGAAAAATGATGCCAAGTTGTCACAATGGGCAATGAAGGGTAACAATACAAGCCCTGCCTTGCAGAGCTAGTGAATGTGCTATGCTGTGAGGGAAGGCAAGAGGGTCTCCAAGCTTCTGGAACTTCCAAGGGGCATCATGCTGCCAGGAAACCTACTGTTAGATGTGGAGGTTAAAAGAACAATTTGTGAATTTTGGCTGTGATTGGCCTTTGAAATGATAAAGCATACTTGTATAAATTTGCATCCATAAATTTATGTAAGAAGAACTATATACTGTACCAAAAAACTATTTAAAAGTTTGCTTTTCAGCAACTTCAAGGTACAAAATATATACAGGAGAATGTGAAGTTTAATATTTAGGTTGATATGCTGTCAGCCACTGTGAAAAAAATGTCCTTACCAAGGAGATAGTTTTGCTAAAAATTCTATTTTTAAACTATCTGCCTTAAAAAAAAGCAGTTTATATTCATAAGCACTGATTTTCATAAAATCTGGTACAATGCTAACTTAAAGGGCTACACACAGAGTGAGGTGGCACCCTTATCTTTAACTAGGAATATAATTCAAAAATTCAAGTTGATTACAATATTATTAATTGTGTATTGCTTACTGTTTTATATAACAAATATAGCAGTTAATATTCTTGAAGCATTTATCTAGGTCTAGCAGGACATAACTTTTAATATTTATTTTCTAATTTAGGGCATTGGTGACACAAAATTAAAATAACTTGTTTAATGTCATATACTGAAGTACTAGGAGTCCCAGAATTAGTACTTCTTCATCTTAATTTCCCTTTCCCAAAATGCATACATTCAGGTAATATGGTTAAATAAATAAAATTTAAATTCTTGGTAGCTTTTCCTACAATATCACTTGCTCATAAAATTTATAAGTAGCATTTTGATTGGCTTCTGTCTGTCTTGTTTTGAAAAGGTGATTATCCACAGTGCATGATTTCTATAGTCTAGTGAGGCTTTTGAGTTGAACTTACCCTGTCATTCATCTTCAGAGAGTTATTCCTTTGGAGCTTGGTGGATAGTCTTTCCGTAATACCATTTATATAAATACTATCTTTATGAATTTGTGTAAATTTAATTTCTCAATTATTCTATTTATTTGAATCTATCTATTTGAAATTAATCTAGTGATAGACGTGAGAGGAGTGGTTCTCCGTGGGGACTACTGACTAGGAAGGGGCATGAGGGAGCTTTCTGGCAGTCCTGAGAAGGTGATGAGAAGACCAAGGCAGAGACTGGAATGATGTGGCCACAAGCCAAGAAGGACAAATTTGCCAACAACCACCAGAAATGGTAATATCGTGAAAGGATTCTTCCCTAGATCCTCCAGAGAGAATGCGGCCCTGTCACCACCTAGGTTTCAGACTTTTGCCCTCCAGAATTATGAGGGAAAAAAAATTTCTGTTGGTTTAAGCCACCTAGCTTAACATACTTAGTTCCTCAAAGCAGTCACAGGAAACTAATACACCTGGTCAGACCTTCAGACCCTATTCTAGTCTTCACGACATTCTTGATCATGTATTCACTGATGATACATTACAGTTAACAGAGATAGCCCTACTGTATTTATCTCAGAAATCACATGGGCTCCTGTAACCACCACCACATACATTTTTATCTTGGGTATGCAATAATTATGGTGATCTAAGTTGTAAAACCTTGACCATTGAAACATGAGAACACGAAGTCCAGCATGCAGAAAGCAACATTGAAAGAAGTAGTGAAGTAAAAACAGAGAGATCAAAAAAGACATTGAAATGGGCTATAACCACAATGTGTCAGAGAGAGAAAATGGTTGGAATTTAGTGCAAAACATGGTAAAGAACATGAAATTAGAGATACCTGGGTTCAAGTCTCAGCTCAATATTTTAAGAGTTGTAATAATTTGGGCAATTTGCTAAATCAATGTTGCAGTTTCCTCATCTGTTAAACTGTAATAATAGGGGGCACCTGTACCATTTTTAAAATTAGATAAGATAAAGAATACAAAATGGTTAGCAAAGTTCTGATATGCAGAGAGTGTTTAATAAAGTTTCGCTATTGCTATTTCTATTTTTCTTATTATTATCATTGTCACATGTTATTTGAGTGAAGTAGGTTTCTTCAGGTTCTGTCTATAAACCTGCTCACACTTAAATGTTAAGAGAGTAGAAGTCAGTGCAATAATGTTCTTGTCTACCATGCACAAAAGAGATTTACCTATAAGCAGTAGGTTGAAAATAGACCTATCCTTATTAATAAAACTTCCCAAGACAATTGTCTGTTTTAATATATTATGACATGAATTTGAATTAAAGATCTGAATTTGAACTCAGGCATGTCATATAAAATTTAAAGACAAATACTTTTTTCTAATTGTCAAATAAAACTCAATATTTGAGAGAAGTTGTTGAATGATAACAGAGCTTACAAAGAACTGCTCAATTCTGGGTGCTTGTACTCTAAAATCTGTGAATCCCATTCATTTCCTTTAGTCATTTTTTACACTTCTGACAAAATTTTTGAGCTATAACTTTATTTTCCTAATTTTTGATCAGTTATGCTTTAATATGCTATAGAAGTTACTTTGTCAGCTTTCAATCCACTTTTAATATTTTGTGTTTTATCTGATGAATATAATTGTTGAAATATTAGAAATATGTGAAGAATTATCTTTCATAATGTGTTTTTATTTCCTATAAGAGAAGAAAAATGGTGTGTCTGTGTGTGTGTGTAAGTTTTGGAGATAATTTTTCCCAATTACTTGAAAACGAATTTAGGCAATTATAATTGTCAATCCATGGTATTTGCTTTTTAAATATAATACTGAAAATGCTAAAGTGCATAGTTTAATGAGAAAGAATTTATATGTATACCTTTTCTCATTTTCTATTAGTAGGAATTACATGAACAAAACACTGTGCATTCAGACAAGAATATATTCTTTGTTACTTACTCTAAGTGAGGAATTTTTCACCTGCAGTTTCTCCAAACACTTGAGAGTTAATTAAGTAAATAGTTAGAACATCACATAAACAACTAGATTCTAATTACACGTGGCTGGCAAGAAATACTACTTTCTCTTTAAATGATAGTCCCAAATAAGCCTGCACTTTAAAGTTTTGTTATTGTTGTAGTTTTGTTTTATTTTGCTTTTGAAATTGTCTGTCATTTTCTGCAACTGTCTGTTGTCCTTTATTCTGTTCTTCCAGGGCTTGTGGGAAGGGATGGGCAGTAGATTATTGTATTTGTTTTTTTTGTGTGTGTGTGAGTGTGAGGAAGACTAGCCCTGAGCTAACATCCGATGCCAGTCCTCCTCTTTTTTGCTGAGGAAGATTGGCCCTGGGCTAACATTCATGCCCATCTTCCTCTACTTTACCTGGGACACCACCACAGCATGGCTTGACACGCGGTGCGTCGGTGTGTGCTGGGATCCAAACATGCGAATCTCCGGGCTGCTGAAGCGGAGTGCGCGCACTTAACCGCTGCGCCACCGGCAGGTCCCTGATTATTGTATTTGTTATGGTAACAACATGCACTGTAAAAATACATCCTAAAATCAATGGCGAACACAGTAAAAAAACAATTTCTTGGCTATGTGACATTTCAGGGGTAGGTGAGCTGTGTTCTGTTCCACATAGTCCTTGGGATCCCAGACTACAAAAGCTGTGCCATCAGAGAGAGTAACTCCCCAAATTGCCCTGAATTTTTGATGTCAAGTCTGAAATGAAAATAAAAAAGGAAAAGAAGTCATATGTCCTTTAAACACTGGGTTGAAATTCATTTATTTCACTTCTGCTACCATTCTATGGGCTAGAACAGGTCACATGATCCTACCTAAATGCAAGCTGGGGGAAGGCTGGGAAATGTGGTTCCAACTGAGCAGTTCCTTCCCTCCAATTTTTTATTATGAAGGGAAAATGTGAACTTGCCACAGCCTGCCCTGTAAGGACTAAATATTCATGGACATGCTTTTCCCAACACTCAGAACACAGCTTTGATGGGTTTTTACTCTCCCTTCCCTGCTCCATATTTTGATATTTCAGTTGCTGATTTTTTTAAACATTTTTTTTAACTTTTATTTTGAGACAAATATACTGTTAGAGTTGGAGACTTCAACACCCTTCTGTTGGAAATCAGTAAGGATGTAGATGACCTGAATACCACTTTAATCCACTTGATTTAATTGACATTTGACATTGACATCCAAAGACAACTGAAGCAAAAGGAATGTTTCCTACTTCCTTCTATGAGGCTAGTCCTACCATATACCAAACCAGATGAAGACAGTACAAGGAAAGAAAACTACCATCTAGAAATTCTTATGAATGGAGACCCCAAAATTCAAAATATTTGCAAATGAGTCCAGCAATGTAGGAAAAAATTATACCCCAAGTGGGATATATGCCAGTGGGAAGCAAGGTAGGTTCAATATTGAAAAAGTCAACCAATGTAATTCTCCACATTAATCGGCTAAAGAAGTAAAACTATATAATATATTAATTGATTCAGAAAAAGCATTTGATGAAAGCAAATATTCATGATACAAACTCTCAGCAAACTAGAAATAAGTGGAATATTTCTCACTTGGTTAAAAAAACCTATAAAAAACCTAGCACTAACATGATTCTAAGTGCTGAGAGACTGGACACTTTCCTCCTAAGATCAGGAGCAGGCAAGAATGTCTTTTCTCACCATTCTCGTTCAACATTTTACTGGAAGTTTTAGTTAGTGCAATAGGACAAAAATTTTAAAAGGAAGAAGAAATAAAAAATATATACAGATTTGAAAAGAAGAAATAAAGCTGTCTTTATTTGCAAAGAGAGTTATTGTCTATGTAGAAAACTCAAAGAATCTACTGAAAATCTCTTGGAACTAGTAATTAATTATAGCACATTGATAGGAAACATGTAAGGTCAATATACAAAAGCCTGACTTCCCTATATACCAGCAGTACCCAATTAGAACGTGTAATTTAAAAAAATCATTTACAATAGCATCAATGTAAATGCAACCTATGTGTAAATCTGATAAAATATGTGCAGGATATGTATGCTGAAAAGTACAAAACACTAATGAAAGAAACCAAAGAGGATCTACATAAATTGATAGTTATTACATGTTTATTATTGGAAAAGTCAATACTATTAAGATATAAATTCTTCCCAATTTGATCTATATGTTCAAAACTATCTCCAAGTCTCAACGAACTATTTTAGAAATATTGACAAACTGATTCTGAAGTTCTTATGGAAAGGCAAAAGACCTGGAAGAGTCAACACAATGCTGAAGAATGAAAATAAAGTTGGAGGACTCACACTACGTGATTTCAAGACTTAAAATGAAGCTTTAGTAAGCAAGGAAACACGTTATTGGTGACAGAATAGACACACAGGTCATGGAATATAATAGAGAACCCAGACATAGATCTATACAGATATAATGAATTTTTTTTCCAAAGGCACACAGGAAATTTACTGGAGGAAAGACAGCTTTTCAATAAATAGTATTGGAAAACTGTATGCAAAATAATGAACCTAGACATATACCTTACATCGTATACAAAAGTTAAGACAAACTGGATCCTAAAGATAAATGTAAAATGCAAAAATATAAAACTTGCAGAAGAAAACATAGGAGAAAAATTGATTTGGCTTTGTTAATAAGTCTTTAGATACCACACTGAAAGCATGATTCATGAAAGAAAAATTGATAACTTGGACTTTATTAAAATAAAAACCACTGCTCTACAAAAGACTATGTTAGAACAGGAAAAGACAAGCCACATACCAGGAGAAGATATTTTCTTTTTTTTTTTTTTTTAAAGATTTATTTATTTATTTTCGCCCCAAAGCCCCAGTAGATAGTTGTATGTCATAGTTGCACAGCTTTCTAGTTGCCGTATGTGGGACACGGCCTCAGCGTGGCCGAAGAAGCGGTGCGTCGGTGTGCGCCCGGGATCCGAACCCGGGCCGCCAGCATCAGAGAGCACGCACTTAACCGCTAAGCCACAGGGCCGGCCCAGGAGAAGATATTTTCAAAGAATGTCTCATAAAAAAAAACTTGTGTCCACATTACACAAAGAACTCTTATAGCTCAACAAAAATTTAATGATCCCAATAAAAAAAATGGATAAAAGTCTGACGAGACAGCTCACCAAAGAAAATATATAGATGTCAGGTATGCATTGAAAAAGATGTTAGATGTCATTTCTTATCAGGGAACTGCAAATTTACACAAGAGTGAGATACCATTACAGACATATTAGAATGCTTAAAATCCAAAAATAGGCAATACCAATTGCTACCAAGGATATGGAGCATCAGAACCTTTCATTCAGCACTGGTGGGAATGAAAAAAGATACAGCCACTTTGAAACATAGTTTAGAATTTCTTCCCAAGCAAAACATAATTTTATTGTATAATCCAGCAACCATTTCTCTGCAAATTTATGAAACTGGTTTGTAAAGTTATGTCCTTATAAAATCCTGCATGTGAATATTTATAATAGCTTTAGTCATAATCACAAAAATCCAGAACCAACCAAGATGTCCTTCAATAAGTGAATAGATAAACAAACTGTGGTACATCAATTCAAAGGAATACTATTCATAGAAAAAGGAATGATTTATTAAACTATGCAAAGACTTGGGTAAATTTAAATGCATATTGCTAAGTGAAAGAAGCCAGTTTGAAAAGGCTACATGTTGTATGATGTCAATTATATGACATTTTGTAGGCAAAACTACATAGATGGTAAAATCATCAGTTGTTGCCAGGTGTTTGGGGGCTGGGGTTGAATACATGAAGTACACTTGCTATTTTAGGGTGATGAAATTATTTGGTAAGATATGATACTAGGGAATATAGGACATTATGAGTTTATCAAAACCTAGAACTTTACAGCACAAAGAGAGAACTTTAATGTATACTAACTAAAAACAACAACAGAAACATTTAGGAGGATGGAGGATCCCATTTTGTAAAAATTGACAAAACAAAACAATCTAATCGTAATACAAATGCATGAAATAATCTCACTAAAGGGGCTGGGGGAAAAACTGCTAAGCTATGTAACTTTGGAAATGAGTTGCCTCTGTGAGACTAAAGGCAAAAGGAACTATATGTAAGCACTGTACTTTAGTTGATAAAGCTGTATCCTATGGGGGTAAGGTTAACAATTCTGAAACCACTATATATTTATAGTGGAATTGAACAATTAATTAAATAAATGGCAGATGCTGGGACCAGCTATCTTATTGTGGGCATGAGAAGTTAGAGACCATCAAGGGGAAAAGGCTAGATGGTCCATGTGGTAACTGAGTGGAGCTAGAGACATCAGTATAAACTCATGTTTAACTTTATATTGATACATGTCGAAACTTATAGAATATCTATATATGTGTATATACCTATGGTTTAAAATATACACATAATATTTCCTCCTTTGGTCAGCTGAAAGGGCTTAGAAGTACTAATCCCTGTAGCAGCATGCACACCTAGTGTCCAGATTTTGTTTCTAATATATATAAAATCTAAATATATATATAATTTTATATATATGTGTATATATATGCACAATATATAGAATATCTAAAATAGATCTGTATGTATGCACATGTATTATATATACTATATATATTTTTTTAGATTTTTATATTCCCTGGAAACAAAACCAAGTACCCTTGGACAAATGACTGATTCCAGGATTGCTGCTGGAAATATACAAAATGAGCCAGCAGCATTCTGTATTGGCAGAAAGGTAAGGAACTTCTCAAACAAAACAAAACAAAACAAAACAAAGCAGACCCATGATGATGGAAATATTTTTAAAAAGACACAGGAGCCAACTGAAAGAGCTCCCAATGGCTAAACCTGAAAAATTTTGAGCAAAAAAATAAAATAATATTGAATTATAAGCTATGGTGTAAAATAAATATTTGTAAGCTCATACTGAGATAAGTAAATGATTGAATAAATAAATAAATGGAGAGAATAAACTAATCTCCCAAGTAGAAGAATTCCAAAGAATCTACGGAGATACTCTGCCCTCAAGGAGGTGATCCCTATCTCCCTACTCCTTAAATGTGGAGTGCACTTAGGCAGGCTCCCCTCCAAAGAGTACTGTATGAAACTGAATAAAAAGAGTAATTATGCAGTAGAGAAATCTGGCAAACACTATCTCAGCCAGGTGATCAAGATCAACCTCAACAGTGATATCATGTTATAGTATATTCTTTTGATATGATGTGATGAGAATGACAATTTATCTCTGCAGTTTCCTTCCCAAACATACACAACTTCAGTCCTACCATGAATAAAAAATCAGATGAATTCCTATTACGAGTCATTTTAAAAAATATCTGACTAGTACTCCTCAAAACTATCAAGATCATTCAAAACAAAGAGTCTGAGAAATTGTTACGGCCAAGAGGAGAGAAAGGAGACATGACTACCAAATGTAATGTGGGATCCTGGATGGGGAATGAGGAAGTCTGGATAAAGTATAAACTTTAGTTAACAATAGCATCAATATTGGTTCATTAGTTATGACAAATGTACAATACTAATATAAGATTTTAACAGTAAGGAAAACTGGGTTTGGATTCTGTTGGAACTCTACAGTTTTCACAAATTTTATGTAAATCGAAAACTAGTATAAAATTTTTTATAAGCTAATTTATTATTAAAAACCCTGAAAATTGTGTTTTGTTATAACTGGTTCTAAGTAACATCATCTGGGAAATCTTTGCTGGCATGAATTGAAGATGCTTTCAATGAACAATGGAACTTCCCATAATTGAATATATACAGACTAGTGATTTTTTATGTCCTCTCTGGAGGGCTAGTTTTAAATGGTTACTTAAGACTTGGATTATGAACTCCTCCTTTACAGCATTTAATATCTCTTGACTTTTCCTATGAAGTTCTTCCTTGGTGTTTGTTGTTTGCCTGCCAAGTAATAGATTGAGTTTTACATTTTCTCCTTATTTTTTTGCTCTCCAATCTTTGTTTTATCCTTTGACATTCCTTTGTCTCTTTCATTTAACCAGCCACTATTTATTCTTATCATTCAATGCAACAACTGCGGAATGTACTCATATCTCAGTACAGTATTATATATAACAATATAGCTATATTATGCCTTTTCTCAATCTGCCTGAAATGCACAAATAAAATTGATTAAGGTACAAAGTTCTTTTTTTGAGGGGCGGGGGTGGTGAGGAAGATTAGTCCTGAGCTAACATCTGCTGCCAATCTTCCTCTTTTTGCTGTTTTTGTGTGTGAGCTGCTGCCACAGCATGGCCACTGACAAACGAGTGGTGTAGGTCTGTGCCAGGGAACCGAACCCAGGCTGCAGAAGTGGAACGTGCTGAACTCAACCACTAGGCCACTGGGGCTGGCCCCAAAGTGTTCTTTTAAGAGGCTTCTTCAATGGTCAACATGTTCATGAATCTCTTTCTTCCATTAGGGCTTGGTACTGTGGATTAAATATTTTATGTCGTAATACCCTATCTGAAACACCCACTTGGTGTAAGTGAACTCATTTCAGTGAGGGATTTGTATCATTGTTTTAAAGAATTACATTTTACTTATCACTTAGACCTACTGACAAATGACAGCTCCCGCTCTTGAAGAATATCCGAGGGTCCCTCTTGTTTTCGAGGCATATCAAGATTAGAGCATTTTATCGGTATTTTTCAGTAATGATCAATGTCTTGGCTTCAACTAACATGCCATTAGGAGAGGGCTGACCTTAGGTAAAATTTTGTGTGAGCCATTTACTTTGCTGCTGTTCTATTTCTCTGTGCATAGGTATCAATGTGGTTTCAAGTAAAAGTTTTAAAGAAAGATAAAATAAGGTCTTATTCTGGCTATGACGAAATAAGTAATTGAATACTGTGATTTTGTGGAAGTTCTCTGTTCTTCAAATTTCTAACTATAAAGAAGAAGAATAATTTTTACGTAATAGTTTTTTTGTGTGAGGATTAAATTAGGTAATTTGTGTAAAGTATAAGAAGAGTGCCAGTGTACAATCACAGATACTCAAAAAGAGCTGCTAATTTAGCTACGGGAATCTTCGATATAATGCTACACAAATGCTCTGATGAAATGTCCCACTATGCCATTATAAGCTATTCACATTTTCATACTCATTCACTTATTCCTACGGCACAGCTAGTGAGAAATGTGGTTATGTCTAAAACTTTGTAATAAATTCCACATGTGAAGCAAGACTTTAGTACATGACTCCTGCCTTATGGACACCATTGGTGACTTTGGAAATGCAGATTCAGGAGAGGAAAAATGGGGATACCTGAGATAGGACTTACAGAGCGCAACATTGTGTTTAGACCTGCCTGTGCTAATTTACTTGTACTAGAATTCAGAAATTCTGGAGCATACTTAGAAGCCTTAAGTGTTTGTGTGTGTGTGTGTGGAGGTGGGGTAGGTGGAAGAGAGAAGTCATGTATGTATTACGTTAGATTTGCTGTCTGCCCTCCCTCCCCCAAAAAGGTAAAGAAATGGAGTCACTTTTAAAAACACAGAAATTATAGATTCAAAATAAGGTAAAATTCATTTTGGGTAGTAGGCAATAGTGTTCTTGCTCAAAAATATTTTCTATTTAATTTAAACTGATTCTAACCAGTTACATTTTAATATTTTAGTCCATTTTACACTCAATTGATATTATAAACAAGGTCTTAATAGACTAACTCTTAACAACTTTTTAGCCCTCCACTGACATCTTTGCCTGAATATGTAAGCAATATTTTTCTTTATTTCTGTCTATGCTTATCCTTATTATATGACCTCACAGTTTTTGTGTGCTAGATAAATATTTATCTAAAAGAATTATAACTAAACTCTCTCCTAATGTTCTAATATAGTCAAAGCATTCAATTTTATTTTTACTTTTTTATGTATTTACCAGTAATCTGAATTTTCTATTAATTGTATATTTTTTCTCATGCCATATTCCTTCTCCTAGGTCATTAATAGTTAAATTGCCTAAAACTAGATACCTATCTGAGTTACATTTCTCTCAGATACTATCCATTTTAAAGCATTTTATCTGCCTGAGACCCTGTACCATCTAAAATTTCCCAGATTGTTGTCAGTGCTCCCTGCTTGATGCCACATTTTCTGACCCCCTAAATTAGTATTTTTTTGTGCTGTACTGTGTTGAAAGTACTCTCAAACCAGAGGCAGCTCAGTCCTCAGATTTCTCCTGCTGACTTTTCATGCTCTCTCTTCAAAAACTGTCAGATTTATTAGGCACTGCTCCTTCCTTTTGTGATTCCAAGCTGTGACTATTTTTAATCAACATTTTTTCTTACTAAAAACTCTGGGAGTGTTGCTGTAATTGACATTTCTATAATTTCTTCCTTCAAAATTTCCTTTAGATTTTAGATGAGCTGTCAATGATACATTTGTTACAGCATAATGGCTTCTGATTTCCCCTTCTCTAGTGTCGAAATGTTGGATTTGGTCAAGGTGGGGATGCTTCAGGGAAAAAAATTGAGGTGAGAAATGTGATCTGATCATTAGTGATCAGGGATCGAGTCCTAGTAAGATCAGGGTTAACCTGAATAGGCTACTCAGGGCAGCATGAGGCCTGGGAGAGACTTCAAACTGTGTCCTAGAGAGGGACAAGGTGGGGATTAGCACACATGGCAGAGTTTGGAGCTTGGAGAACTGGTCAAAGACCCATAATAGCTGTGAAATAAAGTGTCTATAGACTCTTCCACGGATGTTTTCTAGCTTCTAGTCAAAGGATCTTGTAATAATTTATTCTTTTTCATCCACAGGCATTTTAGGTATTCCTTAATCAGTTCCCTTGTGAGTTGGGCTCAGGAAAACCTTGTGGCCCCATATCATTCTGGTTACAATAAGCAACTGATGGCTGCAGAGTAACGTGGGTGAAAACCTCTGTGAACAGGGCCAGGGTTTTCTCAGCAGATTGAGACCCATAACTGCATCTATTACCTCAAGAAAAAGAAAAGAAACATTTCACACCAGAGAGAGGAAAAAAATCTCTTAGTCTTGAGCACAGAAACTTCAGAATGTTCAAGGTGGTGAACTTCTTAATGTTGGAGGTGATGAACTCCCGAAGTGTGAAATGTGAAATACTGTGCTCCTTCCCAACCCCAGGGCAACCAGATGAGAAGGAAATTTAAAAATATGTATACAGATAATGTACCTCTGGGGTTTTGCCAGCCCTTGGCTTCAGTGGCTAACTGTCTCAGGACTGCAGGTGATAAAACAGGACCTTTATACTTTGGGGTAAGATGGCTTTGGGGAGGAGCAGAATGTCGTTTTTAAAGTAAGGCATTGTTTATTTCTTCACTAATTCTGTTTCCAGTGCTTATTTTCTTTAAGAGAATGTAGTTGGGTTCAAGGCACATCAGGGTGGAAAAATGGGAGGTCTAGGAGCTAGGATTCAATGGTTCTGGTTTCGAGATAGATAAATAAATAAACATATAAATAAATGAATATATGAATGAGTACATACACACACTCTTTTTTTAAGTAACACTGATGGGGAATTAGCTGAGTAATTGAGGCCAATTTGACACAAGGGAACATTTTATCTTGTGGAAATGATCTTTTGAGTACTATAACTTAAATATTCCATTTTTTATTTATTAAGACCGATAGTGTTACCTACAGCTTATGCTGTCAGGTCCAATAGAAAAGACCAGAAATAACATTTCATGAGAAAGGAGGTGCATGTACTCTGTTCAGTCTCACCTAGATTCTTTCCTTGATCAAGAATTATACGGTGTGTGGTTTGTTTTTTTAAAGTAGCTCATGGAAAAGTTCCTTTTCCAGGTCTTCAAAATAATATAATGAAGCTATTAAATTATGGAAACGATTAAGCTTTAATATAATCAGAAATATTTCTGCTCCCACTACATTTTGTAAACATAATATTTATAATGTGTATATATGTGTACATTTATGAAATTACCTAATTTCTTTGCAAATGAACATATGATTATTATTTTTGCTCAGTTCAACTAGAATTTTTTTTTTTTTTTTAAAGGAGGCAAGTGTAAGGCTTGGCTCATTCACAGACTAATCATCTCTTTTTTTTTTTTTTTTTTTGAGGAACATTGGCCCTGAGCTAACATCTGTTGCCAATCTTCCTCCTTTTTTCCGTTTTTTTTACTCCCCAAAGCCCCAGTAGATAGTTGTATTTCATAGTTGTGCATCCTTCTAGTTGCTCTATGTGGGATGCCGCCTCAGCATGGCTTGATGAGCGGTGCATAGGTCCAAGCCCAGGATCCGAATTGCGGACCCTGGGCGGCGAAATGAAACGAGCAATCTTAACCTCTACGCCACTGGGCCGGCCCCTCAACTAGTATTTTTTGAGGACCCACTGACTACAGTTCTATGATAATCAGAAACCATGACCTGAAAATTGCACCTTGGCCCTGAAATATTAAAATGACTTTAAAATGCCTAGAATATGGCTTGGACGTTAGAAGAAACAACTGACGATATATTCCTAGTTGGATATATTCAGCAATAATTTACATTCTGGAGCAGTTTTCTTATCTCATCACAGAAGCACATTTTGAGTAGCACATTGTAGACAATAATTTGTGAAAATCAAATAAAATGATTCTCCTCAGTCTTCTTCTATCCAAGTTTAGCACTTGGAGGACAGATAACTTTTGAGTCATTCCCCTTCGAAACTGTCATTTAAAAAAATCATTTAGATTTGCAGGAAAACCAAATTGTTACTGATGTGGAATATTTGTAGAAACCCAGAGGCCTGCTTATAGAACTCTTTTCTATGATTATGTAGTAAAAGTGAAAATTTTTTATGTCTAAAATAAACTCAATACTTCTTTTAAAAAAATGCTTACAGTGTAAATACATGTCCTTAATGACTTGTGAGTGTAAGGGCTTTGCAAAATGAGTTTAGCAGTGGTCTATAGCTCCATCTATAAAGATCATACAAGCAGAATGATACGAAATACAGAATTTTTCATGATTTCTGTAATTTAGAGGAAAGACAAAAAGCTGTCCCTGATTTTGTGTGCTAATTAGTGCCTCTTTTATGGTAGCATAAAATGCTCTAATGGTAATGTCGTAGGAAGTTATTTAGTTTTTATCAACTCCTGAAATGATGTTTGGTGGTGTCACTAAAAGTAGACATGGTATATAGGAGCAGCAGGCATTTCCGTTGCAGCGGCTTGTTATATTCCTGCCTGAGCACAGCTTTCTGTAGATACCTGGACTGGAAAGTGGGTTTA
Source organism: Ceratotherium simum simum (assembly GCF_057802395.1). NCBI lineage: Eukaryota > Metazoa > Chordata > Mammalia > Perissodactyla > Rhinocerotidae > Ceratotherium > Ceratotherium simum. The sequence continues at coordinate 68,787,160 of NC_141903.1, forward strand.
TAGTCTTGTCCCTCACATTAAGGAAAGTTATTGAGGTCATTCATTCAATTGCTCTTATAGAGGGGACAATGGGAGTGTCTGAGGGAAAGTAGGTCAGGGTAGAAGAATGAGGGAGGAATAAGAAATTTCTATTGTAGAAGAGGAAAGATAATTTTTCCTCTACCCTTCTAGGTACTTGCCTGAGACCCCTCAGTAATAAAAGAAAGATTAACAGGAGAAAAAGCAAAGAGAAATTTAATAACATGTACACCTCCTGGGAGATACCCAGGAAAACTGAGTAACTCCCTGACATGGTCCAAGCCACCACCTTAAATACTATCTCCAGCTGAAAGCAAAAGAAGATGTTGAGGGGGTGGGAGGCTAGTTATGGGGGTTACCAGGAAAAGCACAGTAAACAGGGATATGGTTGTTATACAGACTAAGTCCACACCTCCTCCACTGATAACAGTTTCTAGAGATTGGTCATCCTCCTCTTCCTGGTACAGAAAGGGAGATCCCTTACAAATGGAGATTTCCTTATAGATGTAAATGTCTCTTACACTTTTACTGGGTTTTCAGAGCTTTTTCTATGTCTGCTGTTTCTTAAAAATAACCAGCTCAAAATAATCAATATGACAAAGAGGCATATTTTGGGGTGGTATATTTTGCTCCCCTTCATTATCCTATCTTATTAGGGAGAGATTCGATGACTTCTTTTTCTTCTGTTCCTCCTCATCCCACAGCCATAAGGAACTGAATTCTGTCGTAATCAGGAATGAGCTTGGAAATGGATTCTTTCCCATAGCATCCAGGTAAGAGTTCTGCCCAGCTGACATCTTGACTTTGGCCTGGGACAGCCTAAACAGAGAGCCTAGCCAAGCCTGCTCAGACTTCTCACCTACAGAACTGGATCAGAATTGATGGGTGTTGTAAGCCAGTAAGTCTGTGGTAATTTGTTACACAGCAATAGAATAGTGAAAATAGATATGATACCAGCTCAACACAAGGTTGACGTAAGGGAAGCCATATTGTAGAAAAGAAACCAGATTGTAACTTTGAATGAACTCTGACTAACTAACGCAGATGCATATGCACCCTCCAGGAGATCTAACTGCTCTGCAGATTTTATGACCCCTGCTTGTGCATGTATCTCCCAGGTATGGTAAGATGATAAGACGATAGGAATGTGATGACCCCCAGATAGAGAGTCTATCTGATGTGGCCACTCCCAGTCTGTAACACCAGAGAGTCAACTTTCCTAAGCCCCTCACCTGTAACCCACTGGCCTATATAACTGCTTCAAGATTCTGTGCCCCCCTTAAGATGGTTCTTTCAGACATTAGTTGGCCATCTTCCCTCTTGCTAGCCTGCTGTAACAAAATGCCCTTTCTCTGCCACCATCTTGCCTCTTGACGATGGGCTTTTGTCTTGCGGCAAGCAGATCCTGCCCTTTGTGCAATAACAGATATGATTGACATATCCTTACTCTTAACTTTGACAGTTAAATTTATACTCTGTTTTCTCAGATGACATTTCCTCATTATTACCATGACCCCTGCCACACTTGTGTACTTTGTTAAGACTTGTGAGTCCTTGATATCTTTGAAGTGCTCTCCCACTGGGGAAATGAACTGATGTGATATGCTCTCAGCAAGTGTAATAAACACTGGTTGCTCTAAAAATGCTCATGATAAGCTTAGAATCAGGAAAATTGCTCTTTAACTTGATGGAATATTTTTTATCCTTTTAGATAAGATACTAATTTGCATCCTTTTGAAACTCTTCAATTCAAATCATAAATGCTCATTATACTTCTTCTTCGTTGTTAATATGATCAAGCCTTATGCATGCATGTCTTTAGCACCTCTTGAAATGGCTACAGTCCTTTGAACAAACTAAGTACTGGAGAAAATGAGGACTGTATTTCCCTGCTTCTTGTTTTCAGAGATGAATGCGCTCTTCAACAGCAAATGCCTAACAAGCTGAACAGTTTCAAAGGCTCTGTTGATTGAAAAACATTATCAGACAGTACTTTGTGAAGCAGGCCCTCCTAAATGTGGATGCAATATTATTTGAATGAGACCCATCTCCTAGTTAAGATTAACAAAGGACTTACATAATAAAAACAAATCTTATTATAAAAGGAAATAGTAGATGTGTATTTTTTTTAATTTGAAGACTAAATACATTCATTACCATAACAAAAACAAACCAGCAATGTCAAGGACAAAATTTCTTAGGCATGAAGAACTTGAGAAAATGATTGTTGGGAATACTTTTTTTAAAAACAAATTTTCCTCTTGTTATTTTACATTTAGTGGTTCTGTTTGTCTCTTCTGTTAATTCCCCATTATTGTAATTTCTAAAATTGTTAAAATAATGACATGTCTAGCTAATTCATGGTTTGTATAGATTTATAAAGCACAGCTTTATAAATAAAATCCACAATATAAACATTATAATTTAAAGATGCTAAAGATTTTTAAATTAAAATGTAAGGATAAGGATCTGGATATTGAGTTGCTCTGAGGTTGGGGTGCTATAATTCACATCAGTTAAACATAAATCAAAATCAATGAAATCATCGCATGAATGCATTTATTTAGATTTAGTTACTTCCAGATTATTGGTATTTGCCTTCCCAAAATATTAGGAATTAACTGATAAACTAATTTGGAAGGAAGAGAAAAATATATTTATAAACAATAATCATAATTTACTGTTTCAATTGTTTATTTTGACAATATGTTATAATATATATTATAACACCCATTTTACAAATGAGAACAGGAAAGCTGTTTTAGAATGTAACCTGCCCTTGGTGATTTATCTAGCTAATTATATAACTGATGTTCAAATCCAGACCTTTTGAATTCTTGTCTCCGGACTTACCTAACTCTACTTCAGTTAGTTATAAATGGTGTAAAGTAATCCCAATCAAAATTCCTGTTGAATTTTTTTGAGGAATGCAATAAACTTACCCTAATATTTAATCAGAGGGACTAAGATCTGCAGAGTTCAATCAGTCAACCTAAAGAAGAGTGTAAAGACGGAGGGACTTATCCTACCACATAGTAAAATACTATTATTAGATAGATCAGTGGAGAGATATAAAAATAGATACAAGTATATGTGAAAATATATGTATGTATATTTGTTGTTCATGTCTATTTTTATATCTCCCGTCAACCTATTCATAAAATTACTTAATCATTGATACCTCCAGTTTTAATCTATTGCTAGAGTATTGCACCTAGTTTCTTTTTCTCTTTTCATATTTGAAACTCTCTTATCAAACAGTGACAAAGTTGGCTATCATTTTTATATATATAATATATACATATATATTTAATATTTATAATAGAGAGAAGCTTAGATAAAATTATACATCAATCGTAGTGAGCACACCTAGTTTAGTTTACAGACATTGGTTTCTAAATATTATTTTTGACTATAGGAATCTAGTGCTTCTTGGAGGAATGGCTAATTTTAGAGCAGAGTTAGGAGAAATACAAGATAAGCCTGGAATAATTTATTGCCAGAAAGTAAGGAAATACTTTTAAAAATTATAGGGACATGTCAAAGTGACACAGGGGCCTGCTTAGAGGGACCTCCACTGGCCAAATCGGGGACAATTTGAGCATCAAAATAAATAAAGTTAGCAATATATTGTAACCCATTGAATAAAATAAAAGTGCATGAATCCACACAGCTATAAGCAAGTGAATAAATAAATAATTAGGAAAGAAGTCTAAGCTCTTTTACCTTTTTTTTTTTTTTTTGTAAGGAAGTTTGGCCCTGTGCTAACATCTGCCAATTCTCCTCTTTTTTGCTGAGGAAGACTGGCCCTGGGCTAACATCCATGCCCATCTTCTTCTACTTTATATGGGACACCGCCACCGCATGTCTTGACAAGCGGTGCGTAAGTGCGCACCCGGGATCCAAACTGGCGAACCCCGGGCCGCTGCAGCGGAGCACATGCACTTAACCGCTTGCGTCACCGGGCCGGCCCCAGCTCTTTTACCTTTTAATGCTAACTAATAAAGAATTGTGTGGTTAAAAAAAATCACATCCATGGATGCTAAAATTAGTGGAAAGAATATTGATTATGAACAAGATAGTGTGAACTCAAAGTATCTCTTTACAAATTAGTTTTCAGTTGTAAAGGAAAATTGGTAGCTTTATAGTGGAGGATTTGGCTGAGACCTCCTTACTCAAGAGAACAAAGTTAACATCACCAGTATTGGAACAATATTGTGCTGCCTGATATCGTGCGTGCACTGAGAGGTCACGATATCACTTCTATGTTCTTCCTGCATATGCTAGCTTTAATCATTAGGAAACATCAATCAAACTCAAACTGTATGATACTCTACAAAATAACTAGCCTGTGTTCTTCAAAAATATCAAGGTCAAAAAACAAAGAAAAGTTGAGGAAATGTTTCTCATTAAAGAACAATAGTCATGTTAATTTGTGTATCAGGACCCACAAAACGGAAGGCACCCCAATGGCCTTGCCCACTTCACAAATCTAAACCTCAGTCAGAAGGTTTACATTTAGAAGGATTTCTTCACCTGTCAAGAACTCCTAACATACACCAATCACAGTCCTCCAACTCAGCTTTGGCCAGCTTACCTTACTCTAGAAAACAGGACGCGCTCGCCTTATAAGGAAATCCCCACCTCCTAGCCATCGTGCCCTGTTTCTGTGTTGCCTCTTCGAATGCTCTGTAAAACTTGCTCTTGCCCCACATCCCTCAGGAACAGTGCTCCACTGCTTGTGAGGCACTGTACTCCCCCAATCTATGGATTATTTTCTCTTGAATAAAGGACATCAAACTTGTAACTAAATTGTATTATTTTTGTCATTTGACAGTTTTGGCGATGAGATGGGAGCTGAAGACAGCTGCTGAAGATTCCAGGGATGGCTCCTAGATGCAAGTGAAGGTACTCACAGAGCTCTTTTGGCTCGCTGGCTCTTCAGCTGCTCTCCAGGATCTCTGGTAAGCTTCTCTTGGATCGAGGTCCACTTATACTGCATTTTGAGCTCTTCGAGTTTGTTTGTCTTAATCCTTCTGAGTGGAAAATTGGAGTGTGAGAGACTCCAGATTTTTCATAGTGTGGAAAATTGAAGTGTGAGAGATTCCAGATTTTTCACAGGGTGGATATTGGGGTGTGAGAGACTCCAGATTTTCACAGTGAGACTTACAAGTCTCAGGAACTGTGTGCAGACAGCCAGAAACGGTAAGTCTGGTTGAATTAAGGAGGATTATTTCAAGGGAAAATAATAGGTATCCCTGAATCTAAGAAAGCAGGATGTCAGCTGTTAGGGGACTCATAAAGCCTTGAGGTAAGTCCACAGCATAAACTTCTAGGGGACTTGGGGAAATAAATTAAGACAAGAAATTTGAAATTTTTTGACCAATGATGCATCAAAATTTAAGTAGGTACAAGTTGGGCTATTAAAAGTCATTAGGGTATTTGTCACTATAAAGAAATTTTCTCAAAAAAGGAGTAAGAGAACTATGGCTAATGGGAATCTCAGAAGCTAAAGCTGCAAAATTAGTGGGCACGGGTCAAGCACTTGAAAGTTGTTAAAGCACTCTCTACCCAGCTTTAAGACTCCTGTGCTGGGATAAATTACTTATAGAATGGGTTAGATTGACACTAAATCACCCATCAACCTCAAGAAAATTTCCACGCAACGAGGTACACTGTAAAACACCACAAAATCCCCAACCCGGCAGCACATCCCTATTAGATATTAATTTGGCTCTGAGAAACGCAAGGCGCTTAGCTAAAGAAATGGGATCCTTAAGTTTCAAAGAATTGAGTGTGCCACCTTCCAGCACACTTGCTTATTTTGTGTCTAAGAACTGTGGTCCTGGAAACTGTAGATATGTGTAACTGTCGATATCTTACAAAGACCTGGAGTTAAAATGGCCATTATGGGGAATGTTCCAATTAGATGACATTGCTTGTTTAAGAATTGCACTTGAAAGCAAGGATTTCCAAATCAACAAACAGAATGGGATACCTATTGTAACTGGCATGCAGAAGCCTCCAAAAGCCTTCAAGATCCCAAAATAGCCTTATTGAAAGATTCATTGAAAAAGGCTAATGAAAAATTAAATACACAAGAGGTACCTAAATCAAAATACTATAAGACTGACATGACTCCTACTGTTCCCCTCTATCCTCCTTTACATGAGTACTCATTCTACTAATCCTCTATGTGAATTGCCTTTCCACTCTGAAGAGACCACAAGACTGTAAACAAAGTCCACCAAGTTAATGGCCTCACAACTGCAACAGCTCCAAGGCCAGAAACCTGAAATACTTGAGCCTCCCCCATTGTATCTTCCCAGAGGTCCATCATCAAAACACTGGCCCAGAAATCGATGTCTCATTCACAATAAAGCGATAAACTGGAAAAAAGATTGTCCTCGAAGGTTTTGTCAAATTCTTCCATACCAACTCGAATGCCTCCATTTTTATCCTCAAAGGAGAGCCCCCATATGGGCCCCTATCAGGGTTGATGACTAGGAGGGATTTTCTGGTAAACTACTACCAGTTATTCCCTTAAATACCCAAAGGGAAACTAAAATTAAAATTAATGGAAAATCTTGCCAAATTCTGGTAGTTGCCGGAACTACACTCTCTACTTTAAACCCCACTGGCTCAAGAGCCTGTAGATGGGATCCTCAGAAAACTGACAGAAGCCAGAGAAGGGTGAGAATTCTTACTAGAGTCAGCTCTCCAGGGTCTCTGTAGCACGCCATCAAGAAAGGAAGGTAAAATTTCACATTGCCTGTTTCTTTCCAAATTCAAATCTTACTTCTTAGAGACTCTAGCTGTTGTTTACATCTGCTATTCACTTCCATTACAACAAAAATAAAAATCAACACTATTATTCATAGAAATATGCTTTCTGGTTTATCCTCCTCTCCCCTCCCCCAACTCCTTAAGGCTCATTCAGACTCATAGGCTTTTTTTTTTTTTTGACCAGGGTCTGTATGGTGTCAGGATGGTGGCAAGCACATTTAGGTGGGGAACTTCCATCCTTCTGTACAACTAACCAATTGTCTTCAAGCTCTGAAAATTAGAGACTCATATAATATACACTAAAGGGTTGCATTCTTAAAACATTGACATGTAAGTTCTTGAAGTTAGTTTTTATTTTCTCTGCATTCAAGGTGAGATACAGATAGTAATTCACAATGCAACTTTTCAAAGGTGACTACATTTAAGAACTTGAAGAAACCCTGAATTCATGATCCCACGTCTCTGCCTTCAAGCCAGCAATGCCTAAAACAACCAAGAGAGAGATTCACTATTGCATTAATCTTCTTGTCCATATGTTCTGTTATCCTAAAAGGTGGTTTACAGACCATAAATTAAAGGCCCATTCAATTTTATCAGTAGTCTCTCATAGTTAAAGTTTTAGTAAGGCCTCATTTAAGTTTAAATATTTTTCTTCTATTTTAATTTTGAATTATTTATTAAGGCATAAATTATATGAGTGATGTGGAAAAAATTTTACAAGTTCTTTAACTATTATTTTTCAAAAATATACAAATTCTCCCCCCAGCAACAACCTGGCAACAAGAAAATTTACATCTTGAATATGATGATACTTCTCACACCATAGTACATACATAACCACTTTTAGGTATGAAGGAGGTATTTGCCAGAATCTTGGAGATTTGTGTTCTATCAACAAATATTAAATCGAGAAGAAATAATGCTTATACACTATACCTAGCAACTCAGCCAACATTTCTTAAAAGAGGAAAGAAAAAATGTTAATATTTTGCTCCCAGAATTAGTTCTATGTTAGAAGTGTCATGATTACAAGACATAACTAAAGATGGATCTGATCCATATTGTAAACCTCTCCTCTGACTTACAGCTATGGGTTTACCTAATTTTATCCATTTAACTGGATATGCTTCCCCTATGAGTATTTAAGTAACATTTTGAAATAAAAACATACTATATTTCTATTTCAAGAATGATATTTGAACAAGACAACAGAAAAATCTTTGTGAAATTCACATAATGCAAAAAGAAAATTAAAAAACTGACATAAGGAATGCCTTTTAAATTAATAAATTTAAAACCTCTTTTTTCTTCATAATTATTAAAATTCAAAATTATTTTCTATTTCAGAATTATCTATACAGATATCAGGCTGGAAGATTCAAGCAAGCTCCATTATATGCCTTTCTCTGTGTGTGTTTGAGTAGTTGTGTATTTGTTTCCTAACTGACAACGCTTTCGCATGGTCAATTTAATAATGAGTCTTTGTAAAGCTGACTTTCATGTGAGGGGTTACTGTGATCTACTACCCAAAGGAAATACTTCTCATTGTCCAAATATGTTCAGCCAGTAGACTGTGTGTACACTGTAGACTGTATTTCTATTTTTTATGAATATCTTAGATAAAATGTAAAAATATTTTCACTGAAAATTTGAGAAAAACTCAGGATGGTTTGAAAACCTTTTGATCCATTAAGACTTGGGCTTCAGGTTAGTGGACAATTCTCCTGTAGAATTTTTACTGACATCATAATGATTACTGTGAGGACAGAGATTGGTAATAGATTGGAAATTTAACTTGTGAATAGGTAGAGACTATTAGTTGCCTGCCTACCCCGTATATATTATCCCCTTGTTTTGGATGTGTGTGTGTGTGTGTGTGTACCTAGTAGTCCAAAAACAGAAATCCTTTGCTTACATTCCAATTCTTTGAATTTAATTTCTTCCATACCTCGATATCTTCCCATTCTTTCATCTTCATTCATAAAACAGAACTAACAGTTATGCCCTGTCTCTTTGACAAGGATTTTGGGAGAGGAGGACTTGCCAATTTGATGTGGAAGCCTTTAAAATAAATAATTTTTAAAATTTCTATATTTAATAACATTAGCTGTTAAAATAGTTTATCTTGGAATATGTTTTCAAACAAGATAAGAAAATACATTCATAGTCTACTTTTCCTTGCATGACAGTAGGTCACTCCCAAATGGGTTTGTACTTTAGCCCAATTTAATTTTGACACTACACAAATCTATGGGCATTGGGTCAGACTATAAACCACTTTTAACCTATCTCAAAGTACAGAAAACTGGGTTGCCCCCCTCCAGGTATGTTTAATTGCAGAATGGGTTAACCAATAGAATAGAGCAAAATCTAAATATGAGTTTAATAGACAGGATATATGGAAATTAGGTTTCACAGTGAGGACATGCGAGGAGGGTGAGAGCCACAACAATAATTTTTATGGAACACGTGATGTGTTTCTTAGTTAAGTACTCCAAGCACCTATCATCTAACCTGGGATAGACCAAACATATATTTTTTCAGTCTCAGGTTTGGAAGCCAGAGTGTTTATGCCATTCTTCCGGGAGTAGTTACAGACGAGATTATTTCTCCAATTCTAGTTGCTATAAGAGGTCTGCCATATCCTGTAATTTTCCTCTGAAAAAGGTGGGAAAAATATTAAGAAGCATATTTATTAAAATATGCTTTTCCTTCTAGCAAATAATAATAGTGACAATGATAATAGCTAATATTCATTAAGTACTTTAATTTTCTAAAAGATTGCCAAGTATGATATTACATAACTCGATAAATATATGAGCTAGATACTGTTATTATTGTATTTTTAAAATGAGATAAGTGAGTATTAGAGAAGTTAAATAATTTTCCCGAGGTCACAGAGTAACTGTGGTGCCAGGACTGGAACAGAGACCTTCTAACTCAGATGTCCACGTTCTTAAAAACTATATTATCTTACCTTTACCTATAACAAGTGGTTACTAATATATTAAGTGGTTACTTACATATTAAATACTTATGTATTAAGTTACTAATATATTAAGTGGTTATAATATATTAAGTGGTCACTTTACATGTAACAAGTGGTTACTAATACATTAAATTGAATTATTTATTAAATCTCTACTCTGTTTCAAAAAGAACTAGGAACTGTTGGGTACTTTTTATTAATTTTCTTGATAAACTGGGTACGAGAAACCAATATGCATTATATTCATACATGTACTTGATACATTTTCCAGGAAATTTAAGTTGTACAGTAACTCATGATTTATTTTTCAGTTGAATGTGCTTTTATAGATGAGATGGTTACTAACTGGAAGTTAGAATATTATCATTTTAAAAAGCTTAGTCAGTCAGTCATTTGACTAGTTAACATAGACTCTACTGTTATTATTTATTATACTGTTATCTATTATATAGTAGGTCAATAATGTATTTTAAAACTTTCCATTCAGGAATAAAGAAAAAAATGGTTGAATTAAACTTGTCAGCTTCCAATATTTTCTTTAAAATTGTAAGGAAAAGATCAACGTTTTTTCTATATTAAGTCAAATTTTAAAAGCATCATTTGAAAGCACCCATTTGCAAATTAAAGCTAATTCACTACATTCATTAAAGCTACACTTACCTAAAATGATTTTTCATTTGATTATGAATATTATAATTGTCTTAGTATGCAAATACCACTTAAGTTCATTTACATATGTTACTTAAATTACAAGCTCTTCTAATCACAGTAAAGTTACTCAAAAATACAAAGAATTCTACCAAATAAAGATTAGAAATTATCATCCTGCAAATGGTATGGACTTATGTAATTTTTAAATAACCTACTTCCTCCTTACTTTAAAATATGAAAATGCAATTAAAATTTATGACAATTCTCTTCTCAAATATGTAAGCATGACATGTAAAATATATGTATGTGTGAAATTGAAAATATATATGGATATTGGTGTAAGTAAAATGGTTTAGTAACACTAAACCTTATTAATATATTTAATAACAACTAAAATAATGATGATGATGATAATGATAGTAATGACTGCCAAGAGAGTCATGAGTTCTTTAAGCTCAAGGTTGTTATAATCATTTCTTCATGAGATGTTATAAAATGATATTAAGAATTACAATTTATGTGTTATAAATATACCACATTTGGTGGTAAGCACCCTACATGAATTATGTCACTATGTTCTCACCAATGGTCTTTTCATCTGGTGCTATTACAGTACACCATTAAACAAATTAGTGAACTTTGGCTTCAAAAATAAGTAACTTTTGCAGGATTAAATGAGTAATAAGAGACTAAGGAGGAGTCTAACTCTAAAGCCCATGCTCATAATCTCTGCTTTATTTGCTTCTACCACAGAGAATAGTAATTGGCAAATTTGGAAATAGAATTTCTCTATACATGTCTATTATTAAAGTTGCTTATGTAACTTTAGTTACATTATTATACATAGTTAGTTATGTAACATTCAGGTGTATGCTTATTCTGATGCCCAATTAGGGACCATGGGGATTCTGATATGTACGTGTACTTGTAAAAATGAAACTATACATCTTAGTAATAGTATACCCCTTTTTTACTTCAGTGTCCTTTGCTCAATAGAATACTGTTAATGATGGGTGTCAACATATGAGACATCAAGTATCTGTTTAATTTTATCTGTGACGTAATCACAACAAAATTCTAACTAATATCTGGCTTTGAGTCTATCTGATTAGATACACTTACCAAGTGTTCTCCAATTATATAAAATAACTTTGTGAATGTCCGAAGTTATAAAACAAGTAAGTTAGGGTGTGATAATAAGAAATTCCAAAATATTTCTTACTTCATAAGAATATTCACTAAAGTTCTCTAAGAGAAATTTGAAATATACAAGGAATTATAGAAAATAATCAATTTACAACCATCTTTTCAAGAGTGCATCAGCTACTTAAACTTATGTAATCCTGATTTCTGAAGAAGCCACAGCGCTGGTCTGCAAAAAGCACTAGTGGCTGACACTGTACATAAAGCCCGTGGCTCTATATTGTTAGTGGGAGAGGAGATGGCACTCTGTTTTCCAGAGGACCCGACGCTGCCCCATCGCAGCGCTCTCAGCTGCTTAGATGAGTCTCCTTGTAAAACAGAAGCAGCACTTAATGCATTAAAGTGCATTTGATGTGTTCACCTCTTATCAGGCTTATTTCAGAAAACAAGGAAATTGTAAGCTGTGAAATGATGTTGTTTAAAAATAGTTTTGCAATTGCTTCTTAAGCACTTCCCACTACCTGTACCCTCTCCCTGTCTAAAACAGACTCCTATTTGAAAATGAGATGTAACATTTGAAAGTGTCCTTTTATAGCTTCAGTCCAAACCTGTATTGATTTCTTTGGTCCACCTTCTTTTGTGCCTTCCCAAGTGGGGAAAGGAGAAAAAAATCTGTTACTTTTATATCCTTTGAAAAGTAGAAAAATATTGTTGAACTCCAACTGGGCTTAATAGACACTGAATATGTCTTTCAGAAGCAAAGCAAATCTCTCTTGAGCTTAATCCTAGGGAAAGCAGTTAATGACATTTATTATACCAAAAACTTCAAGATTTTGAGAGTTATTCATCCTGAATATCTGGGGGTCCTTACTGGGATTAAGAACAATAACAATAATAATAACTATAATGATAACAAATGCAAAAGAATGAACAATCATCCAATACTTACTCCCGTTCTCTCAACAGGTTGAACGGAGAAATAAAAGCAATGCTGTATGAAAAAAAGAACACTTACTACCCTGCTAGGTACTGTGCAAAGCTATTTACATAAACTATTTCTTTTAAACCTCACCAAATCCCTATAGGTAGATATTGTTGTCCTAACCTAACAGATAATAAAATCAAGACTTTAAGGAGTCAAGCAACTTACTTCCTTCTTAAATATGTGCTATTGAGCACCTTTATTTATTTATTCACCTCTACAGCAGTGAACAAAACTGCAAAAATTCCCTAATAGAGATTACGTTCTACTTGGGGACACACACACGCAAATACAAACTATATTGCTATATTGGACCGTGACAAATTTTATGGAGAAAAATATGTCAGGGAATTAGAATAGGAAATATCAGGGAAAAGGGACTATAATTTTAGATAAGGTGGTTAGGAAAGACTTTACTGAGAAGATAACATTAAACAAAGATCTAAAGGAAGTGACAGAGCAAGCCAAGGTAGATCTAGAAAAAGAACTTCTTTCTAGGCAGAAACAATGGTAAATGCAAAACACTAAACCAAGACCATATCAGTTTACAGGAAGCTGGAAGAGGGAAATGGAAGGCAGCATGATAGGAAGGTACAATAATAGCTACCACTTGTGACTCAAGTGTATTTTCGCTAGATTTCTTAAACACAGTGACAGATGACAGATACACATCCACTTGTTTCATTAAATTTTCTAAGAGCTAGATTCAACCATGTTGATATCAGGAAATATAGATGATTGCATATGTAGCTAAAGAAACAAGGCATAAATAATTCGTGTGTTTAGCCTGTATTCCATCAGGTTTTAGTATCAGATCTATACATACAGTTTAATGTTTTAGAAAAATCGTTAAAAATATCAACAAATTGTATACATGAATTCTTTACCTCCAAAAACAACTAAAATTTTGCACAGTACACTTGCATTATACATTGACTGCCTTACCCTATGCCTTACCCTACCTTAAAGCACAAATGGGTTTACAACATAATACACTTTGTTTATTACTATAATTTCCTTTCTCCATTTCAAGAACTTTCTAATCAAATGTAGCAAATGTCTTCATGGGAAATTTAGGCCTCCCACTGAAATGTACTGTGTACCAGTACAGTACATATTTTATATAAGGAGAAGTGAAATTTATCATTATCTGGTGACGTGATATGAAGATCTTCTGAAATCCAGAATGAAAATCTTAACACCTACGATCTTAATGGAATATTATTGGAAAGTTTCCCATGTCCTCCATAGTCCATGGTCAAATAGAGAGTAAGAAGCACAACACAGGGGAATAAGACCCTTCCCTAGTAGAAGAGGCATAGACAGCAATGATTTATTCATAAAATAAATATTCTAATGTTTATAATAAGCTTGTTGAGCAGAAACAGATCCTGTAATGGCTTAAACGAACTAGAGAGCTGACTTAAGTGATCTACTCCAAACTTTAAGTTATTTACTGGAGAATTTAGCTGATTAGATCATTTGAAATTTAACGTCTTGGATTTAGTGATATTAATGAATTGATAATGTATTGATATATTATAGTTTTCCACTATAATTTTTCATATAGAACCTTCTAAGCAAGAAAATTAGTCTACATATTACAGATACATATAACTTTGGTAAACTAAGTAAATTGCATGCAGCATTCTAAAAATATCCTACTCCTTTCATGAATATACAGAGAGAATAAAAGTTATTCACCATAAATATTGAACTATTTAACTAAATCCTGAAGTATTTTTAACTTGATGTATACAATTTTAATATGGTTGGACTTCTTCCAAGCACCAAACTAATAATTTCCACATCTAAAACATTGATGCCCATCTTGAGGATACACAGCACGAGAGTAGTACTCAAGGACAGATTTAGATATGATCTTTTCTTGTGGGTGCCTGACATGAATCTTATGCACGCAGGTTTGATTAAAATCTTGACAAAACAATATTGTCATCCTGAAAAATTAAAAAGGGGGAAAGGGTGACAATAAGGAAAATGAAATTAATCTATTGTGACAAAAATGAGATCCTTTCTCGCTTGAGGCCGGGAGGAGAGGAAATGATGGATTGCAAAGGGGCACAAGGAAACTTTGAGGGGTGGTGGACCTGTTCTTATCTTGATTCTGGCAAGGGATCCACGGGTGTATACACCTCTCCGAGATCACTCAGTTGTAAACTTTGAAGGGTTGTAGTTAATTGTACATGAATAAAACTGATAAAAACACAAAAAATGGAAATAGTACTTATATCTTTAATAAATATAATAGTATTGAGAATTATGTATTTTGTTAGTTTCAGTAAATTCTGGTTTTCTAGAAATTTCCCCATTTCATTTAAATTAGCAAATTCAGTTGCACAAAGTTGTGATTATATTATCCTATTCTTATTTTCGTATGTGTGTGATTCGCAGTAAAGTCCATATTTTTCATTACTAATGTTAGAAATTTGTGTTTTATCTCTTTCTTCTTGACTCATCTTGCTAGGAGTTCAGCAATTTTATTAATATTTCCAAAGAATTAACTTTAACCTTTGGTGATTTTTATCTATCGTACATGTATCTTGCATTTTATTGATTTGTGTTATTTTATATATTATTATTTAATTCTACTTTTTTTTGATTGAGTTCTTGTTCATTTCTGTACTTTACTTTTCTGTTTAGATAATCGATTTTTAGCCTTTCTTCTTATGTAATATGTATTTAAAGCCAAATATTTTCCTATTGTTTTAGCTGTATCCCATATGTTTTTACACGTCATATTTTCATTATCTTTCAGTACAAAATATTTTAAAATTTTCTTTGATAGTACTTCCTTGAATCATATTTAGAAGTATGCTGTTTTACATTCAAGTATTTGTGTACTTCTTAATTTAACTTTTTGTTATTTGATTTTTTTTGGTCATTGATTGTTATTGGTTTCTATTTTTAAATTCTGTTGTTTGGCCCAAAAAGTAGTCAATATTTGTAAAATATTTTATGTGTGCTTGAAAAGAATGTATATTTTGCCATTTGTGGGTGCACTGTCCTGTTAGAGTCCACTGTTTGTGGGTGCACTAACACACTAGTCCAGATCTGTTACTTCTATTTTTCTTATCTTGCATGTCCTTACTGATTTTTTCCCTCTGGTTCAATTACTTGTTGAAAAAGTGCTGAAATCTTCGATATTAATTGTGGATTTGCCTTTTTTCCTTCTTTCAATTCTGTCAAGTTTTGATTTAAATATTTTGAATCAAATTTATTCTTTAATATATTGATTTTTATTATTTTATTTATTTTTTTGTGAGGAAGATCAGCCCTGAGCTAACATCCATGCCAATCCTCCTCTTTTTTTTTTTTTTTGCCAAGGAAGACTTGCCCTGAGCTAACATCCATGCCCATCTTCCTCCACTTTATGTGGGACACCGCCATAGCATGGCCTGACAAGTGGTGCGTTGGTACATGCCGGGGATCCGAACCTGGGCCGCCAGCAGCAGAGCGCGCGCACTTAACTACTATGCCACGGGGCTGGCCCTGATTTTTATTATTTAAAAATAATTATCTACTAAGAATCATTATTGAGATCACTTATAGGTCTGTTTCTAATGTTTTCCTTTATTTATTGATTGATATTTCTATCCTCTCTTGTTGCTAGTCCAGTGCATAATTTAATGCATTGCAAATAAATTATGGGTTAAAAATATTTAAAAATGCAGTGGTCCTAAAAGAAATTTAACATATACACACAATTACAGAACCTAAAAAAAGAAAACCAAAAGACTTGAAGTAACTAAATAGTAAATATGTATTTTTAGAAAACTCCTCTGAAATAAAAATACTACTTATTAGACATTAGAAAGTCATGCTGCATGACAGGAAAAATTGTATGAAAAGTCAATAAAAAGCCAACACCACGGCATAACCTATTGTGTTTTTAGAACTTCAAATATAAACAATAAAACAAAATCTATTCACCTAATAAAAGGAAAAATATCAGGTTGGGTCTCAGAATTCTCAATAAAAACACTCATTGAAGCATATCTGCAAATATGTTCAAGAAAAGAGAGGACAAAGCAAGAATTGTATTTTATATTCAAAATATCTTTCAAGTAGAATTCATATAGACAACAGTCTTGAAGTTAAGAGAACAAAGGGAATATTTTTCCCTGATCCTCAGTCAAGAAAACTACATAAGATGAACTTGAGCAAGCCAAGAGATGGTAGGACAACTACTGCAAACGGAAGGAAAATATTCTATTTCTTTTTATGAAATAAGTCTAGAATGATAGCAAAATCTGACAAAGATAGGCACTGTTGGAATCACTGTACACATTTTTAGAGCCCCATAGAGTGTATGAGAAAAGCATTATTACCATTTTCATTCTTCACATGAAGGAACTGAAGCAAAATAAGGAAAATATCTTGTTCATGTAGATATTAAAGCAAAGAAGCAGGAATGCCAAGCCAGGCAGTATGACTTCAGAAGCAGTCCTCTTAAGCACTTTTCTCTACATGCTCTCAATTCTAATGGATAGAATGTAGGGCCGGGAAGATTTCTTACTTGTCTAAGTGCGGCAAGTAACGTAAGCTTATCCTAGTTACAAAGTTTCCTTAGTTCTTCTTGGGTTGCTGAGTTGCTTTTCATTTCAGTAGGATCTCAGATACATGTTCTTTAATAAATCTTTTACAGTACTGTTAACTTTACTTTCTTCAGTTTTCCTTCCAGAGTTTCAATAACTCCCACTTTAGATCTTGGAACAGAAATAATTGAAAAGGACTATAAAGAACAAAAATATTGTTATTTGTTCATTCATTTAACAAATATTTACTGAGCATCTACTCTGTGTGAGATTCTCAATTTGTTTCAATGGACCAGACAGACCAAAATTCCTGCCTCATAAGGCTTATATTCTAGAGATGGGATACAGATAATAAATATTAGGATAATAAATAAAACAAATAATGAGGTAAAGATGATAAATGCTCTGAGAAAGACATAAAACTGTGTAGAGAGGACTGGTAATACAGAGTGGTGGGTTGGAGTTGCAAAATAAATAAGGTGAGTATACAACTCATTCTGAAGGTAATATCTGAGCAAAGACTTGAAGGAGATGAAGAAGAAGGTGTTTTAGACGTGTGGACAAAGTTAGTTCCAGGTGGAGAAAATAGCAGCAAAATGTTCCTCAGGCAGGAGCATATCTGGCAGATTCAAGTGTGACATTCAATATGGATGGAACCAAAGGAGTAGGGGCGGGTAATAGTTGTCACAGAGTTACTTAAGGACCAGTGGCCGCTGGGCCTACTAGGCTTTTGTAAGGATTTTGTCCCCCACTCTGAAAGAAGGAAGTAACCATCAGATGGTTTTGAGTAGAGATGTTAAATGATCTCACTAATATTTTAATAAGATCACTCTGGCTGCTATGTTGAAAATAGATTCTAGGAAGGCAAATGTGAAGTAGGGAGACGATTTAGAAGCCTATTACAATAAATCATTTGAAGGGTGATTTGGGCTTGACAGGGAAGTGACATTAGAATTATTACTATTTCTTAGCCAATACTTTCTATAGGATACAATATATCTAATCCATCATGCTCATAAATAATTTTAAATTTGATTAATTGCTTTTGTAATAATTGGAGTGTTTTCTTTCAAAACTAAATTTCTCATTGATAAAATTTTTCTATTTTTTTGTATCTGAAGAGCATTTGTAATTTTAAACTTTAAAGTATTTCTTTATAGAAGTTTATCCTACCACATTTCCTTAGATTCTGCTTTGTTTTATGTGATAATTTTTCTCTACCCATTAAACTCATAAAAGCAAAACCCTTGATCTTTTATCATCTTTTCTTCTGGAAAAGACGTTCTATCTCTGATTGTCTTGTATCATTTTAAATACTATTACTGATGTGTACTAACACCTTGGTTAATAGCATCAGTATGACAGTAAACTCAAATAGTGTATTTATCACAGAACCCCATCATCAAAGATAAGGATAAACATACTTTCCATAATAGCACCGTTTTGCTACAAGTGGCTGATGGTTAATGGAATCAAGTTTTAAAAATTGAAAACAAAATACTTATATATATGTGTGTGTATATATATATATATATATGTACATGTATGTGTGTGTATTTATGTATGTATGTACCTGTGTGAAGAAAGTCACTATGCATAGCCCACACTTAATAACTTGAGTTATTTTCTGGAAGCAATTCTATTAGAAACATTGTATGTAAAAATTTAACACATTTTCTCTCTTCCAGTTTTAAGAACACAATTAACAAACGTATACATCTACCACTATATTTGTGAATTATTGTTTGGAAATTGCTTAAATCATTTTAATGACAAGCCCAAGACAAGTGATCAAATTTGTGTGGTTATAATTTACTGTACTTTGACCTCTCAATTTTTGAATCTCTGTTTCCACAGGGTGAGGATTCTACTGATATGCTTTATTATCATTATATCGACAAACAACCTAAACTGTATGAATAATTGTGGAATCAGTGATGGCTGTGGAGCTCCACTACAATGTCACCTTTTGCCAGTAGCCTAATTTTTAAGACTTACAGATAGTAATTCCCTGCATGTGAATAGTTAAAAAATGTTTATGGTATTTTATATAATTTTCTAATATCATCCTGATAAAGTTTTGTTTGTTTTTGTTTTTTTAATTAACTGAAGTCTACACTCTTTTCAGATTTCCTTGGTTTTTACCTCACATCCTTTTACTTTTCCAAGATCTCATCCAGGATAGCACATTATGTTTAGTTGTCATGTATCCTTAGGCTTCTGTTGGTTGTGACAGTCTCAGACTTTCCTTGTTTTGGATGATCTTGAGAGCTGAAGGCGCACAGATCAAGTATTTTATAGAATGTCCCTTAGTGGGAATTTGCTTGATGTTTTTCTCATGATTAAACTGTGATTATGGGTTTGGGGGAAGAAGAACACAGAGGTAAAGTGCCATTCTCATCGCATCCTCTCAAAGGTCCATACCACCAACATGACTTAGCACCAAGGATGTTGACCTTGATTCGCTGACTGAGCTAGTATTTCTCAGGTTTTCTTCTGTAAAATTGCTCTTCTTTTCCCGCATTCCACACTGTACTCTTTGGCAGGAAGTCACTATGCACAGCCCACACTTAAAGGATGGGGAGTTATGCTCCACCCCCTTAAGTACAGAGTATCTATGTAAATTGTTTGGGATTCTTCTGCATGGAGAAACTTATTTATTTACTCAGTAATTGATTTCTATCAGAATGGATTCATACTGCTAAGGTTTTTATTAAGTATGACTAAGTTTCTATGAATATAGATGTTTTCTAGCGGACTTTACTCAGAAATTAGAAACACTCATATTGATTCATAGAGTCTGTACTTGATTACCTAGAGTAGTATGCAAATTACTATCTCAAGCAACCACGTATAATTAAAATTTCTCTGAGCAACTTGGTCACTGGATCATTTGTCCTCAGAATCAGAGTTGTCTCAACTGAATTTGAGAGCTCTTCCTTGGCCTGCGTCTTGGTAGATTTCAAATTTAGAATTTTATTCTTTTATCTCAAGGTTTTTAATTCTACATGACTCAGGAAAAAGTCATCTTTACTGTTTTCTGTCATTTACTACTTACTCTAAATGATTTCTAGGGACTTTCTTGATAGTATATTGATAAAGGCTATTTTTTCTGTAATCATTTTTTAATGTGAATTCTCATCGCTATGTCTAGGTGGATTTTATTGCTGTTTCTTAGGAATCTCCTCTGCCACTTTGAAAGTTTTTGATATGATGTTGGCCATTTTTATTCCTTTAATTTCCTAACAGTAATTATGAGATTTAGGTTTTATCTGTCTGATCCCCTCCAGCAGCTGTTTCAAGATTGACTTTCTTTGACTCCTTTATGCTTATGAGACCTTTGAAGTCCTTTGCTTTCTAATTCTTTCTGAATATCATTGAACTTCTGTGTTAATAGTGAATTGCTTATTGTGATAGTCACCTTGATTTCTCCTTTGAACTTGCAAAGCTCTATTTTCCCAATCTTTTCACTAGTAACTTAAATATAAATGATTTTTTATCCCTGTTACCACTTAACTAATACAAACAAACCACTTAACTAATACATTAAATGTTGGTTATTCGTTCGGTACAAAAGATGACTTTTTGTACTAGATTACTGTCTTCACCAAGATTATAAATCTGCATTGGTCATATTGAAGTTATTGCTTTGACAATCTATACACCATAGTGTAGCGTGTGGTATTATATACAGCCATACCTCTAGAACATGGAAAGGAAGTATTTTAATCAGAATATATATTATATATATAATATGTTTTTGTGTGTATTTATAATAGGAAAATATTTTATATATTACATATATTATATATATTATACTGTATATAGAAAGTATTTTAGAATAGAACATTTTACATAGAGGGTTGCACTCTTTTCCACTTTGCCTCCCAGATATACTCTCAATGTCTACAAAGAATTAGTTATGTTCAGTATTTTCTGTGCTTTCTGCTTTACTAATGGTTATATTTTGTACTACATCTTTTGTGTTCAGATATACAGAACAGTGTAAAAAGTAAATAAAATTAACTGGCCCACATAATTCCAAATCTTTTCAACATGAAATATTAACAGTAGTATAAGTTCTGGTCTGTTTGGGATAACATTTTGTCAAAATTGGCAATTAAATTTATACTTCTGTTTACCCCTCATTGTATTATCTTTTACATATCTGTTTTAACATTTTCCTCATTGTCCTTCTATATATATCAAGCAATTTAAGCAACAAAAGATTCCATCTCATGTATATCTCTTCAAATTATGAGCAAACAAAGCCAAAGTCCATGGAGTATTGCTATTTTTTCAAGGAGTAGTTTTAAGCATAATAAGGAAGATTATACCATTTTAATGATATAGAAACTTCAAACATAACTTTAAAGGCAACAGATGTAATTTTATTTTTGCTTATCTATCATGTTTAAAGGAAGCAAGTTGCTATCTAAGTTTGTATTTCCAACATGCCTTAGGAACTCCCATTAATGTTAACGATCTGTTAATGTCACCAGAGTGCTGAGGACAGCATAAAAAATGATGCTAGAGTCATTTTATCTCTGAATTGCATAAAAATTAAACATGAATTGATATTTACTGAAAGAATCTTTAAATCAGAAATACAGTGTATTATATTTTCCCAAGGATGTTATTGAAATAATTCATAAATATTTATTTATTGTATTCCTTAAATGATTACTTATTTACCCAAAATAGTCATCTTTCAATTATTTCTTTACTAAAGACCTACAATGTGTAAAGTAATCTCCATAGTGCTATAAAAGAGAAAGGTGTATAAATAAGAAGAAAATTTTTTAAAATATTTATCATATTTCATGCATTAATTGCCATGTGACTTAACAAAAACTAAATTATCCAAATAAGTTAATAGCCTTAGAAGTGTGTATTATTAAACTAGGATCAGATAAGTTAACTTACAAAAGACATGAAATTAGTGAGTGAAACAATAGAAATCTGAATCCATATATGCTCTCAAGGAATATATAAATGTAATCATGATTATTATTATTATTCTCATTTATTAACTCCTATATGCCAGGTATGCCAATTGTGTCACGTATGTTCTTCAAGAAATCTTTGATTTAAGATCATTATTTCCACATTATAGGTGAAACACTTGAGCCTCAAAGAATTAGGTAACTTATTAGATAAGTTTGAGTTGGGATTTAAAGTTAGATTTGCCTGAGCCCAAACCATGTGCTATCAACTTCCATAACCAATAACTCAAATCTATTAATTTTAGAATTTGGAAAGTTCTATTTGGGAGATAATTTGTTCTGTGCAGTTCAGAGGATGGATTTCCTTGCTCTGGCTTAATATTGAGTGATAGTATAACTAAATTACTTTGAGGGTGCTAAAAGATTAAGATTAAGATATAGGAAATGTAAAGTGGCCTGATCATAATAGAAACTCTATGTGTCTAAACTCTGTGAGAGGGGGATCATCAAAGCAATTGCATATTATAAAACTATGAGAGATGCCTTATAGAACTTAGACACTTACCTAGAAAAGTTAACTGAAATGATCCTTTTAATCCCAATAGTGAAGTAGCACGAGGGGAACAGCTACCTTCCAACAAAAAGAAGTGTGTGTAATTATGATTGAAAGATTTTGATAAAGGTAGACTCAAATGCTTTATGCAAGATGTTATGATAGATTGCTATTATCACTTAATGTCTTTCAGGTGTCTGATTTGTTTATTTATTTATTTGTATTAACTTAGTGGATGTGGAAGTTTGACATCATGTTAAGGGTGAATATGGTCTGGGTAAAATCAAGAAAGCTTTTCCCTAGTTTTTTTTTTTTTTGTGAGGAGATCAGCCCTGTGCTAACATCTGCCCATCCTCCTCTTTTTTTGCTGAGGAAGACTGGCCCTGGCCTAACATCCGTGCCCATCTTCCTCCACTTTATATGGGACACTGCCACAGCATGGCTTGCCAAGCAGTGTGTCGGTGTGCGCCTGGGATCCAAACCAGCGAACCCTGGGCCACCGCAGCGGAGCGCGCACACTTAACCGCTTGCGCCACCGGGCCAGCCCCGCTTTTCTCTAGTTTTAATGATCTAATAGCTCATAAGGTAGAAAAACAAGATCTATTACCTATACCTCTTTGAGCCTCAACTTTCCCATCTTCCAAATCACATCTACATTTTCATGGCCACTTTTATAAAATATCTTTAAGGATCTGTGGAGACAGTGCGCATCATCTGGGTATATCATTATTTATATCCCAAGTACCTATATTAGTTTTTTTGTTTGTTGTTTTTTTTTTTTTAGGAATGTGGCTTGAGGAATTGAGAACTGAGGTAACAGCGTCTTAATTAGCAGAGTTGGAGAGAAGGGACTGATATATTTTGAGTATTCTTTTCAAGACTGCATAATTTAATTAGAGTATCTGTGACATTCTCAAGGTAATGTAGATGGAAATTTGAAGTCATGGTATAAGAGTTTATGAAATAGATTATTAATAATGATATAATTATTATATTTTGGCTAACAGGGACAAAGGTATAGGCAGAGTAAACTAAAATAAGAGGTCTGTCTTTAATGGACAGAAAATAGAACCCAGGAGACAAAAGTAGGCCAAGAGCTACCAGGTACCTTACATCTAAGAGCTCTCTCCATAGCTGACCTGCTGAAAGCCCACAGATGGAGAGTAAGGGCAAGGCAGGTTGGATACATCGTCCATATTGAAGTGTGACCAAGATGCAAAACACTTAGATCTGAAAACATGCTATATGGACATTGTAGAAGATCATTGAATAACTGTGGTGGGCTTTAGCTGTTCCTTTGTTATACTTCACACTCCACCCTTGCATCAGCTCCTCTCTGCCTGAGAGGAGCTAAGCCCAATAGAATGAGACTTCCTCTTCAAAACTGGGGCTAATGCTGAGGTTCAGACAGCACAATAGAGATAGTAAGGCCACTCTCACTGGCTGGCTATGCAGATGGAGCCATAAATGGAGCTAAGCCTGAAATTACACAGCTCTCAAATTCTTGGACCCTGATTTCCTTTTTTGAATATAAATTAATAATAATATCTAACCTTCAGATTTATTTAAATTTGTGGCCTGGATTGAATTAATTTATGCAGTAAACCACCAAAATATAATTGGTATTAAAAATTATTGTTACTATCCATTAAAACTATTATGAACAATGAGGCCTGTAATTTTCAATTTTGAAAATTTGGTCATAGGAGACCAACTCAATCTTGCCTTGTCTAAAGAATATAGATATTTTGGAACAATTTTTATATGCACTGAATTTGAGGTAGCATTAGTAGTCAGAATTCTAGACGAGTTTAAGTAACTTGGCTTAGGTTACACAGCTAGTAAAATGGAAGAGATACTAAAAGTTAGACTATCAGAGAGAGATTCTAAGTTCTGAATAAAGATGAGTCTATCGATGAAAATGAGAAAGGAGGTGGAGGG
Organism: Ceratotherium simum simum; assembly: GCF_057802395.1. Classification (NCBI taxonomy): domain Eukaryota; kingdom Metazoa; phylum Chordata; class Mammalia; order Perissodactyla; family Rhinocerotidae; genus Ceratotherium; species Ceratotherium simum. Next base: position 68,811,725 of record NC_141903.1, read on the forward strand.
TGGTTGTGTTGGAGCGTAAGAATTTTTCCATATAATAGTCATGTAGAACCAAAGACTTTTATAACCATCTATTTCAATGCCTTTTTCTAACACACTATAGTTAAACCTTTGAGCCCATGGTTTAAACTATCTTGTAAGTATATGAAAATTGTGTCTTTTTGAGGAAATAAATGTATCTTGACTCTCTCTGGACTTGCTGCTAATCAAGTGAATAGGAAACACAGAGAGCTAGGTAAGGTTCTACACATCACAGGCGATGAGGAGATAAAGGGATGCATTTGCTATCTATGAAGGGCAAATGTACTCTGTTAAATGTCTTCACATGATCTTAAAGGGTATTAAAAATCCATAAAAGGCCTAGAAAAATACTGCATGCAACATACCAAATATGGCTAACGCCTGTTGTACATTTGAGGTAGTATTTTATTAAGATGGGACTTAAAAAGTATTGCTCTCCCAAGGAACTCTTTGAAGAAATTCCAGGGCAAAGATAAACATGTTTTCTCACATGAGAACATACTGACCAGTTATGTATAGCCTGCTCCCACAATATGTCCCTTCTGGCATAATAATCTTCTCTTCTGCACTGAACCAGTTTATTTTACGGAATTTATATAGTTTCAAGTTATTTTCTTGTTGAAACAGTTTATAGACACTTTAAGCACATTGCCAAAGGAAGGAATATTGAAATAGAGAATAAGATAAAACAAATAAATATACATATGGATGCTAAATAAAGAACAATAAAAGATATAAAGGAGCAAACATTTTTACTGAGAATTATGTGTCAGTCACTCTACTATTATCATATATATACTCATGTATAAATGTATACATATATATATAGTTCTATCTCTGTCCCTATAGCACAATTATATAATGTTATTTTCTCTCTAAACAATTCTGTCAGATACACAACATTATCTCTAAACTCAGGAAGAATAAGTGATTTGCTCAAGGTCTCAAAGCTAATAATTATTGGATAAATACATGTCACCCAGATGTTTCTGGTTCCAAAGATCATGATGTCTCCAGTTTATTACCTTGTATCTAGAAATTAAATAGCAAAAGTAAGCTTTCAAGTACATATCATGGAGACATTCAAGTCTTTGTGACTTACTCCTAGATTACGTCATGAACCTCCTAATCACACATCCTAGCTCTAGCCTTTTTCTCTAAAATACTCAACCTATTACCACCAGAATAATCCTAAATACAACTTAATAAAGTCTCTTAAAAGCACTTAAACACAAATTTATCTCTCAGACGTCTTTTGTGCCTCTCTTATTCAATGTATAGAAGCCCAGATTCCTGCACTGAATTCTAGAGAATGCACATCATCTGGCCACGCTGTCCTTCCCTGTTGAACCTCATTTTCCTTTTGTGGATCCTGTGTTTTATTCAAATTGGTCTCTTCATTAGCCCTAACTCAGGCTCTGTACTTATATGCCTCTGTTTTACTTCCACCATTTCCTTGCATGAGTTTTAGTCTCTCATGCATCTTTTGATTATATTCATACTTTAGACTTTGTTCAAGGTCTACCTTCTCTAATCCAGACTGATTTCTTTCTTATTTATATCCTAACTTCACAGTCTACACCACACAGCTACCTAAATATTCTCAAAAGTCTTATAAAAGGATAAATGTGGGCTCTGTCCTCTTTCTGGGGCTACACTTGGACTTTTCTATTGCTGATTCCCCGGGCCCTTTCTCAGTATCTTATTTGTTTCCTATTTCTCCTCACTACAGTCTCCAGAAACTGGTCAGATTTTTTTTTTTCTCGACTAGCTAACTACTCTTTCACTTGATGTTTTCTTTTGCCTGAGATGTACAACAGTCTTTCCCAAGGCACAGCCATTCACATACCTCAAATACTTGTGAAGCTTCAAAGACACATGCTTGGATTCTTTTAATTTTAAAGAGTGTATATTAATATTTATAGGAAAATGGATAAGAAAAATAAAATAGCATTTATCATAGATCCCTGATATGTGAAAGCCTTATTATGAGACCTAATAGAAATCCTCACATCTGCAACCACAACGTAAGCATGTAAATTCTCACTCCTAAATTTTCCTGAAGCCCCAAGCAATATATAGAATAAACCCTTATCATGCTGTAGACCTAAACCATCATTAAATTCAACATTTGAAATACTGTCTAAATTGAAGCCATCATTTTCTTAGATCATGGTGAACTCTAATAGCCAGTCTTCTTTTAGGGGTAATTTTTCCCCCAGGAAACTAACATTTATATATGCTGACATTTATCACTTTGTTAATGATAAGAGAAAAATGGTGAATCTAGACAAACAATGGTTGGTTTAGGGACCCATGCACAGCAATAGGTGTTCAAAAGTGAACAGTAAGTAACAAACATGGTTGTAAAGAAAACCATCTTATACATGGTTAGTAGAACCATATACTTTGATTTTCTATTTACTTAGATTAAATTAGTTTAAAATAAAGCTGAATTCATCATCTTTAAACTAAACCAAGCCACCCCACACCAAGTCATGGAGGCTTAAAATATTTACATATCGTACTTATATAACTACTTTTTTCTATTTAACTGATCGATCATAAAGCCTTTTATGTTCTTATTTCTTAATATAATCTCTATATAAAATATCCTTTTTATTGTCATGGAAACCACTGTAAGACAGGATATACCACTTCCATCCTAACCACCAAAGTGCTTTCTTCATTCAGTCAAGTCCATCCACCAAAGTGGTTTCTTCATTCAGTCAAATCCATTCTGCATTTTGCAGCCAGATTAAACCATAGTAAAACATTACCTTTCTCATGTCATTCTCTTTCTCACACACACACACACACACACACACACACACCCATTGATACAACCCGATATTTTGACAGGAAAGGTTGTGCTATTTAGATTAGTATCCAAGATCACTTTGAACTTGTTCTCAAATTTTCCAAATTTCCTTTTGTTTCCTAATCTGAACTCCATGCATTATACTCAGTAAGATTTATTTTTTGATTTTCATATATGCAAATCCACTTTTACCTCTTAGTACTTGCTTACTATGTGCCTTCCCCTGGGAATGTGATTCCCCTGCTCGCCACTTACATGTGTCTTACTTATTCCTCAGGACTTAGTTTACTAGCCCCCCAACCACCCCATTGCCCTCACATCCTTCATGGCTCTCTCCCTCTGTTCTCTGGGCTATTGTCTGTAACTTGAATTTCACATAGAGGTATTTAGTTGTAATTGTATGGATCTGTGTATAATTCCCTTAAAAAGTATGTATGTTCCTTCAAAGAAGGAACAGCGTCTTTATTTTGTGCTCTCACTGATTTCTATGTCTAATACATCTTTAATTGATTTTCTGGCTGTAGTACCTGATCAGAAAGCTATATCAACATTAGAAAGTTCATTTTGAACTACTGACCATGGGAAAAATGTTCCCAAGTACTCTGAATAGCTAAACTTTTCCAGGATTTCCCATATTTCCTATATATCAATATTGAAGGAATCAAATATATCTTTGAATCAAATATCAGCATTCAAATCATGACAGTAGTTGTCAGTCATTACTCTGATATGGTCAATAATTAATAACTACCATTAAAATTATACTAATCTGTAAAAACTCTTGTTATTAGTTATATGAGATTTTAAAGTAATTTACTAAAATTACTCATTATAGAGATCATTTGTATTATCAAGTGGATAAAAATATCACCGTGCAGTATGGATACATATTTTACTACTAGAAGTTCTCACATTTTTATTTGTCATTATATATTTGAAAGTAACTACAATTGGAAAGAATTTACATATGCACCTACTCATTTGGAATTTTCTAGGATATGAGTCAGATTGGACAAATAATGAACACAATATGGCTTTTATTTATTACTTTGTGAATGAGAAGCCAGGGGAAGATGTCAGAGTTTTTCAATTTAGTCTTGATGATCTGGAATGTGTCCATGAAAAAAAATTATTAAGAATGAGGAATCATAAAGGGAAACTTAGAAAGGCTTTTTGGTGTGCACAATGTATTCTTTTTCTAGCCACATGACCAGAGGTGACTTGACCTAGCTTTTCTGGACAGATTTACCACTAACACCTGTTTTCATCCAGCCCTTTTACGAATCTCACCTCTGGGAATTCTTTTTAAGTTTCTGCACAGAAGTGTCTTAGTGGTGCCACACGATTGTTTCCTTGAACTGAGTGAAAAGCAGCAATCGTATAATATTCATGGAGATCACAACAATGAGAGCTGTGTCAGAAATAGGGGATAAAGTTCCACAGATGCAGTATACCTATTTTATGTCTATTTGGTGCCAGGTTCCTGAAGCCTACTTATAAATGCTTTTCTTTGTCACTGTCTTGGTGTTCAACCTACCTATTTTCAAAAAGCAGAAATAGAACAGTGAGTGTATTATGCAATGGTCTGACCTCCTGTTTTTAGTATGGATAGTATATGACTAATAAATAACTCCCACGCAGCTGCCTAAACACAAAGGCCTTCAACGGTACCACTATTTAATTGGGAGCCATCTATTGTGAGTATCCTCCAGCCACCTGAATCTTGTTGCTGTTATTGTTTAAAAAAAATGGTGTCTAAAATGGTACAACATTTATTTGGGTCACAATTAAATATTCAGCAGCTGTAGTCCAGAGGGAAGTGGTGGTTTAGGTTATATAGGATCACATTCTCAATGTCTAAAATTTGAAGAATTTTATCATTTTATTTTTATTTTGAAATGCTTGCAGGATAAAGGAAGTTTCATGATAGTGTTTTTAGGGATTATTTGTTCTGCTGATTTGAGACTAGACATTCTGAGAACTGAAACATTATTATTAATAGGATGAGAAGTTAAATCTTGAAATTTTGTCAAGGATAATAATAGGGACTTTTTAATTAATAAAAACAATACTAATTTCCATTTCAAGAAAGATCTAATTTTTGGTGCTGTCAGACCGGTAAAGAAAACGTGTAAGAGATTTGAGTAGTAAAATCACCCTACATTTGACTTTTAGGATTTGTTGAGCTTCATAAAAAGAATCCTTTACAAATTGATCTGGATAATGAGAAATGTAATTTGGAATATATAAATCACTTGTTTGAGGTAAATTATCATTTTAATTCTCCAAAGATATTTTGTCATTCATTTCTTTAGCTTTGACTTTTTTCTGTGATCTCTAAAATATTGTAACTTCACTGAAAGTGGGCTCTCCTAAACAGTAATGAATTTGTTTAGAGCCACATTTTATGAAATGTACTCTTTGCCTGATGATTTAGTCAGCACCGTCTTAATGGATGTATATAGTGGAGTTCATGCTGCCCAAACATCTATGTGTGAAATGAATAGACCAAGTATATCATATTAATGAAGCATCTGGCCTCAGGGAGCCTGGGTCTAAGTCCAGCATTGAAATTTCCTGACTCTGAGTTTTGGCAAGTCACTTAATCTCTCAGAGTTTTGGATTTCTTATCTATTAAACGGTGTTGTAATAATTAAATAAGATTATGCTTGGAAAATTATAAGCAATATATAGAGTGACTATTTTTATTATTATTTTCTGCAGGCAAATTGGCTAAACTATGTGTGGTGCTGCACTCCATGTGTCAGGATATGTGATTAGCAGTGAACTGTTCTCATTTTAGCTATTTGCATGATTGTTAACTCCACGAGTGAAGGGATCCTCCGTCTTGTTTACTGTGGTATCTGCAAGGAGCATGTGCTTATTAATATTTATTGAATGAATGAATAAATGGGTAAATAAACTAAAAATATATTCAAAGTATAAAATCACTATAATGACATGTATATTAAGTGGAGGACAATACTGAGTCCTTTGATACATCGAGGTAGACTTGAAGATGGAGGGTTTTGCCTAAGCACAATAATTCACAAATAAGGAAAAAAGTATATTCGTCCATAGAATGAATAAAAAGTAACTTCTCTGGCATGTTTGCTTTATAATCTGGCACAGGAGTAGAGACCAGAAAGATGCAGACTTCCTTCCTTATGTTCCCTTAACTTCTGTAGTGCAACTGACTAACCTCCATCGGTAGGTGTATCTCCTTACAAGGGTGTGAGTCCAGGTTTGACCCTAGGCCGCTGCCATCCAAGCAGCCCTAAATTACCTTGTAAATCTAGAAAGCCCCTCCTGACTTGACCATAGCACCTGATTTTTCCCAGAAATCCCAATTCTTTAAGGACTTGACTACTGGAGCAATAATAATAAAGATGATAGTTCATTTACAGGGGGACAAATATGTCAAGAAGAAATATGGTCTCGTGATAACAAGAAGAGAACTTTATTGTAGGGAAAAGAAGCAGTAAGGTAAAAATGGGATTTTTTTTCAAGACTATGCAGAATGCTTGTAAAACAAAGAGAGATGTGTATGTTTTCCCTAAAGCCCTCTTGTGAACTATATTCCCTGTCTGATGTTCTTTCCCATCTGGAGACTTGATTCTTATATTGGGAACTACATCCACATCTCACTGAAAATCATTTATCTCTATAAAGCTGTCAACGTTCTGCTCTTTGGACATGCACTAAGTGCCTACATGGTCTTTGTTCTAGGATCACGTACCATTTCTCCCCTTTTGTATCTAACAATTCTGTGGTCTTAACTGTTTCTTTCTCCAGGAAGTTAAGTTTACATCTAACTTTGGATTTGTAATCTGGAATATCTGATCTCAGGATAATGAGGTTAGCGTCGCTCCCATGGCAAGACTCATATCTTTGGTCAGATCTTATATGTGGTCTTGCACCTATAATGCATATTAAGTTAATTAGGAGAAAAATATATTTTAAAGGGTTTAAAAATGAAGACCTAGGTGTAAGGGATGGTTCAAGAAAAGACTCCTTAGAATTTGACAACTAATTGCACATGGGAGCTGAAGTACGTAGAAGTGTCAAATATGATGTAAGGGATCAGCATTCAATAATTTGAAGGAAGATACTATTAGATGTAGGAAAAACAGAAAACCCACATTCTTCTGAAATTATCAAATGTAATTTATGTACATTTTCACACAAATGATAGCCATGTCTGACCTTCTGTGTTGGAAGTACTATAGAAATGGGGAGAGCCAAATACAGACCACTCTAGCTTTGAGGGGAGGCTTACTTATTGCTGCAAACCTTTCCATAGAAAAATTGGGGCGTTCACTCTGTTTCCCAGGACAATGCAGTATTGAAATGATGATTTGTCTCCCGACGCCATCCTCTCACTTGCTTCTCTCTGTAAGAAAAGCCATAATATTCCCAGGGGAGTAATGGGTGAAAGCCAGATATTCATTAGGCCATGTTAATCAATGAAAGATTTCCTACACACACACAAAAACAAACAAATACACACATACAAGAAGAGCCTCTCTTTGCTAATCTCTATTCTTCCAGGTAGGACCAAATTATCCATTAGTCACAGTAGGTGCATTGTCTAAGATATATAATACTTTTACGGGCCCACAAAAACGTTTTAATTTCTTTTAAAATTAGAAGAAAATAATAAACTTTTAGGTTGAAAAAATGTTTTCACATACAATATATAGTATATTCATATTTATATCAATGAGTCATATGCTGCCATGAAGGCAGAAGAGCCTAGGATCCACAGAAGTCATAATGCAGCTCTGATGCCAGGTTTGTGTAGCAGGCTAAGATTTTCCAGATGGCTAGGTGGGTAAATTCCTAACTCCAGAAACCTAGCAGCAGGTCTTAAAGTTTAAATTTAGGAGTAAGCAGTAGACAATTTCATTTTGACCTCAAGTCTTAGCCATTACTTCTAGTAGAATACATCAAAATCCCTGTATTTGCAAGTTAATAGGCACAGTATGGCCACTAGTAAAACTGATGCTATTTTTTGATCCTTTTCTAGATTGTTGTGGACATAAGCCTGAAGAGATAATTGGTAAATGAGTAAGCCCTCCAAACTTCCATAATTACCATGATTTGGTAACAGTAAATTCCTGGCCACAGCAGCAATGATTAAGTATAATAACGTGACATTAGAAATATTATGATGTCTTCATTTCTGGCCAGATCACGGATTTATATTCAGTGTGAGTACATTCTAGATCTAATTCTCCCTTCTTCTAAGAACCAGGATAAAACAGCCCTCCCTCTCTCCACAGGTCACCCCACACATATATGTACAAGCATGTAATAAAGGGACGGAATAGAGAGACAAAACTCAGAAGTTACTAGGAGAAGGTAAGACTGATGAAGGAGAAGTAGAGAGCTACAGGTTAACAACAAAGGCAAATAAAATATTTCTTTCACAATAGATAGTAGTGGCAGCTGTTTAGCAGGGTAACTGAGAGAAGCAAAGCCCTCTTAAAATTACAATTGATTAAAAAATAAAATAATTAAGAATGTCAAGTCTGCTTATTCGCAGGAGCAAGCTATATAAACCAACGATACTCAACCCATCACCAATCTGCAGACCACCTCTGTCTGTTAACACATAGGGAGGCTCGGGCCACTTGTGCTACTGGCACAAGCATTCCCATGATTATTAACTTCTTGATTCTGGAAGCTTTTTCAGTAAAGCCTGTGATTTCATATACTTATTTGTTTTCAAATTCATTTGGTGGCCAAAGCCTCAATGTATGTGGTTGCTCCAACAGTGGCTGGCAGAGAAATTTTTGGATTGGAAATAAAAGAGGTATTTTCATGCAGACACAAAAATTTGTTTTCAATTCCAGCAACTATGCATGCTGTCCTCTATTTTCCACTCACATTCTGTTCAGACCAAAGTGTCATCTGATTTAGAGCAGTGCAGGGGGCTGTGCTCTTTTCAGCCTGACAAACAGCAATTTGGTGCAGTTGGAACTTCTTATTAAGCTGTGGCGGGTTAGGGAGTCCAGGACTAATAGAATTTTCCTAAATGATTGGCTGAGGCATTGGTGTTAGCTTAATTGTACATTTGCCCTTTGACTAAAATTGGGGATTAAGTCCCCTCCCTGGGAACTGCATCTTAAGTTAGTAAGAAGTTAGACTGCACATTCTAATTAGATCTTTTCTATTTCATACTGCCATGGGGTTTTTACCTTGACAACAACACACAGTTCCATTATGTTCTCTTTTCGAAAAGAAAGTTTCCCTTCATACTTTATGCAAGGCTGTCTCTGTCTTATATTAATATGAGCCCACTGATTGTGATTGTATAACGTGTAGGAGATTGGCTAGCAATTGAGTTGTGGACATCCTGCATAGACCCTTGCACTTTCCCTTTTCCATCATGTCAGCTTTACCACAGCATGGCTTGGTCCTAACAAAGACAGCTTCTGAGGATCTCAGTGCTGGTCAGATTGCTCGTCAGTAATGTGGCTCAAGGCTAGATCCAGCTCTGTGTACTATTTCACAATTTTCAGCGTCACCTGAAAACATCTTTAATTATACTATTGGTTTTCTCAAATGCCATTTTGAACATAAATATCTGTTACCATAGAAGCTAAGAATATACGATACAACAACATTAAAAGAACCTAACTGAAAAAAATCTCAAAATAAAAAATGGTCATGGCATTCAAAACCACATAGAATATCATGTTCTTCTGTAATCTATATTTTTCTTAGTGAACAATAGAGTACTGATTACTGAGGGTTATTTGTGGGAACAGTACTCCTTTCCTCTTTTATTTTTCCTCTGCATATTTTTTTGTTGATGTTCTTGTTCTTCTGGATTCTCTGTAACCTGTTCCCAGAAGAAAAAGGATGAAAGCCATATTCTGCACTGAGTTATGATCTGCATGTTTACTAGCTCCTAAAATCCTCTGGCTGATGTTTGCCTGTGCTTCATGACTAAGTGGCGAGTCACCTGTACAAGTAACTAGGAAAGTGATACAACCTTTTGAAGTTAGCCAAAGCTTCTTGCATAACAGTTAGGTAGAAAAAGGGAATTATTGCCTTTTGCAGAAAAGATTTCTTTTTTATTTCCAACCTTTAAAATGTGGAGATGAGAAAACTAAGCTGTAAGATTTCTTCTAAAGCAAACATTCTATGAGCCTATGATAATTTCTCTCCCTAAAGTGAGAATATCTCCCTAAGCTTTACTTCTCCCAGGAAACAGGAAGGCAGCAGGCTGTGATTATAGCAGGAAATAAAAATGAATATCTACAATTTCTGCTTCTTTGTTAATTAAAGTGAATACCTTTTAAAAACTTTTAAATTAGACATTTTCTTAAATGCATGGATGCAGCATATGTCTCATTTACTTTCCGGAGGCTTTCTGTGGCTATTTCTCCTCTGTGAGGAGGCAGCGTGAAATGCATCATTGCTGCTAAACCCTCTAAGCCTATTCCCAGATGTAGGGCTTATCTTCCAACCAGGCTATGGAATCATTTCTCTTTTGTATTATAATAATTTATATAGAAATTTTATCTCTTTGAGTTTTAATAACTTAGGTTTATGACTGATATTCCAGACTCTAAAATAGGATGCATTTTATGGCCTTCAGGTGTAGTTATTATATAGCAAGATGAATAGCAAAATCAAATACTTGTCATACATTAAAGTCAAACACACTTCAAAGTACTTGATAACACTCAAAACTCATCAGAACTGTAATTAGGACAACAGTAGAAGTTAAAATTGCATTCCTTTAAATTCTTATTTATGATTTTAGAATGTCTATCTGTCCTGACTATCCCATTTCCTTTTATATCAAGTGAGTTTACAATATAATGCTAATATATTGATGGAGGTCTCAAGAATTTCCAGTTGGTAAAATATTCATGCAGTATCACCTAGAATTTCAATGTTCTTATACAATTTTGTACAATGCCTCAAATATCTATTCAAGAAACCACCATAACAGGTTGACTGACTTAAACATAAGGGAAAAATAACCCAAATGTTAAACACTTCCAGTAATACTAACAACTTTCTTTGGCATTAGTATTTTTCCTTTTCAACTGTCAAATTAATACAAAATCTCATACAATCTTTGCTAAATAACTGCAGTCCCAAATAAATGCAAATATGATAAGAAAAAATGGCATTTAAAAATTTGATTTTACTTCAAACATATTTATAATTACTCAAATAATATAAAATATGATGTTGTAGTAAAAAAAAAGTCAAACCTTCTCATTAAAATGAAAGCTCTATTGAATCCTCATACAATCATATTCTCTTCCTCAGAAATAACCAGATAGAGCCTACTTTATACTTGTCCCAAACTTAGTCTATTCATTTACAAACACACACACACAATTTTTGTAGTTTGATATTTAACAGAATTTTTTTAAATACAGGGATTAGATCATATGTAATTTTCTTTGAATTGCATTTAATGACAATGTGACTTGGAGATCTTTTCATGTCAGTATATATAAATTCATTTCTTTCTTCTTAAATATTAAACAGTGTCTTGTGGTATATGTAGACTTTGTTATGTTAAACTAGTCTCCTTTTGATGACCCTAGTTTGACTCCAAATTTTTGAAATTAAAATGTCTTTTTTAATTCTAAAATTATAAGTAGTATTTTTTTTATTTTCTTCTAATTCTTTGAAAATGTCATTTTTCTTGTATTTACTACCTGGAATTTATGCTTTTTTAATATGATATAAAAAACATTTCTAATTTTTTAAAAATGAATAGTCAATTTTCTCCACAACATTTATTGACTAGCTCATTTTTAAATCACAATTTTGAAACTCTACCTCCATCCTACACTATATTCCAGTGTACACATGAGCCTATCCCTGGATTTGCTGCCATAATTTACTAACAAAAATGTTTCTTTAACCCAAATTACCATTGGCAGCTGTCAAAGCCCCGTTAGAATGCTATGCATGTGTCTATGCCTCATTGCCACATGAGGAATATACTGTCTCATAACATGGGTCTTAAATTTCTCTCTTTGTGATTCTGCTGAGTCCCTTTTTATTTTTCTCTGCATATTTTTTGTTGATTACACATATCCAATTGTCTGGCAACATTTTTTTTTGAACGAACCCTACTCCACTAAATTGCTTTTGCAGCTTAGTTGAAAATCAACTGTTATGGTTGTGTCAATTTCCAGACACTCTATTTTGTTCCTTTGACTTATTTGTTCAATTAGACATCAATACCATCCTCTTTTTTTAAAGAGTAGCTTTATAATAGGTATTGAAGTCAGGCAGTGTAATTCCTCCAAGTTGGCTTTCCTTTTTCAAAGTTGCTCTGACTATTCAATTTTCTTTTCATTTCCACATGAATTTTTAAATCAGATTTAATTTTCCAAATGCTTGTTGGAGTGTGAATTAGAATTCTCTTTAATTTATAGATCAGTTTGGGGATAATTGACATCTAAACAATATTTAGTGGTCCAATCCATAAACACAATACATCTCTTCTTTTATTTTTCTTTAAATTTCTCTGTGCAATGTTTTGCAGTTTTCAGTGTACAGGACTTGTGCATCTTTTGTCAGTTTTATCCCAAGGTATTTTGTTTTTTGATGCTACTGTCAATGGTATATATATATTTTTTGAAATTTCAGTTTCTTGTATTCATTCTAGTATATAGTTCATTCTAGTATATAGAAATATACTTGATGTGTTATATTACTTTTACATATGTTTAAACCCCACAATAGATTGTTATTATGTTGCTTTAAACAATCGATTGTTTTAAACGAGTTAGTATATATATGAAAAATGTCTTTATAGTTACCTATGTAGTTTCCAATTTTTTGGTGCTTTCAGTTTTTTTCTATGGAACCGAAATTACATCTGGTGTTATTCTCATCCGTCTGATTTCCTTCCTTTGACAATTCTGGTAGCGCAGATCTGTTGCTAATGAATTCTTTCAGCTTTTGTATGTCTGAAAAAGTCTTTATTTTGCCATGAATTTTAAAATGTATTTTTGTTGGGCATAGAATGACCCAGCTGATCTATTTTTTTCCTTCAATCCTTTAAAGATAATACTCCATTGTTCCTAACAAGAAATCTTTGTTGTTCTTGTCATTATTTTGGCTGCTATTAAGAATTTTTTATCCCGCATTTTAGGAAATTTATTTATGTTGTGCCTTGTTGTAGTTTTTTTCACATTTCTTGTGCTGGAGGTTCTTTGAGCTTCTTGGAAATGTGGGTTTATAGTTTTCATCAAATTTCAAAAAAAAATCAGCCATCATTTATCGAGAACCTATTCGGAACCTAATTTTACATATATTCAGTCAGGTGAAGTTCTTCCACAGTTCACTGATGTTCTTTATTTTTTCAGTCTTTTTGTGTAATTCATATTGGATCATTTTAATTGCTGTGTATGAAAGTTCACTAATCTCTTCTTCTACTAATATCTACTGTTATGGAATCTTATGTTGTGTATTCTAAATTTCAGGCTTTTTTTGTCATCTCTAGAACTTTCCTTTGAGTCTTTTTTTTCTTAATCAGTGAAATTAATAAATAAAAATGTACTTGTAAGAGAAAATAAGTGTGTTAGTCTGTGTTCCTTTAAATAAAGCAGTCTGATATTTAGCTGAGAGTAGGTAGTGCAACTGTGGAGAGCACCTTGTCTTCAATACAGGTCAGAGACTCTGTTTTCAGGCAAAGATTAGCCTTGTTCTTTCTTCTTGCCTTTTAGGAGGGATATGGCCACTGAGATGAGAGGGCAAACTTCATTTTTCACAAGATGATTTTATTTTGCTCTTCATTTTCTTCCTGTTAGGTCAAGCATAGGACACGCCTACTGAGACTGTTTCTTTGCCAATCTTCTGCCACAGCCAGAATGTTCTCACATAAATGGGTGCTTTTCGTCATGAAAAGAGAGAATATGGCTCTGGAAATTAAATCCAGTTGTGTCAGTTCTACCACAGCCGTCTCTTGGACATTGCCATACGTCCCTTTATGGGACAGGAAAACATGTTGCTTAAGATGATCTTTGCATTTGAACGCTTCTCAGCAGACTCCACGTGTTATTTCCTCTTGGTGGGTTTCTCTCACATGTTTCAGAAGCTACTGTTTTTGGTAGTGATTTTTGTTAATTTAGTTTTCATTTGTTGCTTGCATTCTGCAACCTGAGGAAAACATTTAATAGTTCTCACACGGGGCCGGCCCGTGGCTTAGCGGTTGAGTGCGCACGCTCTGCTGCTGGCGGCCCGGGTTCGGATCCCGGGCGCGCACTGACGCACCGCTTCTCCGGCCATGTTGAGGCCGCATCCCACATACAGCAACTAGAAGGATGTGCAACTATGACATACAACTATCCACTGGGGCTTTGGGGGAAAAAATAAATAAAATTATTAAAAAAGAAAAATAGTTCTCATAGCTTTCCTTAATCTTAATTCCTTAAGATTTTCTATATAGACCACCATATCATCTACAAATGAAAACTTTACTAAAGCCTGTATTTCTTCACAGATTTTTTTTGTCCTCTCCTATATCTCTTCTCCTTCTGAGACCATTAGATATTGGACAACGTGATATTGTCCCATTGGTCAACAAGGCTTTGTTCACTATTTTAATTCTTATTTTTCTCTGTGTTTCATTTTGGGTATATCTATTGTTATGTCTTCAATATCACTAGTCTCTTCCACAAGGTCTAATCATTTGTTAATCCAATCCAGTGTATTTTTAATTTCATAGATTTTAAATCCATGGAAGTTCATTTAAGTTTTTCCATATATCTTCTCTGCCTTTCATCATCATCTTCATCTTTTCCTCCACTTTCTTAAATGTGTAGAACATATTTATAAAAGCTATTTTTTTTCACATCTGTGTTTGATAACTCTATTATTTCTATCATTTCTGGTTCTGTTTCTAGTAATTGATTTTCTCCTGATTAAGAGTGATTTTTTCTGCTTCTTTGCATGCCTGGAAACTTTTGATTGGATAATATACATTGTGAATTTTACATTGTTGGGTCCATGGTTTTATTGTATTTTTTAAATTAATTTGGACATCGTCCTGGCATATTTTTGTGTGTGTGTGTGTGTGTGAGGAAGATCAGCTCTGAGCTAACATCCATGCCAATCCTCCTCTTTTTTGCTGAGGAAGACTGGCCCTTGGCTAACATCTGTGCCCACCTTCCTCCACTTTATGTGGGACACTGCCACAGCATGGCCTGACAAGCAGTGCATCGGTGCGTGCCTGGGATCTGAACCCGGGCCACCACAGCAAAGAGCGCGTGCACTTAACCACTATGCCAGGGGACCGGCCCCTGGCATATGTTTAAACACTCTGGCATTAATTAAATAGTTTCTAGGCTTGCCTTTAAGCCTTTCTTTCAGATATCATAGTCCTTGCTTCACATTGTCCAATATATGAAAACTGCTCTTTCGTAAGTTTTGTCCAGCTTTCCAGTTTTTATTTTAATGTTGGAGGGTAAATCTTCTCTGTTATTCCATCATTGTCATAGAGAGAGGTATAATTCATTAGTGTTTTGACATTTTTAAAATTTTTTCACATAATATGGGATGAATATTCTTTCATGTGAATGCATATTTATTTATTTAATCACATTTAATGTATGACTATTTGATTGCATCTGGATAGTAAAATTTAATTATCAATTCACAATTGGTTGATCTCTAGGTTATTTATGATTTTTCAGAATTTTAAAGAATTTCACACTTCGCATCATCTATTGAGAATGAATTAGTGTTTATCATGATTTTCTAGATATTCAATTATTTTCTGCTTATTTAAAATTTTTGTAGCACAGTTTGATGGAAATAATCATTTGCATCCTATTTCATTTCCTAGAGTTCTCAGATAGCTGAGGGACCTCAATAGTCCCTATTGTTAAAAATTGGCATAAGTAATGAGTTGGCTAAGGAGTGGGTTGATAAAATAACTAAATGAGTTGATCAAGGAGTGTTTCAAGTCTTAATACAGCTTATGTCTCTAACATCAATTTACAGCATGAGAATAATGGGAAGTAATTTGAAATATGTTTCCTATTTTAATTCAGTTTTTACTTCACTAAGGATATAACACACAGCTGTTAAAGGACAATTTACTACCATTTCCTGACATGATTACTTAAATATTCTTGTTCCCTTTCTGCCTGTAATTTGTGATGTCAGAAGGCAAGAAAGAGCCAAGAAAAAAATCTTGTAAGGAGAGATTATTCTGAGGATCAAGTCACCACAGAGGTGAAAGGAAGAGAGCTAAGTTCCCTTCTCCCCTCCCTTTTATAGAACCTCTCAATTACTTTTATATGCTATTGATAATTTTTTTTTAAATTTTTGAACTTCTTGCTTGGAGGTTTACTTCAGTCTCAGCTTTTGAGACTTGAAATGATGTCACATTTAGAAGTTGCTGTACGTCAAATTTTAGGCATTTCTAAAAGCATTTCTCAAATGTGCTAAGAGACTAATAATGGAAGGATAAACACACAGTGTAAACGAAAGACATATTTCTCAGATGTGTTATTTTATGTCCTGCAAGTTTAAGCAACTTTTCCAGTTTCTTATACTGAATCACTAGTAATATTGAAAATAGAGTTTGATAATATGGGCTCCAATGTCCCTATGGCCTGATTCAGTTAGTTAACTACGAACTTTGTCTAAGGTTTTGAAAGGAATAGGATGACCAAGAAATGATGATAATAGTCTGTAATTTTCTAAGCATTTGACTAGAACTTTTCCTGTTCTTTAAAATATAGAAAGCACAGTAATGACTTGAACATCACAGTTCAAATTTCTTCTGTCAAAAGACACCTAAGCAAATGAAGGAGATTACCAGAAAACTTGCTTAAATGAAGATTTCAGAAAGATGATTTCAGAAAGATTTCAGAAATTTTTCCATCACTATAAGTAACTCAATTTAATTCATGAGAAAAGATAAGACTTTTGACAAATTTAGTTGTCGACAAAACTAAAGGCTCTGAGATACAGAAAGATCATCTCAGAATAAAATACAGATAGAAGATCACAGAAACATTATCACTTCAAGGAGTTTAATATTCAAGGGTATTAACTCAATTGGAATAAAAGGTTATGTATCCAAATGCAGTAACAATCCTAGGGATGATTTTAAATAAATTCACTATTTCAGTTATCTATGACTGCAAAACAAACTACCCCAAAACAGTGACTTAAAACAATAACTATCAGTTATTTTGTTCATGAATCTGGAAGTTGCCTACATTCAACTGGGCAATTCTTTTCTTTTTTTTTTTAATTTTTTGTTTATTGCAGTAACATTGGTTTATAACATTGTATAAATTTCAGGTGTACATCGTTATACATCTATTTCTGCATAGATTACATCATGTTCACCACCCAAATACTAATTAGAACCCCTCACCACACACATGTGCCGAATTATCCCTTTCGCCCTCCTCCCTCCCCCTTCCCCTCTGGTAACCACCAATCCAATCTCTGTCTCTATGTGTTTGTTTATTGTTGTTGTTATCTACTACTTAATGAAGGAAATCGTACGGTATTTGACCTTCTCCCTCTGACTTATTTCACTTTGCATAATACCCTCAATGTCCATCCATGTTGTCACAAATGGCTGGATTTCATCGTTTCTTATGGCTGAGTAGTATTCCATTGTGTATATATACCACATCTTTATCCATTCGTCCCTTGATGGGCACTTAGGTTGCTTCCAATACAGATGGCCAACAGGCTCATGAAAAGATGTTCAAAATCATTAACTATCAGGGAAATGCAAATCAAAACTACAATGAGATATCACCTCACACCGTCAGAATGGCTATAATTAACAAGACAGGAAACAACATGTGTTGGAGAGGATGTGGAGAGAAGGGAACTCTCATACACTGCTGTTGGGAGTGCAAACTGCTGCAGCCACTGTGGAAAACGGTATGGAGATTCCTCAAAAAATCAAGGATAGAACTACCATATGATCCAGCTATTCCACTGCTAGGTATTGATCCAAAGAACTTGAAAACACCAATGCATAAAGATACATGCACCCCTGTGTTCATTGCAGCATTATTCACGACTGGGCAATTCTCACTGGTTAACTGATACGTTTGTGGTGAGATGGGCCAGCAGTCCTCTTGAAGTCTTCTGCTTTCACATGTCTTGCACCTGGAGGAGAAGAAGCAAACATCTAGACAGTGAAACAGCGGGAGTTATTGGGTATCTCTCTCTCTTTCTCTATGTGGTTACTTCTTGTGGTCTTTTTATATAGTGGCCATGTAGCCACTGGCTGTCTTACATTGTGACGGAGGCTCCTACAGGGTAAATGTCATATTCTAACCTAGCCTCAAAAGTCACTCAGAATCATTTCCACATATATTATTTGAGAAGGCAATCATAAAGACTCATTCAGATTCAAAGGAATTGGTGTGGTCTAAATGTCTTTATCAGAAAAGGTCAAGGAATTTACGGACAGGTTTTAAAACCACCAAGTTCATGTTGAAATTGTCTGATGTTATGGTGTTAGAAAATAAACAGTTGATGTAAGCAAATGTAGTCACATTTGCCAGAAAGCAGAGAAAATTCTAAACTTTTAAAGGTAGTGTAGCTAGTCTGCCTCTTACCAGACTAATCACCTAAAGTGTGATTAATGATCCAGTAGGGGAGAGAACTTAAAACATGGAAATTATTTCCCTGAAACTTATATTTTATAAAAAAAAACTTTGTCTTTATGAAATCTTTCTTTAAAAATTTAGATCTTAGAGTCACGTGTTTCAAAGCATCCCAATTCTTACGAATTGAAGATGAATTCACCACTGTTTTAGTCGATCTTAATCACAAAGATAAAACAGTATGCATTCATATTACTGCTTGAGAGAGTAAAAATGTATTCTACATTTCTCGAAGAGTATGGAGTATATATATTTTTTAAAACTAAAACAGTCATTCTCTATGATCTAATTGTTCCTTTTAAAGAATTTATTCTAAAGAAATTACCAGATAAGCATATATGTGCATTCCAGCATTCTTTATAGAAGATAAAAGGACAGAAAAATCCCTGTTAATATCATTCTAAAAAGAATTCATTGAACAATTGATGGTTTAACCATAAGTATCAGTTAGTGTCCATTCAGGAATACAGAAGCTACTCTAAATTTTCCACAGATGGAATCTAACCTGAAACCAAACTGCAAGTAGTCTAGGACAGATGGTTTGCTGAATTTCAGCCCTCCTGTGATATAGATGAGAGAAAAAAGGACAGAACAAGAATTGAGAGAAAACAGAAATTTAACTAGCATATCAGTTGATGGAATATAATTAAACTTCTTAAACAAATGCATTGCATCTGTATGTGTTCTGGTGGTCACAGATTCACAATATTTTGATAAGTAAAAATAACAATTTACAGAAAAATATGTACATAATGTGATATAATTAATAGGATTTCAAATTATGTATATATGTATATATATTTTCTTACAAAATGTTAAACATAGAATGATAAGAAGATGTAGATTTTTTCTATTCATTTACTTTTTTGTAGTTTACATTTTGACCCAATTTTAAATGCATATTTTGAGATAATTTTAGATTTACAGAAAAGCTGCAAAAATAATGCAAAGAACCGCTATATACCAAGAAGGGTACCAGCTACCCCTTATATTAACTTCTCACATAACCATAATACTATTATCTAAATTAAGAAATTAACCCTGGTAACATACTATGAGATAAAGAGAATTTATTCAAATGTTACCAGTTTTTTCACTCATTTCCTTTTTCTGTTCTAAATCTAATCTATGTTTTCACCACACATTTAGTTGTCACGTCTCTTTAGTCTTCTTCATCTGTGAAATGGTATTAGTTTCCACATATCTTTCATGACCTCACACTTTTGAAGAATTCTGGTCAGTTATTTTGTAGAATATCTCCAATTTATTTTTTTCTGTGGTTTCTTCATTATTAGATACAGGTTATACATTATTGGGAACAATACCATGATTGTGATGTGCTCCTCTGAGTCCCTTATATCAGGTAGTACTTAACTTAGACATGTGTTACTGGTGATGTTAACTTGATCATTCGATTAAAGTAGACTGAATGTTTGTATCCCCCTCAAAACCATATGTTGAAACCTAATCCCCAACATGACGATATATGGAAGTAGCACTGTTGGGACATAACTAGGTCATGAGTGTAGAAGCTTCATGAATGGGATACTGCCCTTATAAAAGAGACCCCAGAGAGCTCCATGTAAGGACACAGGGAAGAGATTACATCTATGAACCAGTAAGCGGGTTTTCACCAAACATGGAAGCTGCCAGTCTTGATCTCAGACTTCTGAGCCTCCAGAACTGTAAGAAATAAATGTTTGTTTTTTAAGCCACCCAATCTATGATATTTTTGGTATAGTAGCCTGAATGGACTAAGATAGAATTATAGAAGTCCTTTATATATTCTGGATCTGATTTTGCAAATCAGATATATGATTTGCAAATATTTTCTCCCATTCTGTAGTTTGCCTTTTTGCTTTCTTGATAAGATCCTTTGATGCACAAAAGTTTTTAACTTTGGTGAAATCCACTTTATCTATTTTTTCCTTTGTTGTTCAGGCTTTGGTCTCACATCTAAGAATCTATTGCCAAAACAATGGACACAAAGATTTACCCGTATGTTTTCCTCCAAGAGTTTTATGATTTTAGCTGATATATTTAGGTCATTAATCCGTTTTGAGTTAAGGGGTCCAACTTCATTCTTTTGCATGTGCAAATCCAGTTGTCCAGCACCATCAGTTCTGGGAAATTATTCTTTCCCCATTGAATGGACTTGGAAATCTCGTCAAAAATCAATTGTCCATAGATGTATGGATTTATTTCTGGGATCTCAATTCTATTCCCTTGGTTTATATACCCATCCTTATGCCAGTACCACACTGTTTTGATTACACTAGTTTTGTTGTAACTTTTGAAATTGGGAAGTGTGAGTCCCCAAACTTTATCCATGTTTTTCAAAATTATTTGGGCTATGTGGGCTCCTTGCAACCTCATATGAATTTGAACATTAGCTTTTGCCTTTATGTGAAAAAGGTTGTTGAAATTTTGAAAGAGAGTGTTTTGAATCTGTAGATTATTTTGAGCAGTAGTGACATATTAATAAAGTTAGGTCTTCTTGTCCATGAACATCGGATGTCTTTTCATTTATGTAGGTCTTTAAATTTTTTCACCTATGTTTTGTAGTTTTTAGTGTACAAGTCTTTCACTTCCTTGGTTAAATTAGTTCCTAGGTATTTTTGTATTGTATTTTTTAGACACTAATATAAATGTGATTGCTTTCATAATTTATTTTTTAAATTTGTCATTGTTGTTTCATAGAAACACAACTGATTTTTGTGTGCTGATCTTTACCATGAAATTTTGCTAAACTTGTTTATAACCTTCCTTTTGCATTCTTCGGAATTTTCTATACATAGTATCATGTTGTCCTTTAATACGGTTTACTTCTTCTTTTCCAGTTTTATTTCTTGTCTCAGTACTCTGGCTAGAACTTTCAGTATGGTGTCAAATAGCAGTAGGGAATGCAGCATCTTTGTCTTGTTCCTGATCTTTGGGGGAAAGCTTTCAGTGTTTCTCCATTGAGCATGATGTTAACTGTGGATTTTTCATAAATGCCCTTTATCGTGTTCAGGAAATTCCTTCTATTCCTGGTTTTCTGAGTGTTTTTATCACAAAAGGGTATTATTCTATTTTTTTTTGAAGTATTTGAGAAGGACTGGTATTAATTCTTCTTTAGATGTTTGGTAGAATTCACTGGTGAAGACATCTGATCCTGGATTTTTCTTTGTGCTAACAAACAACAGGCTGATGGGACAAAAAAGATACAAATATTACGTGATGTCACTTATACGTAGAATCTAAAAAAGCCAAACTCATAGTGACAGAGCATAATGGTGGTTATACAGTTCTCAATGGGAAAATTATAGCTGCAAATACCTATATAAAAAGTAAGACAGTCCTCAAATTACTAACCTTACCTTACAGCTGAAAGACTAGAAAAGTCAGTTTAGGTAATTTGTGTATTTTTAGGAATTTGTAATTTCCTCTAGATTTTCTATTTGTTGGTGTACAATTATCCGTACCATTCTCTTACAATCCTTTCCATTTCTATAAGGTTAGTAATAATGTCTCACAACATTTATTTCAGAATTTAGTTATTTGTGCCTCCCACCTTTTTTTCTTGTCAGACTAGCTAAAAGTTTGTCAATTTTGTTCATTTTTTCAAAGAACCAACTGCTAGGTTCAGTGATTGTATTGTTTTTATATTCTCCCTTTTATTTATCAACACTCTAATCTTTATTATTTTCATTTTGACAGCTTTGTGTTTAGTTTTCTCTTCTAATTTCTAGTTGTTCTCCCCATTTTCCCTACCCCCAAGCCCCTGGTAACCACCATTATAATCTGTTAATATGAGTTGGCTTTTTTAGATTCTACATGTAAGTGATATCATGTAATATTTGTATCTTTTGTCCCACAAACCTGTTTTGTTAGTTCACCTTGCAGCATTTTTGAGCAATGCCTGCCACTTTTCCATACTGAGTTCCTAGTTGTACAAAACAGAGACAAACACCTTGTGTCAGTCCTTCAGGTATGCCCCCAGACAGGTCAGAATAGATTTACACAATGACTTGTGAATTAGGTCTGCTCTGCTCTCTCTGGAACTGATGAACATGGTCCCACACTGGGATCATGAGCCTCTGCTGCTTTAAGAATGTTGCTGCCCTATGGAGGTGGTAGGGTAAGGACGCATAGAAACACCACAGAGCTTTCTTGGCATTTTTAAGTTGCTTTTTTCTTGACTCAGCTTCACTTAGTTGCTGTAAACCTTTGACTCTTTTCCAGAGTTTTTGACAAATCTGGTTTTGACAGTTTACACTTGTTTTCGATGTTTCTGTAAATGGATAAGATCTTGGAGCTGCCTACCCCACCATTTTGCTGACAGTATTCTGAGACATCACTGAATGTATTTTTTTAAAACAGACATTTTTCTTCTGTTTCAGGCCTATTTAAAATCTTATGGGTGAAGTTCCAGTGTCACATGAGGCCATCCTGCACTACTCCATGGCATAGAGACTCTGAGGGCTCAGTGGTCAGAGGAGTGAGAAATCTACATGATCTCAATATGGTCTGGAGTGGCTTCTGGGAGAACCAAGGCTTTAGCAGATCCTTGAAGGTTGAGGCTCATTTAGACAGATGTTAGAGGGTGGGGGTGGATTCTGAGTTAAGACCCCTGATTTAGACAAAGTGCTGTTGGCAATATGCATAGAATTCTATAGAGATAAAGAACTGACTAGTCTGCCTGAAGCAGAAGATTTATTTATGGGACAAGAGATAATAAAATAAATAAATCTAATGCATATAAAACCTGTGCTTCAGCAACATGATTTTAAAACCCCAGGCTTTTGCAGCTGCTTCATTTCACCTACATCTCCTGAGCTGGAGGGCAAAATAACATCAAATGGGGTTCAGGAAGTCGGCAAAGTTACAGACTTTGGAATTTAGGTGATTTATTGATTCTGTGCTTCCATGATTTTCCTTTTTCTGCATAATAACTAGTCCTGCTATCATCTTCAATCTTATTTTAATTTGTGTCATTTGTCTTTAAATTCTTCATCTTGCCTGGTGTTTAAATAAGAACTTAAAATGCATTATACTTATAAATACACAAAATTTAAAAAGAAAAGAAAAATACTATTTTTCTTTTATACACAAATCAAATTATGAATTTTAGAAATAATAAGCCTATTGAGTTCCACACATTATGAAATCACTTTCAATAAGACATTCACTACACGAAAATACAGATAGACCTAGAAAATAATACAAAAGAGGATGATGACGTGCAAATTTAAAAGACTAAAAAGAAATATTCAGTAACTTATAATGATTTGAAAATTGGAACTAAAGGCCAACAAATGTTCACATCTTGAATAATTGCTCCATACTTTATGAATATGTTTCTTCAACAAACACTTAGTGAATTTTATATCAAAATTGGGCCTAGAATTGAGTTCTACTGATTGACAGTATCATTTTAGCAGATTTCAGGTCAAGGGCAGAAATGGATTTAGGGCAGAAGATTATATTACCAATATGATAATTATCTTTTTACCTGACTGATTAAAATGCCTTGTTTTTGAATCTGTATTAGTTTTCTAGGGCTGCCATAACAAAACAATTACTGCAGACTGGGTGGCATAAGCAACAGAAATTTATTTTCTCACAATCCTGGATGCTGGAAGTCTGAGATCAAGCTGTCGGCAGTGTTGATTTCTTCCGAGACCACTCTTCCCAGCTTGTAGGTAACATTCTTCTCCCCACATCTTCACGTGGTCTTCCCTCTGTACATAACTGTGTCCTAATTTTCCCTTCTTATGAGGACACCAGTCATATTGAATTGGGACCCACCCCAATGACCTCATTTTAACTTTATCATCTCTTTAAAGACTCTATCTCCAAATATAGTCACATTCTGAGATACTGCAGGTTAGGACTTAAAAATATGAATTTTGGGGGCCGGCCTGGTGGCGTAGTGGTTAAGCTTGCATGCTCCATTTCAGCGGCCTAAGGTTCGCAGGTTCAGATCCCGGGCGTGGACTTAGGTACCACTTACCAAGCCATGCTATGGCAGGTGTCCCACATATAAAGTAGAGAAAGATGGGCACAGATGTTAGCCCAGGGCCAATCTTCCTCAGCAAAAATAGAGGAGGCTTGGCAACGGATGTTAGCTCAGGGCTAATCTTCCTAACAAAAAAAATATGTATATATGAATTTTGGGGGAACACAATTCAGCCCAGAGCATCATCTTTCTGCCAGACACATTTTTCATTTCTTTTAGTAAGAATTGTGAAAAATATGGTTCATGGACATAATTTCTTTCAAATTTATGCAATTATTTTGTTTGAGTTCAGAGTTAGCGCTGGGATCTCTAGGTCTCACTGATAAGACAAAAGTAATTCAGGATATATATGCTGTTTACCTTCTAGACCCATTTAATTACAATTTCACTGACCTACATAATAACAGGATTAAAATATCTTCATGATTTACTGTTTCGTTAACATTTTGAACTGCAACAAATATCTTTGCGGCCTCTCTTCTAAAAGTATGAAATCTTGAAACACTACATTATATTCTTAAGATCTTGGTTTATAAATATGCTAGTGTTACTATGTTTGTCAGCAATTTGTTCTTGTTTTTCAGTGTGAGTTCAGAACATATTAGCACAAGATGTTTGGATGAATAAGTTATTATAAAATAGGTCACTACTATGAGCTATGTTTATATATAAGGGACTTTGGGAGAAAATGCCACTTTTACTTCACTGACTTACTTTCTGGTAATGGAAGATTTGAAAAACATGGACAATTTCAAGTTATAGTAGCTTATTAATATTACAGAACCCAAGTGTGAAAAATAGGCTAAATGTTGACTCATTCAGCAGTGAAAGAAATTTTAGTTCACCTCTTAAGTAGCCTCCAGTATCTTGGCATTACTATTCCCCACAAACAGACATTTTTAAATTGCTCAGAATGTAAATATAATGATTTAACATCATTGGCTAATTAACTATGTAAATTGGCCTGGGCTTGTATTAATTCTCTTTTTTCTTAATAAATGATTTAAGTTAAGGGAATTAAAACATTACTAATTCATTCATTTTCAGAATGTTCTCTGGGTAGAAAAAATAAGAAGTATTTTGCAAACATGTTCTTGGTGTTGTCTGTTGTTCTGAAGGGTTAGAGAATCAAAATGCCACTAAAACATCTAGTTAAGAAATATTCGTTAAAGTTTGAGAGTTTAAATCAGCATTTCTCCAAAATCTAAGTATATTTAAAAATCTCCATTTATTTTATTTTGTTTATTATGTTCTTTCCCCCTGTTTAACCCCAATAAGCTTAATTTTAAATCTTGGCAAGAAACGGCTGAGATATTCAAGCTGAGCCTGAGGTTGTTAATCCTCAGATCTTTTTTCTTCCTCATCTTCCTCTGCTCTGTCTTTCAAGGGTGCAGATCCCTGCAGACTGTGTTTCCCAGGCTCTGGCGTCACCAGCTGCTGGGTGGTTTGGGTAATGGGGAGCATTGCCAGAAGACTGGGAAATGGGATAGGGGGAGCAGAGGAGAAAGTGGGTATTTCTTGGAGATAGCTGTCTAGGGCAGCTTCTCTGGCATAGCTCCAGTCTGCTTTGTGGTTCCCTTCTCTTCTGGACCGGCCCACATTACTTCTCCCTTGCATCCAGTGATCTAGCTCTGGGGATCACCTGGGCCTCCCTTCCCACTAATTATGGCTTCCTGCTGGTACTAATTTCTGGGTCAATTTCCCGCTCCCTATTAGGTGTTCAGGTCTTCCATCACTCATGGGACCAATTCCCTGCATTCACATTCCTCTGTTTTAAACACTTGAAGTTGTTTCTGTTTCCTGTTTAGATGCTGACCGATATTCTCTCCCTAAGAAAAAAAATTTTTGTAGAATTTGTAAAAGTAATTATTTTCTGTTCTTTTTGTGTTTATGTATTCAGAAATATCCAATATCTTCTGCTTAATTCCAACATTTTCAACATGATAAAATTTATACTTTCTTGTTAGGGTTTTTTTAAAGCACACATCTTGCTTTTATATTTTTCTCTACTAGACTTTACAGTTTTCTAGTATATTCAAATACATTCCAGTATTTTTTTGAGAAAAACATAAAAAAATTTAGTATATAGATTGCAAAGTCACTTCACTTGAAGTTATTATAAAAAAAGAAGTGAGATTAAAGATTGAAAATAGAGGCTCAGAATTTGTCTAAAATAAAGGTTGTTCCAGTGAAGCATTAAATGAGATACTGAAAATAACAAAAATTAAATTAAGACCTTTAGGGTAATACTCCTGGGTCTCTTAGGAGAGAAAAGTTGAGAAATAAAGAGGATTGTGCAGTAGGAAAGATAGGAATTGACAATAAAATGACATAAAATCAGGTCTATAGTGAATATTTGGGTAGAGGATACAATCAAAGGGGGAAAAGGTGCTTCTGGTAAAGAAACTGTTGGTCTGCCCCATATGAACCCCTCCCCTCCCATTTTCCTGGACAGAACTTTGATTTGTTCTTCAGTGCAAAGTTCCCAACTAAATAACCACTTCTCAGACTCCCTTTTGGTTGCAATTGTCTATGTAAACAACTTCTAGCCAGTAAGGCATATGAAAAAGTTGCATGTAGAATTCTTTCTTTCCTTATTAAAGGGTAAGTGACAACCAGGACCAATACCTGCCTCCCTTCCTCCTGCCTTAAAAATAGACATGACGCTTGAAACCAGAGCAACAATTTTGTAACTGTGAGGTATAAAGTAAGAGAAAGCTATCTTTCCAATGTTGGCAGGTTGGTCATGTGGAAGAACAGCAAAATACTGGGTCCCTGGTAGTATTTTTGAAGAGCTAAATAAAAAGTGGAAACTCTTTTACTCCAAGGACTTTTGGTCATCTGAGGACAAATAAATACTTGTTTATTTAAGCCACTCTCAATCAGATTTTCTGTTTCATACAGCGGAATGTATTCCTAACAGATAGAATATCTCCTTGTGCTCATTATCAAGAATAAAGTAAAAAAAAAGAACACAATATGTTTTTCTTACACAATAAGTAGGAGATTGCTAGCATTTGTAGGGCCAATGTGTCTATGATTAGCTTGGCCTTTCCAAGATGCCTGCTGCAGCTCCACTCACTATAGAAGCATTCGGAGCTAGAGGAAGAATTCAATACAGAGAATGATGCTAGTGTTTTACCTTTTTTCTAAGAAAAGTAAAAGATTTTCCTGATGACTACTGCTACTTTCATTTGTTCCCATTGGGCAAAACCATACCTAAAGTCCACTCTTTGTATGGGGAAAATGAGAAATCAGGGAGTGATTACCATGATTAGTTTGTATTTTGCCACACTAAACTAAATCAAGATACTATTTTCAAGGACAAAGTAGAGACTCTTGTTAAGATAGATAAAAGTGTCTGTAAAAAACATTTAACAAAGCAAAGGAAATCTCAAGCCACTTTTACTTTCTTTATGACATTTGACAGTTAAGAAATAAACAACTGTCAAGTCTACTTTAATATGCTAAAACAGAAGTTGTAAACAAAATGGATCAGAGGAAAGATAGGAGAAGAGGAATAATGTTTAAGCACATCAACAAAATATTTTTTAAAAATAAAGAGAATAAAGTGTAAATATAGTGTATAGTATACAGTCTCATTTAAATGCTTTTTCAAAAAAATTAGTTACTGAAATTTCCTTCTTTTCTCTGACAAAATATAGAAGACAAGAGTTCAGATATTTAATATTTAATATATTTTGATTATTTCATATTTTATAGTAATTGCTCATTTGCTAGTAAAACTAACTCACTGTGTAAATAAACTGATTGATATTTGCAAGCATGTTGAGTAAGAAAAAAATATCCAATAAGATAAATAATATTTTCTAAATTATTGGGGTCATCAGCCCTGATATCATCAATTTTATTCAGTAAAAGAATAGCTGAAACTTATACAATGTTATAAACCAATGTTACTGCAATAAACAAAAAATTAAAAAAAAAAAGAATAGCTCAGAAAATACAAACAAATGACAATTCTTCAAATTCATTTCAGCTTTTGAATATACTCTCTGATTGATATAAAAAGGATCAGAGATTTGAATAAGGTTAATTAACTTCAACACAAATTGTTAGAGTAATGATAATGATCATGAAAATGATGGCGATTATATGAATATCTAACATTTTTATTTTGCTTCTTACAAATTCTTTATTATGCATTTTATATTCAGTTTGATACAAAATTTATCTTTATTTCACATGTGAGAAAACTGAATTCAAAGATGTCCAATAACTCATCTGTAGAGCACAAGTATCAGGTGGCAGAGATGAAAACATTTATTATTGATTACTAAAATCTGTTTTAAAAAGTTTAGCCATCTATAGTCTGGGGACAAGCGATGTTGGACTCTTTCAATACAAGTCGTTATTTGGAAGGGGGAGAATATTCTGACTCATGATTATACAGATGATATAAAATAAATGTAATTTCTGTAGTGTTCAGGAACAAAAAGATAACGTTTATCTAAAGGGTAGGACTATTTCTTCTTTTAAAATTTAGTATTTCACAGCCAAGAATTACTTATAAAAGATATTACAATTTAATGAGGATATGTTCTATACCAACATTGTAGAATTTAGATTGTTTTTGCTATCTTTTGTGAATTACTTGACTCTGTTGTAATAAAGAGTTTTTTTAAATCTTATAATTCCGATTAGACATTAGATGAGCATGAGATTCAATGGATTAAGAAAAGGTTTGGTATAAAAGAAAACATTTGAATTTAATATATTTGATCTATCTAAAGAATTTGAGAAAACTTGAGTATCTCCCTTTACACCAGTTAATAAGCTCTTTGATTCACCATAATAAAATATTTGATAAAACATTTGTGGTAAATTTCAAGAGCACTTATCGTTGTGATCTAAAAATATAATCAATAAGTCATTTTAGGAACAATGACTTTCCATACTCTATGGATTAAATAGTTACCATCACACAAGAGATATATCATAAAATGTAGAATTTTAGAATTGTGAAATACCACAGAAATTACTGAAATGTCTTCATTTTTATAGTGTAAAACTTTGGCTTGATTAGAATAAATGATTTATTCAAGTCCTCAGAGCTATTTAATGAAATCCAGAACAAAAGCTAGCTCTTCTGATCACAAAAAGGCAAAAGTTCATCTAACATTTTTGGATTTTTATAATTACCTGATATTTCATCTACAATGCCTACCCAACATAAGAACTCTGAAGGATGTGTGCTAGTCAATTTAATACAGAAGTTCTCCTGTGAACTTAAAGTATTTTAACATACTTTATGCATACACACACATATTCTTAACAACTCAGCATTAAAAAATTAGGAAAGTATTGTTTTTGAAATAATATTAAATTTCCAATAGATGTTAATTCTCTACATTTTCTAATGTTTATTTTTTATTCTACTATATAACTGGAAAAAATCCTTGTTATCTGTAATTGCAGAGAGTGCGTTACTTAGTCTGTTTGGGGTGGATATAACAAAATAGCACAGACTGAGGGGCTTATAATTAAAGGAAACTTATTTCCACAGTTCTGGAGGCTGAGAAGTCCAAGATCATGGTTCATAGTAGGTGCCTTCTCACTGTCCTCATGTGATGGAAGGGACTAGGGCTCTCTGTGCTGTGGTCTCTTTCATAAGAACACTCATCCCATTCACAAAGACCCCAATATGATAACCTAAGCACATCTCAAAGTCCCTACTTCCTAATACTATCATCTTTGGGGGTTAGGATTTCAACATATGAATTTTGGGAGGACACAAACATTCAGACCATAACAGTTCATTTACATGTCAGAGGCTTTCGATAGTCTGGATTGAATGGCAATATCGCACTGAGTAGGATGTTTTAATTTCTGTTTTTATACATACTCTTGATGCAACCTTTAATCATGATTATTCTGAGATGTGTATATATAAATTTCAAGAATTGGAAGTAGTGACTGATATAATGAAAATGATTGATTGTCTAGACTAGCACATTTCCTCGGAGGAATTTACCAATCATTACATTTTTGTTGTTCCAACAGAATCAGCTATTCTACTGGACTGTAAAGTTTGTTTGTTCCTATCATTGTAGGCAAGGCATTTTTGCTTTTTTTTAAAAAAAAATCCAGTTCTTTTCTCTTAATTATATCATGGGTAGACTTGATTTTCCTTTAATTTTCTAAAACTGTCATGTTTCATCTAAATGCCCCTACCAACTAATACGATATTACTTTCGTTCTAAATCCCTTTATTAAATCAAGACTCTTTATTCAGTTAAGTACCAGTTACTGGATAATTCAAACCTTTATCATAGAAGAGAATGTTATCAATTTATTAGTAAACCAAATTCCAGCTAAAAATGCTGCCATTTACTTACTAAACAAGATTAGCTAGATAGAAGACTCATTTTAATTAAAGTTGACTAGCTAAAATGGAATTATTCATGCATGGTTATTTTCTTGAACACAAGTGTCTGAGGATATACCATTCATTTGTAGCTCATATTTATAAAGGCATTATTGATCTTCAATATCTATAAATGTATTCTGTGTAGCTATGAGTCAAACAAAAACTATGTCCACTATACCTGTGATCACTGCTTTGTTATCTTTAGGGTATTCTTGCCTCAGGGAAATTAAAGAGGATAATGAACAGAAATAGGCTAATATTTAAAAGACTGTAGATAGAAAATGACAGAGTTATTTCCAGCTGCCTTAAGCAAAACATCATGGCCATAAAATTATTTATCTCACTTCTCATCAGTCATTATGAAGGCAGTTAAAATTATTTGGTCAACTACAAGCAAGTATGAACATATGAGCACAACATAAGATGATATGAAATCCAAAGATAATACCATGATATGCATGGATTTCCTGAGGGAAGTGGATAAACTAAGATCCTTATCTTAGTAAGTTTTAGCCTAATATTTTATCTAATTTTAATGCTTTATATGCAAATTATATCCTGAAAGCTATTTTTAAATATTTAATGGATAGTAATATGGAAACGTAGTAGAATTAGTCTGTACTCTTCCAAAGGCAGATATTGAAATAAATATCTGAATGAATGTCAGATTCTGATTCAAGAGAAGGAGTACCTTTATATATTAAATCTCTTAACAGTTCTATAAAAAAGAGGTAAAGCCCTGAGGTTGAAGCGCAGATCATAGGGGATCATCCTCTAGCACATATAAACCAAGAAATTGTTTAAAGCCACTTCTTCAAGGTTACCTGCCCTCCCCCTCTATACAAGAACTGCCCTAAGATATTACACACCTCTTGGTACACCCTACACTCCAGAAGATCACTTCCTCCTCTCCCAATCCTCTGAAGGTCAGATCATCTTTTTTCCTGCTACTTCCTTTCCCTTCTAGAGGGCCTGAGATCTCCCTGACTGAAGCACATAGTAACTTGAGAAGGCTGCTAGACATGAGGCTGGTTGGAAATCTTAGGAGGCTTGGAAAAGGTTTGTGTCTTAGAACTTTGTATTCGGGATTTCGGCTCTTGCAAATCCTATTATGGTGTGTGCCGTAGACAGAATGATGGCCCCCCCAAAGATCTCCATCCTAGTCTCTGGAACCTGTGAATACGTTATGTCACTGGGTGAAAGGAATTTTGCAGATGTGATTAAATTGAGGACCTTGAAATTGGGAGATTTCCTGGATTATCCAGGTGGGCCCAATATTATCACAAGGGCCTTTAAAAGAGGAAGAGGGAAGCAGAAAGGCAGAGGAAGAGTGACTATGGAAAAAACCCACAGAGAGATGCACACTATCACCCTTT
Organism: Ceratotherium simum simum; assembly: GCF_057802395.1. Lineage (NCBI taxonomy): Eukaryota > Metazoa > Chordata > Mammalia > Perissodactyla > Rhinocerotidae > Ceratotherium > Ceratotherium simum. Next base: position 68,843,979 of record NC_141903.1, read on the forward strand.
GAAGATGGAGGAAGGAAACCAAGGAATGCTGGCAGTTTCTACAGGCTGGAAAAGGCAACGAAACAGATTCCCCTCTAGAACCTACAGAAGGAAGCAGCCTTGGAAGCAGCCTTGTTGACACCTTGCATTTAAGCTCAATGGGACCCACGTTGGACTTCTAACCTACAGGACCGTAAGACAGAATATTTCTAGATGGTTTCCTTTGCTGTGCAGAAGCTTTTTAATTTGATGTAGCCCCATTTGTTTGTTTTTTCTATTGTTTCCCTTTCCAGGTCAGATGTGGTACTTGAAAATATGTTGCTAAGACTGATGTCAAAGAGCGTACTGCCTATGTTTTCTTCTAGAGTTTTCATGGTCTCAGGTCTTACATTCAAGGCTTTAATCCATTTTGAGTTAATTTTTGTGTACAGCGTAAGAGAATGGTCTACTTTCATTCTTTTGAGTCAGGCTGTCCAGTTTTCCCAACACCATTTGTTGAAGAGACTTTCCTTTCTCCATTGTATGTTCTTGGCTCCTTTGTCAAAGATTAGCTGTCCATAGATGTGTGGGTTTATTTCTGGGCTCTCAATTCTGTTCCATTGATCTGCGTGTCTGTTTTTGTGCCAGTACCATGCTGTTTTGGTTACTATAGCTTTGTAGTATATTTTGAAATCAGGGAGTGTGATACCTCCAGCTTTGCTCTTTTTCTTCAGGATTCCTTTGGCTATTTGGGATCTTTTATTGTTCCATATAAATTTTAGGATTCTTTGTTCTATTTCTGTGAAAAATGTTATTGAGACTTTGATAGGGATTGCATTGAATCCATAGGTTGCTATAGGAAGTATGGACATTTTAACTATGTTAATTCTTCCAATCCAAAATCACGGAATATCTTTCCATTTCTTTGTGTCTTCTTCAATATCTTTCAGCAATGTTTTATAGTTTTCAGTGTACAGATCTTTCCCCTCTTTGCTTAGGTTTATTCCTAGGTATTTTATTCTTTTTATTGTAATTGTAAATGGGATGGTATTCTTAATTTCTCTTTCTGTTACTTCGTTGTTAGTGTATAGAAACACAACTGATTTTTGTATGTTAATTTTGTATTCTGTAATTTTACCATATTCGTTTATTATTTCTATAAGTTTCTTGGTGGATTCTTTAGGGTTTTCTGTATATAAAATCATGTCATCTGCAAATAGTGACAGTTTCACTTCTTCCTTTCCAATTTGGATCTCTTTTATTTCTTTTTCTTGCCTGATTACTCTTGCTAGGACTTCAAATACTATGTTAAATAGGAGTGGTGAAAATGGGCATCCTTGTCTGGTTAAGCTTCTGCACAGTAAAGGAAACCATCAACAAAATGAAAAGACAACCTAACAATTGGGAGAAGATATTTGCAAACCACATATCTGATAAGGGGTTAATATCCAAAATATATAAAGAACTTATACATTTCAACAAGAAAAAAACTAACAATCCAATTAAAAAAATGGGCAAAAGATCTGAACAGACATTTCTCCAAAGAAGATATGCAGATAGCAAACAGGCACATGAAAAGATGTTCAACATCATTAACTATCAGGGAAATGCAAATTAAAACTACAATAAGATATCCCCTCACTCCATCAGAATGGCTATAATTAACAAGACGGGAAAGAGCCAGTATTGGAGAGAATGTGGAGGGAAGGGAACTCTCATACACTGCTGGTGGGAGTGCAAACTGGTGCAGCCACTATGGAAAACAGTATGGAGATTCCTCAAAAAATTAAGAATAGAACTACCTTATGATCCAGCTATTCTACTGCTGGGTATTTATCCAAAGAACATGAAAACACAAATGCAGAAAGATACATGCACCCCTGTGTTCATTGCAACATTAGTCACAATAACCAAGACTTGGAAGCAACTTAGGTGCCCATCAAGGGACGAATGGATAAAGATGTGATTTATATACACAATGGAATACTACTCAGCCATAGCAAACAATGAAATCCAGCCATTTGTGACAACATGGATGGACTTTGAGGGTATTATGCTAAGCAAAATAAGTCAGAGGGAAAAAGTCAAATACCGTATGATCTCATAAGCAGAAGATAAGAACAAACAATCACATAGAGAAAGAGATTGGGTTGGTGGCTACTAGAGGTGAAGCGGGGAAAGAGGAGGGCGAAAGGGATGAGAAGGCACATGTGTGTGGTGATGGACTGTAATTAGTCTTTGGGTGGTGAACATGATGTAATCTACAGAAAAACCTGAAATATAATGATGTACACCTGAAATTTATATAATGTTATAAACCAATGTTATCACAATAAAAAAAGAAGATTTATATTGTTTTAAGCCACTAAAAAAAAGGAAAGAAAGAAAAATTGTTTAAATGAATTTGCCAGATAATTAAACGTCATGTGTTATTTTCAAAAACATAATGTAGAAGTTTGGCGTAGGCTATAATCCATGAAAAAAAGACAGTAAATTAGGTACAACAAGTAGGCCACAGTATGAGAAATGTGAATAAACTTTTAGGCAATGTTAATTAATAGAAGTACAATAAAATTAATTGTTACACTGAATTAGACTTAGATATAGCAACATATTAAAAGAGGCACGTTGGTAAACTGGAACGTCCCCGGTTAGAATAATCAGGATGGTGAGGAACTAAAGATAGTGTCTTATGAGAAGACTGTATCAATTGAAAAAGATTACCTTGGAAAAGAAAATGTTATGAAATGTTTACCAGCTGACTTGCAATTTTTGTTAGTCTGTCACCTAAACGGTAGGATTATTCTTGTAACACTACGGAAAAACAAAACTAAGATCAAAAGATGACAACTGCAGGGAAATAAAGTTTGGCTCATTCATTAAAGGAAGAATAATGTCCAACAGTGGAATATGACCCTTTCGAAATAATATTTCTACATCATTAGAAATTTTCATCGAAGCTTATGGTCTTCGGTCAATGTTGGCAGGTGGGTGGATTTTGTTTGAACAGATTATATCATATATGATGTCTAAGGCCTCATGAATTACTCTGTCAGTTTTAATTGTGAGCAAAGATGTTGTATCACTTATTTTCACTATAAAAATCAAGGACATAACTTTTTTTGCTCTAGAGTAGAAAATTTGAGTTTTCATGACAAATGCAATGTATATACCTTCTACATGTCAATTTAACATCCTAGCGTAAAACATAAAATAAATAACATTTTGGAATGCAAATTGATAAAATATTTAAATGGAAAATTATGGAAAAGCTAAAAGAAAATATTTATAAGACAAGAGTGGAGAAATCTTTTATTACTATGAAGCCAAGTCAATGATAGAAAATATAAATAAATCTACTACAAAATAAAAAGAAAAACTACACGAAAAATAATACCATAAAAAAACAAAAGAAGATAAAACACTGGAAAAAATGCAATAACAAAAGGCCAGTATCATTAATATATAAAGATCTCCTAAAATTTGAGATGCAAAAATAATAACACAAACAAAAATGCACGGGAGAGATGAATCAACAATTCAAAGTAAATGCAAATTTCTCTGCAATTATTAAAATGAGCCCAATATTGCTTATTATTAGAGAAATGCAAATTAAAACTACATAGTTAAAAGGGAACTTTTTAGGCAGATAAAAATGTTCTATCATTTTGGGATTGCTTACGTCGATGTATTCATTTTCAAATGTACACTTGAGACTTGTGTATTTTACTCTGTATAATTAAACCTCAATTAAAAACAAATAAAACAAAAAAGCAAAGACGTTTGGTGAAGGATTTTTCATTGTTTGATAAAACACAAAGTATTGAATAGCCAAACCAGAATTACATGAATCATAAGTATTAAAGTAACCATTACCAAACTTTATTAATATTTCAAAGTATACAGGCCATCTTGAGGTTTGTAAAGCATTCTTTTCTTGGGAAAGATGTCCAAGACCGTCAACAAAGCACCCTAAAGATTCTTTCTGTTCTTCATTAGGATGCATTCTGGATCAGATTTAACATGCAATATCTACGCAATACATGCAGAATAGTGCCTTCGCAGATAGAGATGTTTTAGTTATGGAACATCTCCCTGTCATTATCCTATTAAATACCCAGCTTGAGTGAAAACCTCTAGCCAACATGCCCCACAAGTCAATAAATTTCAGATTTATTTATTCTACGCAACTTAGATAGACTGGGTGAATCCTGCCAAAGGCATTTCGCAGATAAATATTCACTACTATTTTTCTGTTGGTAAATATCGTTTATGTGCTCTCCAAGATGTTTGTTTGCTGGCATGTTTACAAGGGATATTTGACCAGAGTGATTCCATTTTCCTGGGTATCCTGGAAGAGAGAAGGCATGAGTTATAGGCATGCTTACCAGTTCGTCTTTTCTTACTAATTCAACTTCTGACCTCAGACAATATCTGTTTGCAACAGACTTCTCCGGTATCTTTTAATAATTTAAAGCGTTTCTGCAATATTCACCCTTGAAGGACATCTGGGTCATTCCCAGTATTTGGTAATTATGAATAGAGCTGCTATAAATATTTGTGTACAGGTGTTTGTATAAACAAAAGTTTTCATTTATATAGGATAAATACCCAGAAGTAGGATTGCTGGGTCATGTGGTACATACACATTTAACTTTATAAGAAGGTTCCAGTCTTTTTTCCTGCATAGCTACCAGGAATGTATGAGCTAGGTTGCTCGGTATGTTTGTCAGCACTTTATATTATTAGCATTTTTATTTTAGCTATTCTAGTAGTTGTATAGTAGTATCTCTTGGTTTTAATTTTCATTTGCTTAAGAGCTAATTATCTTGAACATGGTTTCATGTGCTTATTTGCCATCTGTATATCTTCTTTGATGAATGTTGGCTCAAGTCAGATAACTTCTTTTCTGTTGACACTGGGTACACTTTCATCCTATATTAGTGGTTTTATTGTGGGTGATGGGAATGTGTCATCATTCAGTACATCTATGCACAGCCAGGAAACTCACAGACCCACTCACTTCATAAACCCAGGTGGCTACTTCTAGGAATATGATTAAGGAATATACCTCAGCATTCAAATCCTCTTCTGAGCTACCAACTGGATTATTTAGTGGGCACCTGTACAACCCACTTCAGTTATTTCTCTCACTTCTCATAGAAACTCTCTGAGTAGTCCATAGAGAGGTGTTTTCTAGTCTCCAATTACGTAGGGCCCATTTGCCTTACTCTACTACAAGGCCACTGGCTAAGGCCCAAGAGTCAAAAAATATCCCAAAACTCCTGGGTGGGTGTTACTAAGCCCTCCTCCACCACTATATAAATATTGCTCAGCTCTGCCGACTGTGCAGATTTTCTTTTACCTTCTTCCATCATGGCATATCATACCATTTTTAAACATCACACTCATCCAGGAGCTCTCAGCAGTGAATTCAGCAGTGAGCTTTATCGTGGATGGAGAAGAGTCGTAGGTTTTAGACATCTAACAAAGAAGCAGGGGATTCCTGGAGGGCTCTCCTGTTGGCACCATGGGGAACGAAGCCATGTGCTACTGTATATAGCTCACCCTAAGCTTCCCTCTGCTGCATGCTACCGAACACACCATTTCCACTTCATCAATGACCTCTGTTGAGTTTCTCTTTCTATTCAAAAATTTCTCTGCATTACTCGAGAGGTGATAGCTGTTCCTGGTCTTAAGATTATTTGATGTCTTTCCATTATGAAACTCTTTTGACCAAAATTCAGTAAGTAGCAATCATCTCTTGAGTAATCTGTCCTGGTCTTAAGATTATTTGATGTCTTTCCATTATGAAACTCTTTTGACCAAAATTCAGTAAGTAGCAATCATCTCTTGAGTAATCTGTAATGCAGCGTATACATCCCAAAACCCAGAAGTCTCCTCAAAGAAGTGGCATTCTAGTGTTGCTAGTGACTCCATTCTGCATGCCATCTAAGATAATCTGAGGGGCTGGAATGCAGCCTTGGCCATAGACTCTTGTAAGTCTCTTAAGGCTAATTTTTGCTTAATGCACCATTAAAAATTAAATTCTGACGAATTGCTAGTAGGGGCCAGCCTTTCTCTTAAGCAGGGAATGTGATTTCATTAAAATTAATGAGTCCCATAAGTTTCTGAGCATTCTCTTTAGTGATAATATAAATGAGAAATTATTTTCCCAGTTTGAGGGATATTCCTGGTTTCTCTGGTCCACTTAATTCCAAAATTTTTACATTGAGTCAAGCCTGGCTACGTTTATTAGTCAACCTCTTTTCATCATGTAGGTGACTCTACTCTTTAACTACTCTGACATTTCTTTCTTTGAGGAGATAATTATGATGATACTGTCAATAGATGCACTAACTTACCTTTAATTGCTGTCAAGTCCAAATTCTGGCAACTGGATTATGTCAATATGCCAGTGAACTTAAATATCCCCATGGCAAACCCCACAAATGTATATTGAATGACTCCATGAAGGTCAATCCATGAAAATGCAAATTTCGCTTATCTGAGTTCCAAGGTGTAAATCAAAGAAGACATCAGCCACGGCTTTTATGGCCTGAGTTAGTGTCCTGAGCTATTATTGAAAAAAAAAATTATAAATCTTATATTTAAAAAAATATTACGTTTGCGACAATTTAAATGAAAAATCAAGGTTCTGAACATTTTGATGAAAAATCAAGGTTGAAAATTCATTTTCAAAAAGCTGAAGTGTATGAGCTAATTTAGGTGATAAAATCACATTTCTGAGCTATTTTGATGCAAAATCTGCTATAAAATTATAGTTTCAGAAATTACTTGGAGATAATTTTAATGAAAAACCTAATTCTTAGAATTTTTGGTGAAACATAACATATAAAAGAAGCAGTGGCGGATTGTATGATTTTTAAACCACTCATTTGACTTCTGGAGATATTGACTCTGCATGACCTTTTGCTCTTGGTAAGGTCGCAGTTAATCCACATGATGCCACATCTAGTAGTCAATACCCTATCTTCGTCTTTGACTCATCAACAGCATTTGAGACAGTTTATCATTGACTATCGCAGGAAGTATTTCCTTCACTTTGGTTCTCTTGGTTCTTCTCCTCCTGCAACCACTCTAGTCCAGGCTTGTAAAAATCTGTTTCCTGAGTTATTCTGATAGGCTTCTAAACGACCTTCCTACCCTTGCCTTTACTCAGCATCCCTGAAGTCTATGCACAATACAGCAGCCAAAGTGAGTCTGCTAAAATATGTCGGATTCTGAGATTTCTTGTCTCAAAACCCTCCAATGGCTTCCCATCTCTGTAAGAGTAAAAGCCAGTATCCTTAAAATGATCTATAAGCAAGTATGTCTTGTAAGCTCCTGTTACCTCTTTGACCTCATCTTCTCTTCTTCTCTCTCCTCCTCATTCTGATCAAGCCATAGAGGCCTACTGACTGGTTTGTAAACATGCCAGGCAAACCCCTAACTCAAGGCTTGGCATTTACTATTTTCCTTGAATGTAGTTTTCTTTCTCCAGATATTGGCATGCCTTGTTCACATACTTTTTTCATGTTGTCACTCAAATGTCACCTCTTCAACAAAGCCTTCTCTAGGTGCCCTGTTTCTCTCCTTTGCTTGATTATTCCTGTCTTCCTTCCCCACATCATTTTGTTCCTTTGCATGTACTACTTTAAAAATTTATTTATGGGCCAGCTCAGTGGCATACTGGGTAAGTTCATGTGCCTCACAGGTTCGGATCCCTGGCGCGGACTTACACACCACTCGTCAGGCCCTGCTGTGGCGGCATCCCACATACAAAATAGACAAAGGTTGGCACAGATGTTAGCTCAGGGACAATCTTCCTTAAGCAAAAAGAGGAAGATTGGCAACAGATGTTATCTCAGGGCCAATCTTTCTCACCAAAAAAAAAAAAAAATTATTTTGCTTGTTCATGCGTCTTATTAGTTTTCTATCTAATTTAACATAATTGATGCTACATGAGAATAAAATTTTTCTTTACATAGCCACTGGTTGATTAGCACTGCCTAGGCAATGAGTAAAATGGAATATAATAGACATATTTGTTTGATGATTAAATTATTGTCTTTTTGATACATTATGTCTCTGCCATAAAAATTTGTGTAGAAGAGTGCTGGCACAGGGAAATTAATGCTTAGAGAGGATAAAAGACTTACAAGTTATTTCTATTCATTTGTAGTATATATACTAGCAAAAATAATGGTAATTTTAATGGAAACGTGAATATATGGTGCACTATAAGCACTACTTTTCAAAGAGCTCTTAAATCTGTGATATGATTAAAACATCAACAAAAATTTTTAAAAAGTTACACACCCTTCAGCCAAAGAAAAACTGTATTTCTTACATTTTGCTATATTTACTATGGTGGATTGCCTTCCCTTTCTGAAAACCTCAAATGAAGTTGGTTGTTTAATGTTTAAATTCCATTCTAATTTGAGGAGACTTTGTTTCTTTGTTTTTTTGCTTAGTTTATTTGCTATATTTATTAACTTGTTATAAACATAACCAAAAATTAAGAATATAGATTTGATGTGATGATAATCATAGAGGTGCAGGTGGGGTAACAAATGGAATATTGTTATAAGTAGATGCATCGATTAGGAATATTAGCAAGAAAAAAAATATTTATTGGCTCCCAGAGATTTTCAAGATGTGCCAGGAGCTAAGTTTCCTGATGTCCGCATACTTGTTCTGCAGTGGTTAAAGCATGATTATGCTTTCTTTACATTTTACAGAATGTTTTAAGGTAAATTTTTGCTTAAAATTAAGTGATTTTTGTTATGTCCAACTGATACCCTAAATAATTCAAACACATAAATGTTTATTGCATTTAATAAATGACAAAGAAAATATCCAAACTTGATAATAATAGTTTACATTGCAATCTTTCTTATAGTATTTGCAACTCTACATAAATTTGTACATTGGAGCCTCAGGGAATCCCTTTGAATCACATAAGACAGATATAATAATTCCCATCTTTAAAATAGGGGTGTTAGACTTTAACACCTTAAGCAATGCTCAGGTATTGCTCTGAATGAGATGTAACTAGATAAAAACTCTAATCTGTCTGACTGTTCAGCACGTTCTTGATTGCATTATCTAACTAACAAGCTTCTTCGTGTTCCACAATTGCTCGGGCTACCAGCCTTATTTCAACAGCTCCCCTCTATGCGTTTACTCTTTTGCCATTGTGCCCTTTCCTTACTTATTAAGGATGTAATACAGCTTTGTTTTGCCCTGTTTCTGAATTTGATTTACAGTACACCATTATGATAAAGATTTAACACTTCTGAATGTCCATATTCTTCAGAAACATTCTTCATTAATTTAGGTTTACAAAGTGCAAGGGAGATAAACATTTGATCTGGTACATACAAATGATAGAACAGAAAGTGCTAATTATTAAGAGCTTGAATTTTCCCTTTTGCTCAAAATTAAATGACATAAGCCATTTTTAATAGTAATGCTATGAGAAATACAATTAATGAAGTTATACTTGTATTTATCCTTGGACATTAAGGATTATGTTGGCTGTTAATTTCTCATTTTAATGCTCTGCTAAAAATCTTTCATTATCATTTTGTTCTCCAAAACTAGCACTTTCTGAGACAACACTAACACCAAGTTAATTCAACAGTCTTTTCAATTGAAGGGAAAAAAGCACCATAAAAATAGGGAAAGTGTCGTTCTTGCTCATTGTTGATTTTGTATTCTCTAAGCCAGTACATGCTACATTGGATGAACTATGTAAATTATGATTAATGAATAAACACCAACTATATGTTAAGAGGGATATTAAGACGTTAAAGGATGTTAGATGTTAAGAGAGATAGGAGAGATGAATAAATATCGGCCCAAAACACAGAAAAAGCTAAAAGCAAAATTATTCTTCTAAAATGCATTTAATAATGCACAAATCACAGGGCTGAGTGTGGAACGTGATTAAAATTGTCTTTAATAAGAAATGCTGTTTTAACTAGAAAGATGTGCAACTATGACATACAACTATCTACTGGGGCTTTGGGGGAGAAAAAGGAGGAGGATTGGCAATAAATGTTAGCTCAGAGCCAGTCTTCCTCAGCAAAAAGAGGAGGATTAGCATGGATGTTAGCTCAGCGCTGATCTTCCTGACAAAAAAAAAAAGAAATGCTGTTTTTATGCATTTTATGTACCATGTAGAATAGGACAGTAGGAGAGCATCAGGCAATTTGTGATCCTGGAACTAGTTAAAATGAGGAAAATTACTGCATTCAGTCAGAAAAGTTTGGAAGTGTTAATACCAATTGTAGTTTATGTCCAGGGGATTTGCTTTTTTTAATCATATCAGAATTGTGACTATGGCTGAATGTTGAAAGAACAAGTGTTCAGTTGCCAAAATCGAAGTATGGAGAGTCTCTACTCATTGGGCTCAGCCATGTCATAGAGGGCTGCTTTGAAAGGTGCTAGAACCAGTTCCGCCATCATCATGGTACTCATTCCTCAGTCAATACAAAGGAATGCCTAGAAGAAAGGAGGCTAAATTTTGGAGAGAGATTTCAGCTTGGCCAGGACTGAGATAGGCATGGAGAAGATGAGTTCCAGCAAGATCTTCTACCTCAAGAAACTCTACAGAATAGAGTCCCACAAACGGCCTTCCAGCGTACTCACAAATACACTCACAAGTGAAAACACGTTCAGAATCCTGCCCTTGTAGGTTTTTGAAGGCCAGTCTGTGTTAGCTGGCAGAGGAGTAACAACTTGCCAATCAAGTAAGGGCACCTTCTCCCTTTCCCTTTTCCTCTTCCCACACTGGTGGATCTAACACCTCAAAGAAAGCTGACTAGAGATGTTTAAAATACCAACCATGTCTCACTTCCAATCCACTTCCTGTCTCCTGAGTTCTGATGGTGTCTGAGGGGCAAAGAGATTCTTGAAAATAGATTCTGTTGAGTCCTAAATAACAGAATAAGATCCTCTAAATAATCCAAGGTGCTAAAACATATGGAGTTTGGACAGGATGGCATTAAATATACTTTTGAGGGAATTTTTTTTAAAAAACAAAAAACAAAGAGTTCTGTGTGTAACTGCATGAGACTTCTCAGTAAACTGGACAAACCTTTTTCCATAACTTTACCTAAGGTTAACACAAAGCAGGAAGCTGGGTTCTGCATGGAAGAGTTTCTATTTAAAATGTTTCTTTTTCTCACAAATGGGTAAGCAGAACACAGAAAGTGAACAAATTGATTGTAGAAATCTGAGACATTCTGTGAGATTGTTTTTCAATATTTTTTCATTTTTTATATATGATAAAATATACAATAATATAAGCATTTTATAAATGTTTTAGAGGACTATCTTATACTTGAGTTTTGTCACATGCTTTCAGTGCATGTGTTTTCTTTTTTCCATATAATTATTTTAGTGCCAAGTAAAAATTCTTTTATTATGTTAAGCAAATAAGAACATGGATTGTTTTAATATTTAAATGAAGGCCTCTAGTGAAGGCCAAATGATGTCACTATGTGCTGAATTTAAAGGATTATCAGTAGTTTGGTGAATCTTCATGTACATATTTCTTTATGTTCATACACACAGAAAGCACTACATTCATGTCTTTAAGTTGTTTTACATGTTTTTGATTTGTAATTTTTGACAAAAATTGAATAAAACTATACCCATTATTTTCAACTGATTTTTAAAAAATGTGACAGCACTACATATGTTATAATTTTTTGTATATAGATACAAAAATGCCCATAATATGTATACACATGATGCAAATGTATGTGTGTTCATAGTGCAAATAAATTTAAAGACCTCTTTTTAAATTTCCTTAATGGTCCACAAAAGGGATATATACAATTTGTTCATCTTTTCCCCTTTGGTTACCATTTGGACTCTGGGTGATTGTGATGTGTAAATGTAGGTTCATCAGTTGTGATGAATATACCAGTCCGGTGGGTGATGTTGGCAATGGGGGAGGCTATGCATGCATGTACAGACAGGGAGTGTGCTATGGTCTGAATATTTCTGTCTGCCAAAATTCGTATGTTGAAATCCTAACCCCTAAGGTGATGGTATTCGGAGGTGGGGCCTTTGGGAGGTGATTAGGTCATGAAGGCTCAGCCATTAGGCCTCTGCTCATGGAATTAACATCCTTATAAAAGAGACCACAGAAAGCTAGCTAGTTCCTTCCACTATGTGAGGTTACCGTACGAAGATGGCCATCCATTGAAGAAGCGGGCTCTCACCAGACACTAAATCTACCTGTGCCATCATCTTGGCCTTCCCAGCCTCCAGAACTTCCCATTTTCTTTTTGATTCCTAGTTATTCGTAATTGTATTTTTCTTAAATTTCCAAGCATTTGATCATTTTCTAAAAATCTTTTTTAATAAATTTAGACGTCAATTCCATTGGTACCAAAGAACATATTCTATATGTACATTTTCATCCTTTGACTTTTGATAAGACTTGCTTTATAGCCTATGATACAGTAAATTATGGTAAAAGTCACATGTGTACCTAAATAAAGTTTTTTCTGCTATTGATAAATTCACTGTTCTCTATTGCCATTGTGTCAATTCTGCCCCTGTTATTGTTTAAATATCTTATATCCTCACTGATTTTTTTATGCATTTTTTATAACAGTTTTTGGGAACAATGTCTTAAAATAGCTGCTTACTTTTGAAGATTTTCAAGTTGTTATCTTAGTTTTGCCTATTTTTCTTTTATATTTTATGAATATGTTATTTGTTGCATATTAATGTGCATTTAAATTCAGCCAGATGGGGCCTGACTTGGTGGCCTAGTGGTTAAGTTTGGTGTGCTTTGCTTCAGTGGCCCAGGTTTGGTTTCCGGGCACAGACCTACACCACTCCTCAGTCAGTGACCAAGCTATGGCAGCAGATCACATACAAAAAGAGGAAGACTGGCAACAGATGTTAGTTCAGGGCGAAACTTCCTCAGGAAAAAAAAACTCAGGAAGATGGACTATTTCCACATAATGAAAATTCTGTCTTTTTTTCAAAGAAATTCTTGCATTCAAGTCTACTGTGATATTACCTTGATTAAGGTTTTCATATTATGTCTTTTTTAAACTTATTTTTACTTTCAATCTTTTTGTATCACTATGTGTAAGAGGAATCTCTTAAAAGACGCATATAGTAGGCTTTGCATTTTTTTAATCAACTCTGACCATCTTTGTCTTTTAACTGAGGTATTTGTCTTTTTGCATCTTATTTAATTATTGATATAGTTGTGTTTGAATCAGCAGTGTGCTGGTAAATGTTTAACAATCTCTTTTTGTAAAGTTGTAAACTGTGTTGATATACAAGATGTGTAGAATACAATTTTTAAGTAATCCTAAATTTTAATACTAAATTATACAAAGCAATAAATTCCATATGGCCAATTTATTCTCACTGAATGCCATCATTGTTTTTTGCCAAACTGTTTTATCTATAACCAAATTATAATTGCAAATGACAAACAAGTATAATTCTAACATAAATGTTTGTTAATATTTTTATGTTATGCGTGAGACAAAAGTGTAACAAAAACATATGCCAGACCTTCACTCTTTTCAGTGATGTGAACAACTTCTTTGCTGGGTTAGATGATAGTTTTGAAGACTGAAAGAACATTTTCTTAAAATTTTGTGCTGTTCACAGTGCAATAGTTATAGACATAACACACTTAAATTTACTCTGTATTATTGTCACTTTTGAAAGTCTGGACAAGCAACAACACAATAAACTAAGCCCTGATTTGTACCATTTGTTAATTTTTGTGCTGCAAACACTCCACCATGGCAGATTTCAAGCTATGGACATGGTATCACTGACCGTGGTGTTGCAATGATATGGACAGTAACAAACCATTTGACATAACATTTCCGCCAAACAGGTACAATAGACGTAAATAAACTAAAGGTTACAATTATTAGTAAAATAATTAGGAAATTGAAGTCTAAGTTGTGGTAACGCTTTCTCAATGATGTGGAAGTATTAGTTTGCTCTACTTCACATTTTCTAAGTTTTTATGATGTGAGAAAGAGACGCAGATTACTGACTTTTTCATAATGTGACTTTTTTTCTCGATATGCTAACATGTTACATGTCGTAAAGAAATTCTGAATTTTTTTGTGAATATCACATTACGTTTCCAGTCGGGTGAGAGAAATTTCGCATGCAACTCCAATGGACTACCTTCTGAGTGCAGTGTAGTCTGTCACAGAATGTGAGAAGCAACATGAAAATTGACTTACTATAAACATATTTTCTCTCCCCACCTCTTTTTTCAAGAAGTAAACCTTCTTTTGCTTTGGAATGGTACTGAAGTTTGAGAGATACCACAAAAGCATTACTTTTTTAGGACCAAGCACATTTGCAAAATTGTTTTTGTCTGCAAAATGGTTTAGTAGCAATTTGTCAGTTGAGCCAGTGTGATTAGACATTCAATTTTATGACTATTACCTTCCTCTCCCAAATAAACAAAATAATTAGAGAAAACAGTGAAGTCACAATCCATTTAATACTCATAAAACCTTCCTGTTGATGTAGGTTAGGAACTGGGCAACTGAAGTAACTATCCGTCTTGCTTTTAGAGTAATTGCTGTTTAAACGTGATCTCAGAGCAGAACAACCCTAGTAATTAACCACCTTGTTTTGGAACATCTTTTTATCAGTGTGTGCCTTTGAAGCAGAACTAAAAGGAAATAAAATAATTTTCAGCATACTATTTTTTTGTCGTGAAGTAGTTTGTTCCAATGAATTTGTTGAATATAGGAACCAGAGCATTCATGTTATTTTAATGCAAAAACGTGGTTCTGTTTGTTGCACTTTATATTCCTTTTAACAAAAAGAGAATTATTGCTATCAACCATTTTCATAAAGCTTGTGCTTTTCCAAGTGTTTCATGGAAGATTTTATTATATTTTATTCTTACCAGCCTTGAGAATTAGGCTAATATGATATTCCCATTTTGTTGAGTGGTTCAAAATCTGTTTCTATATGTCTTCTCTGAAAACAACTGAATATTCCGTTTTGGTCATTGCTTGTATGACAGTAATTGAATAGACCAAACTGGATGAGACAAAGCCAGCGTTCCAGCTCTGGCATATCTGCACCCCTGGCTGCTTGAGTTATTCTTAAGACAGTGGTGCTGCCCGCCAACTGCTCTATGTCAGGTGTGTTGTCTAAGGCTACAGTTCTGAATCGAGGTCCCCAAAGTTAATTTCAAATGAGCTAAAAAAATATACTGTTAAGGATTAAAAGAATTATTTTAGGGCAGTTTCGAAAATTAGAGATCAGAAAAGATTCCCTTCTCCTTACTACGATATACATTAATTAACAGGTAATTTTTTAAACAAGTCAGTAAATAAAATGTTTGGATGTCCTAGAGAGAAGAAATATTCAATAAAGTCTCTTAATTTAACAAAGTTAATGTATATTATTAATTTATTATTTAATTAGTTGTATTTCAAAATGTCATATTATCTTCTCATACAGAGCATCATTTTCTGAGAACATTCTTTGTTGAAATGTTACAGGAAATTAGAAAATAAGTTAACCGTCCGTTATATAAAATATAAACTTTCAAAATGTTGAAAAACTTTTTTTGCTTCAAAGTGCTCTGACCATAGGAATACTTAATTTCTTAATTTTAGCTGATATTAAGTAAGTATGTATCAGATCTGATCTGCACAGGTATTTCAGCTCTCCATTGATGAGGTCACTCTCCTTCAATAGTTACAGAAACTTGAGCAGTGATTCAAAAAATTCTATTACTCTCTACCCACAGCACTGATTTAGGACAGTCAAATAGATTTAATCACTGCTTTTTCCTCTGTCTGTGAGGTAACTTGTCTCCATGTTTCATACGCGAGGAGATTGGCAGTAATGATAACCAAATACAACCTCTCTCTTTTGGGATTTGAGATGTAGGCATACTCCACGCCCTAAAAGAGGTATTACAAAGCAGACTTGTTAAACAGGTTCTCTCAGTGATGGTTGACAAATTCAGATATGTAAAGATGGAGTAAGCATTGCCACCAGGAAAATGAACAGTTCCTTGGTCTATCAAATAGTTATGCAAGGGCCCTCTGACCCAGAGAGCCAAACATGTAATCCATGGAATTTATAAAGATCACTTTTTCTCAACTCACAAATTCTCTTTCTCTTTCCAAACATCTAGATTTGCACTGTTCAATAACTAGAAAAATCTATGTTCCAGGCTGTGTTCTCACAGACTTCTCAACACTTTCATCTCACCCTGCTAAACTTCAAGCACCTCCATACCTCCCATACGCCAAGATTTTCTCGCTCTTCTTTTGCTCACTCAACTTTTCTTTATAGAATACGCCAGCACTTTTCTTATTTCTCTTCCTCTCATTTTTCTCTCAGTCCTGCAACACAAAAAGGCCGGTCCCTGTTTGCAAAGTTCAAAACAGAAGCAACTGAGTAGAAAATTTAAAAGCTAGGAAAAGGGAAAATGCTTTTTTTTTTTGTTTCATTTTTTTTTGTGAGGAAGATCAGCCCTGAGCTAACATCTGCCAATCCTCCTCTTTTTGCTGAGGAAGACTGGCTCTGGGCTAACATCCGTGCCCATCTTCCTCCACTTTATACGGGACGCTGCCACAGCATGGCTTGACAAGCTGTGCATCTGTGCGCGCCTGGGGTTTGGAACCCCAGGCTGCCGGCAGTGGAGCACACGCACTTAACCGCTATGCCACCAGGCTGGCCAGGAAAATGCATTTCTTAATATATTTGTTTCCTATCAAGGTCGTTTTGGGGGTGAAGAGGCGTTGGTTTTATGTAGTGTAGTTGGAAATTAAAAAAAGAAGACTTTTTATTTGGTGACTTGTAGCCAAATGAAGAGTCCTGGCAATAGTAATTTCAGACATCAGTGTAGGTATGCATATTTTTCAAAATGCTAAGGAAAACAGTGCTAGGGTTACTATTCTTATGTTATCATGCAAAATCAAAGTTTAGTTTCTAGTTTTTGTGAACACGTACTGGACTTTGGAAATCTTATTCTCAGTAAAACAAAATAAAACAGGTAAAACAGTTAATCACTTGCTTTTGACATTTATCACCTGATAGGAACACAACATAAGAGGATGAACAGGATGTGGGGCCAAAAGACTTGGTATAATCGGGCCTCTTCATGTTAGCTGTGTGGGCTCAAACAAGTTCCCATTAACTGCTCAAGCAGTTTTCTTATATGTAATGAGAAATTTCTCATTAACCTTGTAGAGTTGCTGTGAGAATTAAACATAATGTATTTCAAGCACCCAACAGAGTGTCTTACACTTAGTATGTACTTGATGGATGGCACTAAACTTTCTTTATATATTTAGCTTTTTGATTAGTTAAATATCTGTTTAGGTACATATGCAATTTTGTTTGTTTATGTATTCACTTATTCATAATGGATAAATTTAGCTGACAAAAAACATGGGTACAATAATAAAGAATACATTTACTTTTCATTATTACCTTTATAGTAATTTTTGTCTTTTCTTCTTGGAAGAAATCCCAAATGTCTAATGTAAATCTGAAAAGAAAAAGAAAAGAAAAGAAAAAGATGATCTTGTTAAAGATTACTAGTCGAATATTACACGAATGACTATCTCTGGGTTATAACTCTAAACAACACAATAAAAGCTGACATAAGACTTCTTAAAGTTAAATTATAAATGTGATTAAGACAATGATCGTTATGAGAACATTAATTAAATCTGCCACTTTGGGCCACATGATCCAATTTTTCTTTATAAAGTTTCATAGGTCAAAAGCTCTCAAGGGAGCTAACCAGAAATTCCTGAGCACGTGATCACATGAACACTCAAAGTCAATCAAGCAGTGCAATATGAAATTAAACTCTGTATTTACACACACATCTTTTATTAGACATGTATTTACTCAAATTACAGAAAATATTGAAAAGCTTGAATGAAACCATGCATGTTATCTCTGCTTAAAGTAAAGAACACCTTCATGCATTTTTGCGGTAAAAATGCTCTTTTTATGGGCTCAAGTAACTTCAAATTTTCATCACCAAAGTGAGCATCATTGTTTCAGATTAGCAAGATGCTATTGCTCAGTTCTAATCTTTCAATATCGTGTCCATTGAATAAAACAAAAAAATTCACATTTTTAAAAGTGTTTATCTAGTCAGTCAGGTAAATATAAAACCTATACCCTGAAATGGTTGAGAATGTTGAAAATACAGAGAGGTTAGTTGTGCTAAGTAGAATTTAGAGAGAGAAGTTTGCATGAATGTCCCAAAATATACTTCATTTTGGGGGTTTTGTTTGTGTTGCCTTGTGTTGTCTGCATCTCTGTCCCATATCAGTTCATGCTTAACCTCATGGCTAAATATACTTCAAAAAATATGATTTGAGAGCCAGCTCTGATGGCCTAGGATTAAAGTTCTGCACTCTAACCGCTTTGGCAGCCCAGGTGCGGTTCCTGGTTGTGGAATGACACCAGTCGTCTGTCAGCAGCCATGCTGTGGCAGCAGTTCACACAGAAAAACTAGAAGGACTTACAACTAGAATATAAAACTATACACTGGGACTTGGGGAAGAAAAAAAAAATAGAAGAAGATTGGCAATAGATGTTAGCTCAGGGTGAATCTTTCCGAGCAAAAAAAAAAAAAAGATATATATGTGTATATATATATATAGTTTGAGTAATTTATTTGGAAAAAATAGCACTATTTGGTAAATGAGTTAAATACTTGAGTTAAAAAATGAACAAAATTCATCTCATTCACACTAAGTTCTCCACTAGCTGAAGCTCAGGGTGTTAAAGCTAGGGGTGAGCATTAGTAGGTCCTCGGTTAATATTTATTTTTAATTGACATTTAATTAGTTGTATTTCCAAGTGTTGTATTGATTATTTTCTCATTTTAAACATCATTTTTGAGCAAACCCTGTGTTGAAATGTTAAGGAAATTTAAAAAATAAGTTAACAGTCTATCAAATAAAATATAACCTCTCAAAATGTTGAAAATTTTTTTTACCCCAAAGTGCTCTGACCATAGGAATATTTAATTTCTTAATTTTAGCAGTTTTTATGGGTTGCAGTGAACTCAATTTATAAGACCTTAGTTAGAACAAGAAAAATATGGAAAGGAGATTTGTAAATAATTTTAGGGTTGTTATGACTCCAAAATCAGAATTAAGTTGATCATTTCTACCTTCTTTCTTTATATTTTAAATGTCTAGGACTTAATATATTGAATCTTACAGGCTTAACACTTAATATCTCTCTCTTGGTTTTATATTGCTCTGTTGTGGCCATTGGGGACTATCTATATCTCAATGTCTATATAAGAAGATTCTTGAAAGAAAGCAGAGTAAGTCATTCTGGATAATAATCAGTATGCAAATTATATTTAACAACAAATTCGAACAGCGCAATTTGGCCCCACTATGTTAACCTTTTTTTTTTTTTTTTTTGCTACTTGCATTCCAAGTTACCTTTTAGGATGGAAATCTGATTCAGTCATAGTGGAATATTTTACCAAAATGCACTGAAATAATATATTAATTTGCAACCCTGAGCAAGTTTCATTTTCTTTCTTTTTTTTTTGATTCTTT
Organism: Ceratotherium simum simum; assembly: GCF_057802395.1. Lineage (NCBI taxonomy): Eukaryota > Metazoa > Chordata > Mammalia > Perissodactyla > Rhinocerotidae > Ceratotherium > Ceratotherium simum. Next base: position 68,863,538 of record NC_141903.1, read on the forward strand.
TTATTTTTTATTTTAATTTTTTGTTTATTGCAGTAACATTGGTTTATAACATTGTATAAATTTCAGATGTACATCATTATACGTCTATTTCTGCATAGATTACCTCAGGTTCACCACTCAAATACTAATTACAACCCATCACCACACACATGTGCCGAATTATCCCTTTCGCCCTCCTCCCTCCCCTCTTCCCCTCTGGTAACTACCAATCCAATCTCTGACTCTATGTGTTTGTTTATTGTTGTTATTATCTACTACTTAATGAAGGAAATCATATGGTATTTGACTTTCTCCCTCTGACTTATTTCACTTTGCATTATACCCTCAATGTCCATCCGTGTTGTCACAAATGGCTGGATTTCATCGTTTCTTATGGTTGAGTAGTATTCCACTGTGTATATATACCACATCTTCTTTATCCCTTCATCCCTTGATGGGCACTTAGGTTGCTTCCAAGACTTGGCTATTGTGAATAACGCTGCAATGAATACAGGGGTGCATGTATCTTTATGCATTGGAGTTTTCAAGTTCTTTGGATAAATACCCAGCAGAGGAATAGCTGGATCATATGGTAGTTCTATCCTTGACTTTTTGAGGAGTCTCTGTACTGTTTTGCACAGTGGCTGCACCAGTTTGCACTCCCACCAGCAGTGTATGAGAGTTTCCTTCTCTCCAACACATGTTTCCCGTCTTATTAATCATAGCCATTCTGATGGGCGTAAGGTGACATCTCATTGTAGTTTTGATTTGCATTTCCCTGATAGTTAATGATTTTGAACATCTTTTCATGTATCTGTTGGCCATCTGTATATCTTCTTTGGAGAAATGTCTGTTCAGGTCTTTTGCCCATTTTTTAATTGGGTTGTTAGTTTTTTTGTTGTTGAGATGCATGCGTTCTTTATATATTTTGGAGATTAACCCCTTATCAGATGTATGGTTTGCAAATATCTTCTCCCAATTGTTAGGTTGTCTTTTCATTTTGTTGATGGTTTCCTTTGCTGTGCAGAAGCTTTTTAGTTTGATGTAGTCCCATTTGTTTATTTTTTCTATTGTTTCTCTTGTGAGGTCAGACATGGTGTTTGAAAATATGTTGCTAAGACCGATGTTGAAGAGCGTGCTGCCCATGTTTTCTTCTAGAAGTTTCATAGTTTCAGGTCTTACATTCAAGTCTTTAATCCGCTGGGAGTTAATTTTTGTGTATGGTGTAAGGTAAGGGTCTACTTGCATTTTTTTGCATGTGGCTGTCCAGTTTTCCCAACACCGTTTGTTGAAGAGACTTTCTTTTCTCCATTGTATGTTCTTGGCTCCTTTGTCAAAGATTAGCTGTCCATAGATGTGTGGGTTTATTTCTGGGCTTTCGATTCTATTCCATTGATCTGTGTGTCTGTTTTTGTGCCGGTACCATGCTGTTTTGGTTACTATAGCTTTGTAGTATATTTTGAAATCAGGGAGTGTGATACCTCCAGCTTTGTTCTTTTTTCTCAGGATTCCTTTAGCTATTCGGGGTCTTTTGTTGTTCCACATAAATTATAGGATTCTTTGTTCTATTTCTGTGAAAAATGTTGTTGGAACTTTGATAGGGATTGCATTGAATCTATAGATTGCTTTATGAAGTATGGACATCTTAACTATGTTAATTCTTTCAATCCAAGAGCATGGACTATCTTTCCATTTCTTTGTGTCTTCTTCAATTTCTTTCAGCAATGTTGTATAGTTTTCAGTGTACAGATCTTTCACCTCTTTGGTTAAGTTTATTCCTAGGTACTTTATTCTTTTTGTTGCAATTGTAAATGGGGTTGTATTCTTAATTTCTCTTTCTGCTACTTTGTTGTTACTGTATAGAAATGCAACTGATTTTTGTATGTTGATTTTGTATCCTGCAACTTTACCATATTCGTTTATTACTTCTAAAAATTTTTTTGCTGGATTCTTTAGGGTTTTCTATATATAAAATCATGTCATCCGCAAATAGTGACAGTTTCACTTCTTCCTTTCCAATTTGGATCCCTTTTATTTCCTTTTCTTGCCTGATTGCTCTGGCTAGGACTTCCAGTACTATGTTAAATAGGAGTGGTGACAGTGGGCATCCTTGTCTGGTTCCTGTTCTTAGAGGGATAGGTTTCAATTTTTCACCATTGAGGATGATATTAGCTGTGGGTTTGTCATATACGGCCTTTATTATGCTGAGGTACTTTCCTTCTATACTCATTTTATTCAGAGTTTTTATCATAAATGGATGCTGTATCTTGTCAAATGATTTCTCTGCATCTTTTGAGATGATCATGTGATTTTTATTCTTCATTTTATAAATGTTGTGTATCACGTTGATTGATTTGCGAATGTTGAACCATCCCTGCATACCTGGAATAAATCCCACTTGATCATGGTGTATAATCTTTTTAACGTATTGTTGTATGCCATCTGCTAGTATTTTGTTAAGGATTTTTGTATCGATGTTCATCAGTGATATTGGCCTGTAATTTTCATTTTTTGTGTTGTCCTTGTCTGGTTTTGGTATCAGGGTAATATCTGCTTCGTAGAATGAGTTAAGGAGCTTCCCCTCCTCCTCAATTTTTGGAAGAGTTTGAGAAGGATAGGTATTAAGTCTTCTTTGAATGTTTGGTAAAATTCACCAGGGAAGTCATCTGGTCCTGGACTTTTATTTTGGGGGATGTTTTGATTACTGTTTCGATCTCCTTACTGGTGATTGGTCTATGTTGTTTTATCCAATCAGCCACCCTATGCTTTTTAATTGGAGTATTTAGTCCATTGATGTTTAAAGTAGCTATTGATAAGTATGTACTTACTGCCATTTTTTAACTTTTTTTTTCCTCAGTGTTTTAGTAGTCCTTCTCTGTTCCTTTCTCCTTCTATACTGAATGTATGGCCTCTTTAGTTTGACTTCTGTCTTAAAGCTCTACTCTTTAACTCCCCTCCTCCTTCATTTTATGTTTTTGATATCATATCTAACCTCTTTTTTGTGCATTTGTATCCATTACCTTCTTATCATGGAAGTAGATAATTTTTCCTATTTGTGGTCTTCTCTTTTCCCCTTAAATCAGTCCCTTTAACATTTCTTGTAGCACTGGTTTCTTGGTGACAAACTCCTTTAATTTTTGCTTGTTTCGGAAATTTTTGATCTCTCCTTCCATTTTGAATGATAACCTTGCTAGGTAGAGTATTCTTGGCTGTAGGTTTTTTCCTTTTAGCACTTTAAATATATCGTGCTACTCTCTTCTAGCCTGTAAGGTTTCTGCTGAGAAGTCAGCTGATAGCCTTATTGGGCTTCCTTTGTATGTAACTTGTCTTTCTCTTGCAGCTTTTAGGATTCTCTCTTTATCTTTAATTCTGGACATTTTGATTGTGATGTGTGTTGGTGTGGGCCTCTTTGGGTTTATCTTGTTTGGGGCTCTCTGTGATTCCTGTACCTGAATGTCTCTTTCCTTCCTTAGGTTAGGGAAGTTTTCATCTAGTATTTCTTGAAATAGATTCTCTGCCCCTTTATCTCGCTCTTCTCCTTCCGGGACACCTATAACACAGATGTTAGTGTGCTTGATGTTGTCCCAGAGGTCCCTTAGACTGTCTTCACTCTTTTTAATTCTTTTCTCTTTTACCTGTTCAGCTTGGGTAATTTCTTATAGTCTTTGTTCCAGCTTGTAGATCTGTTCTTCTGTATCCTCTACTCTTCTTTTGAGTCCCTCTAGTGAATTTTTCATTTCCAGTATTGTATTCTTCATTTCTGATTTGTTCTTTTTTATATCTTCCATTTCTTTGTTGACATTCTCACTGAGTTCATCTATTCTTCTCCCCAGATCAGTGAACATCCTTAACACTCTTAGCTTGAACTCTCTGTCGGGTAGGTTGCTTATTTCTGTTTCACTTAGTTCCTTTTCTGGGGTTTTGTCCTGTTCCCTTACTTGGAATGTATTCCTTTGCCTCCTCATTTTGCCTCTTTCCCAGTGCTTGTGTCTACGTATTAGGTAGGTCAGCTACGTCTCCTACTCTTGGATAGGTGACCTTATATAAGTGATGCCTTAGGAGGCCTGCAGTGTGCTTCCCTCAGTTCTCAATGTTCCAGGGGTGACCCCTATTTGGGCTACGTGTGCCCTTCTATTGTGGCCTGTTTGCTCTCCCTCTATGCGCCCAGGGAGGCTGAGTTATGCTCCTGGCCAGCTGTTGTAATGCTCAGCTGCTTGTAGTTGTTGTGGGCCCTTCAGTTTCTTTATCAGGTGTGGGGAGCCCCAGCACAGTTGGCTGCAAGTTCTAATACCACATTTGTGTTGCAGTATTTCTTTTAAGTGAGTAGGCCCCCAGCGTGGCAGGTTGTTAGGCTCAGGGCCTTACCATTGCTATAAGCCTCCAGCCTTTAGGTCTCTTGTCAGCCCTCTGAGGATTGCAGCTGGGTGGGGCTGGCCTCAGGCACAGGAGCACCCAATTGTTTCAGGCTTTGGAAGGTGGGGCAAACCCTCTTAGTGGGTCTTTGAGAAGCACAAGTCTTCTGCAGCTGACAAGCCTTGCCACCCACAGGTCCACACACACAGTCAACACAGTCCTGCCCCGTGTGCGAGCCCCAACCTCCTGAAGTGGACCCAGTCTCTCTATGGCAGGAGCCCCACTCTCCACCCACTCCTTGTGCATGACCTGCCTCACTGAAGTGGGCTCAGTTGCCAGGCAGCAGAGAATCCAGTCACCAATCTTTGCAGGCCCATAAGTTGCCTGAAGGCTTGTTGTTGGGTGGTGCCAGTCTCTAGGGTGGGCTGCCTACCCTGGCTGAGTTGGATTAAATTGGTGCTCTAGTTGGTGGGGCAGACCTGGGCTAGCAGGCGTCAGGGAGAACTCCAATGGCATTATGTCAGCACACCCACACCGGGCCACAACAATGGCCACCAACAATGTCCCAGTCCCTGGAGAGGTCTCACCTCTCACCGAGATGCACTCAGAGCCTATCAGATGAGTCTCTTTTCACTAAAGCACTGTGCACCTTTCTTTCTGGTGATTTTATGTTGCTTTCTGAAATGGTTGAGTTTGCGCGTGGGCCCTTTAAGAGCCAGTTTTTATTTCTTTGTGAACCAGCTTTTCTGGGGGTGCTCCCCAATGTTTTAGTAGCAGGCAACGTCAGATATTATGCCACTGGTCTCTATTGTGCTGGGTCCACAAAATGCCCACAGAGGGGGCACTCCCCGGCTCAGGGCCCCGCTCCTCCAGGGGGTGCTGCGGACCTTTGGGTTGCTCCTGGGCGGCTGTGAGGCGCTGCAGCTTGTGAAGGCCGCATTTTTCCTCTCCAGAAGGAAGTTTCTGTCTCTTCCACCTCTATTAGGATTGTCCTTTGTTGCAGGAGTTCCTCTTATCCAGTTTTCAGTTCTGTCTCAGGGGTAATTTTTTCACCAGTAGTTGTAAATTTGTTGTGTCCACAGGAGGAGGTGAGTTCAGAGTCTGCTTATGCCGCCATCTTGACTTCTCTCCCCAAGTTTCATTTTCTAATAGAAAAGTGACCCCAAAATGTTTCTGAAGTTTAGAAATAAAAGAAAATATGGCTTTGAATTGATAATCTTATAATGTCTTAAAGAGTTGTAATCTGCACTCACACTTCTTCAAATCACCCAGCATGGGGTTCTATCTGCAAAGGACAAAAGAAAGAAGTGTATATTTAGGGTGACCTCGGGGGAATGATTCTACCACATCTTCCAAAATCTATGCCTTCCTAAATCTACTTTAAGGTCAAATGTTGGTTGGCATGTTGTCCATTAAAAGTATTATGGGAAAACATTCAAGAAAAAAAATGTCCAAGCAAAACTCTGTCATACATATTGTAAGTAGCCAAAAATTGATATCTCTTATGTGCCTGCTCCCTCGTCTGGCCTGTAAGTCCAACTCTTTTCTCACATTTGCTCTCTTGATATTAGAAACAGACTATACTTTTGCAATAATTGTATATATTGTATATTATCAATTTAAACTTACAAGAATCATTTTCTGGTGGTGGTGGTTATTATGGTTATTATTCTTATTAATTGCCCACAACGAGATAAAATGCAAAGGCAAATTTGAAAATAGCCTAATGGTATTTTATGCAACATTTTGATGAGGAAAATGAGAAAGCTCATGCCCGGAGTGGTATCTTGACTTGCTTAAAATCCCATAGCTAGTTTATGTAAGAGCCAGAATGAGAACTGAATTCCCCAACCTCTGAATCCAGTTGGTTTCTTTTGTTTGTTTATAAATTGGTTGGTTTCTTTTTGTTACTTCTATCTGTTTGTTAGAATTTTTCATGATATAAGGTTAACAGAATTCTACATTTCTAGACAGTGGATATAAAAATACGTAGCTGAATGGGCCTGGAAAAAATAATTAGGTATATTGATTGCTTAAATTAAAACTTCAAAGCAATTCATGTATACAATTATAATTTTTTGTAACTTTGTTAAATTAACATTTGTTAAGTAGAGCCTTGTGGTATCAGATGGTGAGCCATGGTTCAACCAAAGACCATAAGAGAAAGTGAAAAAGAGAAGTTTATTACTCACAGCTGCAGAGGAGATATGGGGCATGCCTCCAGGGGCAAATATTTCTGAAATGCATGAAAAGAAAAATGTTTAGTTCCTATTTCGTGAGTTCCATTATCAGAAAACAATATTAAAAATTAAGTGCTTAAATATATGGATGAAACAAAAATAATTTTTTTAATAATTAATTTCAGAGATGGTATTGGACCGGCCCATAGCACATTAGCCTTTGAGTGGCCCTTCCCAAATACTCTGAAGCTCCTTTAGCAGGAAATGCAAGTCCAGGAACATCTGCAATATACCATTTCTTACCCACTGTTTTCTTTGATACTTCAATAAGCAAGTTGAGGTTCTTGGACACTGAGCCACCGGAGTAATTCTCAATTTCAGGTTCTGTTCTATGTTTTAGTTATAAGTACTTGAGAAGAACTGGACAGCTCAAAATACCAGTTCTATAACTCTTTAGGAATAATGTTTGGGAATTAAAGCAACTTTAAGAGAGTATAGTTGATACAGAAGAATTAAAATTGCATAAATAGTAAAGCAGCATCTCTTGAGTCTTCTAGTAGGAAGCTAGAAGAGAACAGGAAAGGGTGGTTGATACTGGGATTTACTCCTTGCACTTAACATGTTTCACTTAGCAATTGAGTTCTATAAACATGTTTAGATTAATATTTATTAAGCCATTTATGACAATAAAAATTGTCCAAGTACTTTAGCAGATTACATTAAGAGGTAAGTAAAGCGTATGATATTTACTGATAAATACGATTGCATTGAAAAACTGTATTTCTTCAAATATTTTTATAATTTATAGCTTTGAGAGCAACAAATTAATTTTTATGTCCTATTTTCAGTGATATTTTACTATATTGCCTACCTTTTATGACATTTAATATATTTTATTTTGGCAACTGATGGTAACAGGTAACTCGTTCACATTCATTTATATGATGTGCACATTTGAAAATTATGTAAAAGTAAAAAAATAATTCATCATGCAACCCAAAGCAATATGAACAAAATGTTTACATTTGATTCAGTAGATTCCCGAGGAAATATATTCATAGAATAAACTCCTATATCTAAGTATGCAGTAGATGATACCAGTTATTTAAAAACAAAGCCTTTGTAGCTTATTCTGCAATTGATTAACCTATAGTTAGGAACAGACTAGTCCTTTGATATTAATTCATGAGACTTAATTTGAATAATTCTCTTGCTAATTTATTCATAAAACAGAAAGATAATAACAATGAGTTCTGCTTAGTGTTTTTCACATGTCATTCAATACTTTGATGTACTTAAAAAGTAACCATGAAAATGGATAAATATTCATTCAGGTTTTTGATCTCTTTAATACAGATATTTTCAAATCATTTTAAAAACTTTAGAAAAAGAATTGTGACTTTATTCTGCTTAGATTCTTCTAACATAAAAAAAATTAAAATTGTATGTAACTATAAAAAGGCTTGGGAATTTCCCCTGAGATATGAAGCACAACTATAATTAAAACAAAAAACTGTTGGACTTTTAAGAAAAGCTGAAAGTTTGTATTAGGGTGACCCAGTAAATTGCAAAGTAAAAGTCAGAAGTGACTTAAATGATCAAATAGTTAAAGATTCTCCATGGTCAACACAGCATGTGGCTTCTATATGAGTAAATATTGCAAGCAGTTTTCTTTTGCTCATGTTAATTCAAGATCTACCAACAAATGGGGCAATGAGATTTATTACACAGCTTTTCAAAAATTGAAAGTAACCAGCTAATTATAAAGGCATTAGGGGTATTTTAATTCTTTATTATTCTAATAATCAATAGGTATGTCTTTTGTGCCATATTTCCAAATAACTCTATGAAAAAAATTTCTTTTTTCTTGCAGAGGAAGATTTGCCCTATGCTAACAGCTGTGCCAATTTTCCTCCTTTTTCTTCCCCCTCCAAAGCCCTAGTACATAGTTTTGTGTATAGTTGTAAGTTCTTCTAGTTCTTCTATGTGAGCCAGCGCCACAGCAAGGCCACCGACAGACGAGTGGTGTGGTTCTGTGACCAGGAACTGAACCCGGGCCAACGAAGCGGAGTGCATCAAACTTGAACGCTAGGCCATCAGGGCTGGCTCTGAAGAGTTTTTTATTGACTACTTAAAAGAGACAGTGGCCTCAGTTAGTGTGAGTATGTCATTTTTGGGGCAGCCTTCAAAATCAACCCAGACCCTGGCAGGACAAGCCTCAAAGGAATGACTTCTTTCTCTTCGGTCTCTGTCTTTCTGTGCTGCTTGCCTCACTCCTTTTGAGCTACAGATCTCATTGCTCTGCCGGTGACTGCCGTGACAGTTCAGAGACCAGGCCTTCAAGGGGATTGGTCAGTTTGCAAACTAAAACCAACTTACCTAACCCAGTCTGATCTCTGTTTTTGTAAATAAAGTTTTATTAGAACACAGCCACGCCCTTCTATTTACATATGGTCTACAGCTGCTTTTGTGCTACAATAGCACAGTTGAATAATTACAGAAGAACCTGTATGGCTTGCAAGGCATAAAAAATTTAATATCTGGCCCTTTACAGAAAAGATTTGCTGTCCTCTGCTATACAGCATTGAAGATTAACTAATTATTGCTCTACCAACAACATGGATTAATTTTGAAAACAATATTGACTAAAAGGAGCTTGACATATTGTGATATTTCCTTTATTTAAAGTTCAAAAAGAAGGCAAATCAGATTTTGTCCAGTCAGGTTAGGGCCATCTTTGGGGGGAAGTGTTGACTAGAAGGCAAAAGAGGAGAGTACTGCTAGTGTGTTGGAAATATTCAATTTCTTGATTTGTTGGCAGTTACATGAATGTGTTTACTTTGTGAAAATTTATTGAGCCATTAACTTGTGATTTGTACACTTTTAAATATGTATGTTATACTTCAATAAAAAGTTGAAAAGAGAAAGAAAGTAAATTGTCATGGAAAGAAGGCTTGAATCTATTCATGCCATTATACTCAATGTGAGAGTAAGTCCTAAAGGATAACTTGTATAGGAACTGGACAGCATCACGGACTTGAAGGGTTTCTCTGTGTCAACTACATGAGGGTAGTCTCAGTTGAACATTGGTCCAGGTGGTCCATAGTAGTGTCAATGATCACCAGTCCCCTTCCATACAGTGTGTACAATGGTTGGGTGATATGCAAAGTCATTTTTAACAAGAAGTACCTTCAGTTACTTGTGGAAAATCTCTAGATGGTGAATAGTGCTGTGATTAAGGAATATCCAGGTCACCTTGCTTGCAGTTCATGACTTAGATAATCAGACCAACATACAACCCAAGCCTCAGAGAAAGACCTCCACACTTCACCTCTCAGTCAAGCAAGAATGGAAAACTGTGACCCAGGATTTATTCACAAGAGGAGTAATTAGACAAGGATGTATCCTGGAATTGGCCTATGACCTTAGAGAATAGAGTAAAAGGAAAAATGTATAAGTAGATTCTGGAACCATTGGGAAAAGGATAAAATGTGAAAAACAGAACACACTGCACAAAGAGAAGAAAACAACTTCCCAAAGCAATTATCCCCTAATTGAGGTCATTAAGAAAATACTGCATTTTGGGACAGAAGGTGGAGCCGAGGACTAACAGAGCACAAGGGGGAAAGTCTTCTATGGTGCACTTGTGAATTCTCCTGAGAGCAAAATTGTATCTGCTCAGGGTGCTGAACAGGCTCGGACATAATTTGCTTCAGTCATTGTTATTAGTGAGCTAGTGTCCTGTGTGGTAAGAGCAAAGAAATATTTCGAGATATGTTTTTTAGCTCTAAAAATGTATGCTCATTTTAACACTTTGATTCACATAACTGTGGCAGCAACTAAATAAGAGCTGCAGACAACTAGAGAAAAATCCACATTCACATGATCAAGTCAGAAATATTCACATCCCACCTATACAGCTTAAAAAATTTGAGAATGGGAGCCCGCCCTGTGGCTTAGCGGTTAAGTGCACGCGCTCCACTACAGGCGGCCCTGGTTCGGATCCCGGGCGCGCACAGACGCATCGCTTCTCTGGCCATGCTGAGGTGGCGTCCCACACACAGCAACTAGAAGGATGTGCAACTATGACATACAACTATCTACTGGGGCTTTGGGGAGAAAAAGGGAAAAAAAGGAGGAGGATTGGCAATAGATGTTAGCTCAGAGCCGGTCTTCCTCAGCAAACAGAGGAGGATTGGCATGGATGTTAGCTCAAGGCTGATCTTCCTCACAAAAAAAAAAAAAAATTTGAGAATGATAGCAATGCACAAAAATATTTAATTCTCACCTACCAGAAGTATTTCTTTTTATTTAAGTAATAATTCATTTAATAAATATATTATTGTGCCAATTCTGATAGACAAGGCTGCAAGGAAAAAACGAACTGCACAAAAATGCCTGAATAAAGAGACAGACAGACAGCACATTACAGCAGTTCTTAAGTTTTCCCTGTCATCGCACGAAACATGAGGGCTAAGGTAAAAAAGATTGACAACACTAAATGTTGGTGAGGATATAGAGCAAATGGAATCCTCGTCTGTTGCAGCTGAGCATGTAAAAGTGTTTCTACACTTTGGAGAAGTCTTTGACAGTTTCTTTTGAACATACATTTACACTGTACACTGCAATTCATCTCCATGTCAATATACGCTCATAAACAGATTTGTACAAGTATACTCATAGCAGCATTATTCATAAGAGCTAGCAACTGCAAAAACAAACAAAAACAAAACAAAATTTTCCATTAACAGGAGAATGGATAAATGAGGTATGGTTCAACCATACAAGGAAATACTACTCAGCAATATAAAAAAATGAACTGATGCCTGAACCTCAAGACTTCAACACATAATTTTAAATGAAAGAAGCCAAACATGAGAAAACAGGTAAAGCTAGTTATTGGTTGATACAGTTAGAAAGTTGCTGCCATTGGGTGGACCAGAGTGGGAAAAGTAACTATAAAGGGACATTGAGGAAAATTCTAGGGAGATACAAATAGTCTATATTTTGTTTTGCATGGTAGTTAGATGGGGCTATGTAATTGTCAGTCTCATCAAACTGAACACAAGACCTGTGCATTTTATTGCATGAAAATATATCTGGATTGAAAAGAAATCTGATGTTTTCCAGTGTTTGGAATCTAAAGGCACTATTTTGTACTTTTTGGGAAAGAGTATGGATCAGGAAAGAAATCTCATGGATTCCTTTATCCATGTTCATATATTCAGGACTCCAAGAAGATGCCTAATTTGGGCTTTATAGCTACTTTCTTTCAGGGATAAGCTTGGAAAGGACAGCTATAGTGGAAATATAATTAAATGATTCCCTTGTGGTGAACTGACAAAGTAGATTTATTTTACATTGAGAGCTGATGGAGGATATATTATTTAAATTTACTTACTATTGTTAGCTATTTTAAAGAAATATTGCCCTATTTTAGTGTTCAATAGTCTGGAAAGGTTTCAAGGTTGGGGAATAATAATTTTCTCAACCATATTTAGTTTCTCAATATAATTTGGCTGTATGCCAACATTATATCCTTCAGGTACACTTTATTGCCAAATTGTTTTGGTATATCTTTGTAATCTATTAGAAGAAAAAGCAGTGTTGCTTATAAACACAGTGGGAAAGCTGTTTGTTGTGGGATTGCTCCTTCCTGTGTCACTCGCCATAGAACTTTATCAGCTGATAAATATTTTAAACTTCACCCAGCACATAACAGTCGGATGTAAATAAATAAGATGAGTCAAACAGGTAATAGATTTTGGAGGGAGATTTTAAAAAGTCATATCCAGTAAATCTAGATGAATTAGTGGTTTCCACAAAAATATGTTGTATATTAAAGATTACAAAAATTATGAAATATTATCGACCTTGGGCTAATAGATCACTAATTCTAAGTCGTTGACAGTTTTGGTATAAAAAAGCTTGAGATTTCTCAGCTAATGGATCTCAACTCTGTCTGAATTTTAGAGGAACACGGAGAGCTTTGGAAATAAATGGATACATGGTCTCACTCCACAACAATTATTTCAAGGAGTAGGGCCAATCATAGATAATTTTAAGATACTCAAGTAGTTCTAATATGCAACCAGATTGTATGAACCTCTGGTAGCTCTGAGGGCCTTTGAAGCATCGATTCTAATTCCTAAGCTAGGATAAAGGGAGCTAAGATAAGGTTTAGGCGCTGCAATAGTTAGATCTAAAATTTCTAATTATCATTTAATGACCCTGAGTGTTGTTTTTCTCATATGCAAAATGAAAGCAGGAGATCTATTGGTCATTGGATTCCTCTTCTTTCATTAAATATTTTTGTATGATCTCCCATGAGAGGTGAATAAGTTTAGCTTTTTTTACAGCCTTCCCTTTGTTTTGGCACCAACTTAGCTTACTTTTTTGTAAAAATGTCATGTGTCTTTGGGAAGACAGTACAAGAAAACCAAAATTATCAGGAGTATGTCCTTTCACATATAGTGTCTACTTTCAGTTTTTCTGTTCTAATTAACATCAGCAGAAGTAAAATAAAATGTCTAAATACACTGAATATGTTTCCAACTGTTGCTACGCCTAAAACTTACTATTAAGTTTTACTTCAGATACTTCCAGCTTAAATCTGGGAATGCTCCCCATTTTTGTTTGGGGGCAGTAAACACATCCAAGAGTTAAATGACAAAGTTCTGCTCCCATATCCACAAACATAATTTACTCCCACGTTTTCTGCTATTGGCATCATTGATGGTGAACAGGGGTTTTCAAAGGCAGGAACCAAGCAATATCACAGGTAGGGTGTTTGATCACTTGTTTGAGGGACATTTCTCTTAGCAGCAGTGCTGGGAAGCTAGTCTTTTTATATTTCAAATGCATTGTCCCTCTCTTGGCATAGACAATATCCTGAGAAAGACATCTACATATACATTTTCTCTATTCCTGAAGGTATTGGTAAAAATGTCAAAAGCTGAGTCTAAGGAATGGACCAGGGAAGGGCAAGGATGAAGTAGCAACTGTGATGGGCAACATCAGCAGTAAAATGGGAGGCCAAGATGAGCAAGCTCTTTACAGTCTGAAAGCTAACGAGAATAAAAAGCACATCAAAGAATCATATTTGTAAGAGAGTATTTCAAAACCATGGTAAAAAAGACAACCAGTAGGAGAAAAAAATGAATCCACAAGGATTCAAAGACAGACAGCAATGCCTTAATAGAAATAGAGGTGACCACACATCTACCAAAAGAAAGGAAGTCCAGAAAAGGACAGAAGAGTGAGGGCATCAAAGGAAATAAGGAAATAAAACACTGACTTGGTCATTACTCACTAGAGAGTATTCAGTTTGTCAATATTGCCTATACTGTTCTCAAAGAAACGTCTTTTTTAATAATCCAAATTTTATAACTCTCTATATGATATTTTGAATTTGGATTCCTTCCTTTGAAGGACACATGTAATGCAACAAATGCAAGGTAAAATAGAAGCCAGTTATGATCTTGGGGAAAGTGTTATGAGTATCAATCTGAACCCCTCAAAAAGCCAAATTTAACATAATTTTAAGGTGAAATTTTAGGTTAAAAATTGTATTGATTTACATAGAAAGTATATATTTTTTCATGTTTATGTTTGGTTTTCTCCTGTATGTTCATGCTTTCTCAGTGCCCTCTTACTAGAGCTTGAAATTTATCAGGTTTCAAAGCAGTCTTTCCAGCAGGCTCAAAGATCAGGTATACATTCCTGTCTTTTCTAGGGAGGAATCCTAGAGACTTTGTTATTTCACTTGCTTTACAAGATAACCCTTACATAGAAGAAAGATGGCAAGAGAAAAAACTCCCTCACTAACTCTGGGGTCTACTCAGGATTATTAACATCAAGTTGAAATGCAGCTGTAATTTTATCAATATCAACAAAAGTATGTAGTTTTACAGAGAGTAAACGTAATGTTGTTGATTACAATTAAAGTCTTCTGCATATCGAGCCACGTTAGAAAAACGTATAAAATCATTATTATTGATCTGTTATATTATAAGAAGTTTCAGTTTCAATATGAATTCTCGTACCTGTTTAGTTAGGTCACAAATCTGCTGTCCCCTCCCTTGGAACTTCAAATTAATCTCTTTCATATGCAGTGTGATATTAGTGAGAAAAAGAAAATAGCACTACCATTTTCAAAATCTATTTATTTTAATTTGAATTAATTAAGAGTAATAAAATTAAAAATTCAATTCCATATTTGCACTAACCATATCAAGTCCTCAGTGACTAACGGCTGTCTTGTTGGACAGTAGTGGTCTAGCTGTTAAAGCACAATGTTGACTGGTGGTTGCCAGCACCATTCTTACGTAAAATCATTCTTATAAAACTTAGCCTGAGCAGCTTATGTCCAAGTTTTTTTGGATTTATAACTAGTTAGCAATTAAAATCTATATTATATGCTCTTATACTTCAAAGATGACACATGTCCAATAAATCGCATTTCACAAAATAAATGACAGTACTGGAGTAGTTCTACTCAACAGAGGAGACTTGGAGTCTTGAGACGAATATTTGACTCACGAGGAACTCAGAATCAGGATAAGAAGAGTTACACGTATTTTCAAGATGAAGTAATTTTTTCAGCGCACACACACACAAACTGATATTAAATAGGAAATCACACATTCGGTAATATAAGTTATTTACATGCTCTTTGATTTTGTAAAAGGATGAAATTCCTCTGTATACCAACATTGCTTATGCCACTTTTGGCCATCTAATAGCACATTAGGGCCAGTAGTCTCTTCGGGCTGTGATCCTGCTTCAGCACCAATAGAGCCTGACTCCACTGTCATGTACCCCACAGGCGGGTCAGTTGAGGATGTGGTACAGAGAAGAGGGAAAAGTAGGACATAAAAGGGTATCTCTTTACTATTTGCCTGAAGGCCTTAATTTGACTCCCTAAATAAATGAGTTAAGGGAGTAAACTCACTAAACAGTTTTATGAATAATTTTGAGTAAATGTCCCTAAGCAGAGCTGCTTCATCTCCAGTGATATTTGCAGAACAGAACGATGAGAAGATCATGTAAGGAAAATACAAATCTACAAACAAACAAAAAAATAAATATTATTTTTTTCTCCTGTAAAAAGAGAAATAGAACTTCTCTTTCTTTTTCTTTTGGCGTTTTGTTTAGAGAACTTGATATTGTAAATATTTTTTCTGTCTCTTTGAGTTGCATGTAAATCCTTTTAAAAGCTAAATAAGACTCTTGCCCATTTTGCATCCCAGAAATGTCTTTCTTGGGGGCTGTAGAGCCATCTCTTTGAGTATGTACACCAAGGAGACCGGCACCCAATCTCCATGTCATTGTGGGAATTTAGTTTAGATGCCAGGCTCCAAGTTGTGATCTGCTGCTTGTGGCAAAGATACAAGTTGTACTTTTCCTATGGATAAAGACAATTAATCTGTATGTAATAGATTGTATCTGCCTGGCCATCTAAAAGAGTGAGATTTCTTTTTGTCTTTGCAATCTCTTTAGCAGATTGCCTGTTACGTGTATCACATTCTGGTTTAACGCTTATTTAATAATAAAACTGTCTCATTATTTTCTGTATTTTGTGGGGACGTCTTCCCAGTTGGCAGGTGATTTTATTTTAAACTGTTTTCCCGAAATCTACAGCCTGCATAATGGCTCAAAAGAAACAGTACCAAGAAATAGTAGCTGAAGCAAGAGAAAAAAAAAAAACATTTTGGTAACAAGACGTCAGAATAGTAGGCTCCTGATTTTCCCTGCTCCCATGGACCCACTGAATAAACAGCTACACATGGATCAGTTCCCTCTGAGAGAAAGGGACTAGTGGAGAGACTCCTACACACCACACTGGGCAAATGAGAAAATACCCACATCGAAATGGTAGAAAAAGTTGAGACACATTCGCACCGTAAAAACTACCCCTGGAACAGCAGCTTAATTAGTTTGACTATGGTAATCATTTCACTATGTAGTATATGTACAGTCATGTATCACATAACAATGTTTAGGTCAGCGATGGACCGTGTACATGATGATGGTCTCATAAGATTAGCACCATGTAGCCTAGGTATGTAGTTGGCTGTACCACCTAGGTTTGTGTAACTCTACGATGTTCATACAAGGATGAAATCACCTAACGGTGCATTTCTCAGAACTGGTCTCCATCATTAAGTGATGCCTGACTGTGTATCAAATCATCCTGTTGTACACCTTAAAATATATACTTTTATTAAAAAATAAAGAAAATATATTATTGAATGTGGCATAATGTGGTGACAGCAGCTAATATACTGACATGTAGGAGTGTGAACTGGGTCTTTGGGGACTCCCCAAAAATAAAAGGGCCCTTTGAAGTTGGGCTAGTTCCTGATTAAACGAGTAGAGAGCTTCAAATAATTATAATTTAGCAAATTAGCAGATATATGAATATGCTTTATTTCATAATCAAAAACAATTGAGCCTGATTATATTGATTATGGTTGTAATAATCTTTTTCTGAATCAAAATAAGTTGGGTATATCTCTTCTGTGGTTCCTGAAAATTTAAGAAATCTCTTTTGCACAGTTAGGACTAGTTCCTAGAGAGTAATACACGTACTTTGAAGAAGTGCAAAAATCTTTCAGACCACCTGGATTAAATGGTATCCTAGAAGTTAGGATAAATTATCGGACTAAATATATTGCCAGATTGGCATTGTCCATAGCTATTCTCTAAGCCAATATAGGAACCATTAAAACAACATTCACTTTCTATGACATGGTAATCAGTACACATAGACACTCAATAAATATGGCTGTTTTTCTTTCTTTTTTCTTTTACAAAATAAACATGCTATTTGTGAAGGTGCAAGGAGGCATTGGTGGAAAAAGTTACTGGGATATTCTTATCAGTTATGTAATGTACTTGTGTTATCGAATGTTAATTTATGGCACAAAGAGATAAAATATTTGAGTAAGCGTGAGTTGAGAATGGAAAACAGACATTCAAGCAAGAAGAGAAGAAAAAATTCTGTTGTCAATTTTAAGGTAGGAGCAGAGGCAGGCTCAGTATGAATCAAAACTGTTGAATATGTATTTTTTCTTCTTCATATTTTTTTTTCACCTTGTGTAGACCTGTAAAACTCCATCCCTCTCTTTCCTGATAGATAGGTGGTAGATAGATAGATGATAGATAGATTAGTAGATAGATAGACAGATCAACCACAGCCAAGTCAAACAGTCATAATAGAATCCTGTTATTTTCAGTTTCTGAGGTATAGAGGAGTTTCCTGCAGTCCAGCAATCCACACGGCACATTAAATGTAACTACTGGCATGTTCAGGTAGCACTTGATGATAGATCAGTGATTCGGAGTTTTGTAGTTTGTATTAAATTAAATTCTAAATGCAAGTACAGTGAAATAGTCTGAATTATAAAACGGGATAAATTATGTGCGTTAAATGATTACCTTTGTTGTTTTATGGATTATAACACATTTCTAAATAAAGGGAAACAAACCAGATACCTCAAGTCTGATAATTGCTGGATGGCATGAAATTAACTAAAATATTTAAACATGTTTCCTTTTAAAAACAAATGTTACTCTTATCACCTGACCAATGTTAGCTGTCTGGCTAAGGAGTTACAGTTGCTATGTTATATGTCCTAACTTATATCATCAGGTGGCATTCAATATTCTGAAAGATACTAGCTAAAAGGTTTTGAAAGATAGCTCCTTGATTTAATTTTCACAAAGATACTTTGACATTATTCACAAGTGCTGTCTGGTTATCTTATACACAGATGGAGATAAAGCTAATAAGAATACCCCTTTGCTTTCAAAATAGCACCACATACATACCATCCTTTGTACATTTATATAAATTTCCAACAAACAAAGGAAACGTATCTTTACAAAGTACTGATCACAGAATGTTTCTCTGCGATAAAATCCACCCTTGTTATTTCAAAGAAGGTATATGGAACTGTCTTTTTTTATAAGATATCTGGCTTGTTCTAAGATTTCATTTTACATTTAATCAAAATGTACTAACTTTTGAGATAAAAGTCCTATCTGCAACTTATGTCAGGAAAGTCCTGTAAAATTGCATTCAAGTTCTCCAGTCTACTATAAGGAATTTATTGTTTGTTTATCCTAATGCACAAAGAATATGTTGAAATGGAGAGCAACACTGCATACAGTTTCCAGAGGCATCACTTATTGGCTTAAGAGTGCCCAACTCATAAAAATTTTGATGAATCAATGTTAGAAGTTTGGCAATAAAATTTCTCATGCTCCTGCCAGATTCTCAATGTGTCACCAAATGGAATAAGGTCTAAACAATGAGACACCATTTTTTCCTCACTCATGTCCTGATTTCTTCATTATTGTCTTAATTCTCACTCTTTCGTCTGCTAGCCACAACAAAACAACCCCCTCTTGATGAAGATTTCCTCCCCATTTATAACCTGTAAAGAATCTGAGATTCGTACTCCTAAATCATCATAAGAAGTGTAGTTAGTGGCACAGGAGTTGAATATCAAAGGAAAAAATGAATATACTGGCAGATATAATACTATAGAGAGGAAGCTGATTGGAAAGGTAGGGCTGGCTTTGTGACCTAAGTCAGACTAGAGTGGAGGGGTACATCTCTGGAAAACAAAGAAACAGACACTCCTATGGATTCTAGAGACTATTGATGAATTTACTGATCTGTACTAGTCTTTCAAATATTATGCTGTCCCTGAATAGACAGAAAACTAGGAATTACATAATGTAATTTTTTGCATAGGAGAAAATTTAGATAAGACAGGTAAATATATTGTCCATGGAAACACTCATAACAAGTGAATACATCAGATTCAGATTTCAAATAACTTGACTTCCTTATAATATTACTTTTCACAAAACCATGTATTGAAAACAATAAAATTCTATATGTTGTGAACAGAATTTCTAAAATATTTCCCCAAAGATGTCCAGCATCCAGCTCTAATCCCTAGAACCTGAGTATGATGAGATATCACTTCTATGGTTACATTAATTTTATGTCACAGTTGACCTTAAGATAGGGAAATTATCCAGGTGGGCTGGATCCAGTCACATGAGCCCTCAATAGCAGAGAGCTTTCTCCCACTGATGGCAGAAGAGGAAGTCAGAGAGTTCTGAAGTATGAGAAAATGTGTACCTTGGTTTCACAATCATGAGGAACTGAATTCTACTGACAACACGAGTGAGCACAGAAGCAGATTCTTCCCAGAGCCTCTAAATAGGACCCCCACTTGGCCCACAACTTGATTTTGGCCTTGAGAGACCCTAAGCCCACCTAGACTTCTGAACTACAGATGTGGGAGATAACAAATGATTGTTTTAAGTCACTAAGTTTGTTATAATTTGTTACTCAGCAATAGAAAACTAATACACATATATCATCTATCAATTTGACAAAATTTTTAAATCTGATAAGATGTCATGGGTGAAATTTCCATTATAAACTCACTTTTACTGAGTGTAAAATTGATGACATTCCTTAAAGGCAGTCTAGCAAAATCTATCAAAAGTCTTAAAATTGCTCATTTGGTTTGAAGGGCCCTATTTATGAGTTTATCCTGAAGAAATAATCATGGCTATGGGTAAAGATATGTGCACAAGATGCTGTTTTGAACACTGCGTGCATCACTGTGGTCAACACTGTGATCAGTAGACCATCTTTCACTTCTACTAGACCCCCTTCCCCACCATAGCTCACTTCCTCATGGCTTAGATAGCATCTGCCTAGACCCAAGATAGACCAATTAAAATCCTTCCCCAGAACTCTATAAAACAATTTGGGTTGTTTATTTGTGGAAGAAACTAGGAAAATAAGGCTGGAGACTATCAGTGAGCATCTTCTTGCCATGTGTTGGAAGCCAGTCTGCATTCAGTAAGAAAGAATCTGAAAAAGGAGGGAAACAAAGATGACAGGAAAGGGAGTAAAAGTGTTCTGTACCAATTCCAACGTGGGGGTGGGGGGTTCTTCACACCACCAAACAATTCTCAGACACCAGCAGGTTGTCCAAGAATCCAACTCAGTTCTGATACTGTAACCACGGGCTCATTTAGAGCCAGTTCTAATAGACCCCATTTCTTATCAACAGAGTGATTAAGAAATTTCTTTCAGAAAATTTGCAAAGTCATGTAGCCAGAGCATGTGCCGAAGAAGAAATCTTGACCTGAAATGACCATGGAACCAAAGATTCTCCTCCCCATGGAACCAAAGGACTGGGATGCGACCAGAACTTAAAAGTCGGACTCTTATCAGAAACCAGGGGTCCATCATTCAGGAAGATCTGCTGTTAAAATTCCTTCCCCACCTTATCATAAAAGTTTAGAGCATTGTCATAAATGTTTAGAACTTTACCATAAGTGCTTTAAGCCCACCAATCAAAACCTGTCCCACCAGCATTTCCGTGTGCCAGCCTGTTCTCCTTAACCTCTTAAATTTTGCCCCAAATCCTGAATCAGGGAGACAGATTCTGAGGGCACACATTCCCTGTCTCCCTGCATATCAATCTCACAGAATAAAGCTGAATTCTTTTCCCAAAAGCTGATGCCATAATTGATTGGCTAGTTTATGCACATCGGGTAGGAGAACCCCATTTTTGTGTGGTAACAACACTGTCTACCTGGAGGTAGCATCAGATTCCACAAATTAAGGGTTCAGCACTGCAAAACCATCCCCAACTCCTCCACTTAAGATCAAGTGGCAAGCCCAGGCTATTACCAGTGCTTCTTACCAATCAGCTACAATTTGGAGGTTCCAATGACCTCCTCCAGCTCAGGATGCCAGTCACAAGTCTAGGTTATCACCTGTGCTTCTGACCGATCAGCTGTAGATTGAAGGTTCCAATGACCCCTTCCTTGGACTTCAGATACCAGTTGCAAGTCCAGGTTGTTATTTGTACTTCTGACTGATTGGCTGTAAATCAGAGGTTCCCACCACCCTCTCCTTGGGTTTGTTTAATTTGCTAGAGCAGCTCACAGAATCCAGGAAACCGTTTTACTCTCTAGATTACTGGTTTGTTATAAAAGGGTAAAACTCGAAAATAGCTAGAGGGAAGCGATGAATAGGGCCAGGTAAATGGGAAAGGGCCCAGAGCTTCCATGCTCTCTCCTAGTGCACCACTCTCCCTAAATCTCTGCATGTTCACCAACCTGGAAGCTCTCCAAACCCAGTCCTTTTGGGTTTTTATGGAGGCTTCATTACATAGGCATGATTGATTAACTCATTGGCCATTGGTGATTGATTCAACCTCCAGCCCTTCTCCCCTCTCCAGAGGTCAGGGGGTAGGACTGAAAGTTCCAACCTTCCAATCACATGGTTGGTTCTCCTGGCCCAAATGTAACCTCATTAACATTATAAGACACCTTTGTCTCTCTCACCACTTAGGAAATTCCAAGAATTTTAGGAGCTCTGTGCCAGAAACGAGAACAAAGACCAAATATATATTTCTTATTACTGTCGTGGCAAAATAACCAATAACCGTTCTATAGATAAGAGAGATAAGGTGAGTTTTACTTGAATCAGAAAGAGGATTGTAACCTGGGAAGGTCTTTCCAGAAAAGTAGAAAGTGTTCCAGGGAAGCATTCTTTTCAGTACAGTCTTACATCTTTTTAGGACGAAGAATATACAATAAATACACCCAGGATACATTTCTATCCAAGTTTCAAAGAGGTATTTAGCTGCAAGTTAGCAGGTCAACATGACCCTGATGTCAGGAAAGGGACTAATACGGGCCTTACCAATAGGGTGTTACCAATAGGGCGTAGGAGAGGAGGTATGCATTCTTAAGAGAGTGCATTCTTTACTTTAATTGTTAAAGCAGATGTACAATATATGTTTGATATGTCAGGCTTCTTTAGTTCAAGCCGAATCAGTTTTGAACCCAAATAGTTACCCCATATACCTCAATCTGTGAATATCTCTTGTCATTATAAATCATAATATCACAGATAGTGAGAGATAGATCCTGGGGGAATTGAAATCCTGGTTCCAGTAATTCATGAGACCCTGCCACGTCCATACATTTCCTATGGTTTTTCAGTAGAAGTTATCATACTGTTGTTTTTAGTGCCATGGAGTCGATTCCATCTCCTAGAGACCCTGA
This sequence comes from Ceratotherium simum simum, assembly GCF_057802395.1. Lineage (NCBI taxonomy): Eukaryota > Metazoa > Chordata > Mammalia > Perissodactyla > Rhinocerotidae > Ceratotherium > Ceratotherium simum. The sequence goes on from NC_141903.1 coordinate 68,886,172, forward strand.
GTACAGCACAGCAGAACCCTGCCTGGTCTTTTTGCACCATCCTCTCAACACCTTCTGGAGCTATATCAGGCAATGCTCCACTGCTGTTCAGAGTTTTCATGGCCAATGTTTTAGGAACTGGGTGGCCAGGTCCCTCCTAGTCTGTCTTAGTCTGGAAGCTCCGCTGAAACCTGTCTACGATGGGCGACCCTGCTGGTATTTGAAATACTAGTGGCATAGCTTTCAGCATCACAGCAACACACAGCTGCCACGGTATGACAACTGTCAGATGGGTGGTGTGGTTCCCTGACCAGGAATTGAACCCCGGCTACGGTGGTGAGAACATCAAATCTTAATCACCAGACCACAGGGCTGGCTATGAAATATATTAGCATTTTTCAAATAAAATATTTCTGGTCTATTTTTTGCTTACCTTGATTTGAGTTAGATTTTGTCAATGAATAAGAGTCATAAACTGCAAAAGAGGAAAATAGTTTATTTGGAGTCTCAAGAGTTGCAACTGGGGAGACACAGATCTGAGTAGAAATGCAAATGTGCTCTGAGGAAGACGAAGGAGGCAGGGGTTTATAAAGGCAAAGGCCACAGGCCTACAAAGATGTACATTGAACAGCTGATCATTGGTCTGGCATGCGGTGAGCTAACTTGCCAGCACTAGTTGGTCCTTGGGTTGTATCTAGGCAGATTGCCTGTTCTTAGAATGAGGAAATGCTTCAAGATGTGACCTCTGGTGTCAGGAAAAGTTCAAAGGTTCAGTTCACATTTGCTGGTGGTCATGGTGAGCAGGCATGAGCCCGACTTCCTTAATGGCCTCCCAGCTCCATTTTAGAAGCCTTGACATATGTTACTCCATTTTGTTATTACTGTTCACAATTTCTATTGCCCAAAAATAAAACTTCTGACTAATTTACAGTTTTATTTATAATAGCAACACAGGTTAAATTCCGGCATTATTGAGTAAATTATGGCACTTTCATATAATGGAACTTTATGCAGCTATGAAAAAATCGCCCAGAAAATAATGGCCTAGGAAATTGTTTACATTATAATATTACATGAAAATTGAGGATACAAGCAATATGAGTCTATTAGTTGTTACTAAAATGTTAAAATCTATAAGAAGAAAAAATATGAAAGGGAACACACTAACATATTAATAGTCGCTGCTTCCAGATAATGGGATTATGTTTGACTTTATTACTCTTTACTCTTTTCTCTTGTTCAACAATGAACATATATTGCTTTTATAATAAGAAAAATAATTCACTTTATTTAAAGTGCTCCTCTGATTAAAAAGCAATTTAAACTATACAAAAGAAACAGATAATTCAATTGTTCTTCATAAAAATAAGTCAAAAGAGGACATTGGATTATATTTTCATACCGCTTTTGGATAAAATGTTAATGAATCTCTCTATATTTGTTTTTCTTAAAAAGTGTCAGTTTCTATTCAATTAAAAAGCAATTGTAAAATATCCAAATTCAAGACATTTTTGTATCCAGTAAAATTCTTTTGTCTCTATACATTATTTGTGTAGTCCCCAAGTGCCCCCTCCAGTTTAAGCAGCAAAATTGTTTTGGTATTTAAGAAATCATACAACTGCCATGAATTTGTGATTATTACAACTATATTTTCTCATCCTTTGTTCCAAAAGATTCAACTATTTTTAGTTCATACGTTTTTCACATGCATAGGATAAGCACTTCAAACAGAGCACAAGTGATGACTGAAAAATCAGCAAGTCTCCTCTCTCTGGATATAGAAGCAGTGGGGTTATTTCACTCTGAGCTAGTGATATTCATATAGTTAAACCACAGCATTTACTTATCTCCCATATGCCAACCAATATTCCATACAAAATAGGAGGATACTTGAGAAATGCATAACATTTTTTAATAGTTGTTTTACCATCTGTAGAGTTCCTCCTAGTAGATGCCAAGAACTACACTAACTCTAAGTATTATTGTCATTTTAGAGATTGGGTACTTGGGGTTTGGGACTGGTACATTACAAAACTTCCCCAAGGTGACATAAATAGATAGAACTAGTGTTTGGTCTGTTGGGCTTCAAATCCTGTGCATTTAGTGCCTAATGCCTTTATGAAATCCATAATATATAATAACATAGGGTGCCCACTCCTTGGCCTATAGCTTTGACTTGTAATGTGCCCCATTCTACTCCCAGTACTAGTCTGCTTTACCTACAAATTGGTGACAGCTATACATTGGAAACAATATATACAGGGACTTGGGAATTGCAACTCTGGCTCCAGTATTGTTGTGTTATTGATGCCAGTAAATTAGAGAATAGCTTTGTCAAATTGTGTTTTTTGGGGTATGACACTGAATGCACAGGCAAAATAAATAAATAAACTGACAGATTGGACTTCATCAAAAGTAAAGACTTTTATGCATCAAAGGACGTTATCAACAGAGCAAAAAGGCAGCCCACAGAATGGGGGAAAATATTTGCAAAGCACATATCTGGGAAGGGATTAATATCCAAAATATATAAAGAATGCATAAAATTCAACGACAATAAAACAGCCCAATACAAAAATGGGCAAAGACTTGAATAGACATTTTTCCAAAGAAGATACATAAATGGCCAATAAGACATGAAAAATGCTCAACATCACTAATCATTAGGGAAATGGAAATCAAAACCACAATGAGATGCCACTTCACACCCATTGGGATGACTATTACCAAAAAACCAGAAATCAGGTGTTGGCATGGATGTAGAGAAATTGGAACCTTGTGCATTGCTGGTGGGAATATAAATTGTTGCAGCTGCTGTGGAAAACAGTATGGTAGCTACTCAAAAATTTACACATAGAATTATCATTTGATAGAGCAATTCCACTTCTGGGTATATACACAAAAGAGCTGAATTCAGAGACTCAGATATTTGTGCACCCATGTTCATAACAGTATTAATCACAATAACCAAAAGGTGGAAACAATCGAAATGTCCATTGAAGGATGAATGAATAAACAAAATGTAGTCTATATATACAATGGAATCTTATTCAAATTTAAAAAGGAATGAAATGCTGATACGTGCTACAATATAGATGAAACTGAAAACATTATGCTAAGTGAAGTAAGCCAGACACAAAAGACAAGTACTGTATGATTCCATTTATATGAGGTACCTAGAATGGCAAAATACATAGAAACAGAAAGCAGAACAGTGCTTATCAGGGGATGGGGGAGGGGAGAATTGGGAGTTATTGTTTAATGGGTATAGAGTTTCAGTTGGGGATGATTAAAAAGTTTTGAAGATATATAGTGTAATGGTTGCACAACAGTGTAAATGTACTTAATACCACTTAACTATACACTTAAAAATGGTAAAAATGGTAAATTTTATGTTTATATTTTACTGCAGTTAAAAAAATAGTGGCGAGTTTTTCGTGGGATTTATCTCCTCCATGTCGAGGAGAATCTCCGTGGCTCCAAGAGTTACATTTATAACCTACACAATGTGCCAAATGTTTGATTAATGTTAAGAGATATGTGGCCCATATGTGTTATGGACTGAATTGTGTGTCCTCCCCTGGCCAAATTCTTATGTTGAGGCCCTAACCTCCAGTATCTTGGAATGTGACTTTATTCGGAGAAAGGGCCTTTAAACAGGTAATTTAGTTAAAAGGAAGTCATTAGGGTGTGCTTTAATCCAATCTGATTGGTGTCCCTATAAAAAGAGTTTAGAACATACAGAAAGAGACAACAGAGATGCGTGTGCACAGAGAAGAGGCCTGTAAGGACGCAGCAAAGGGGCAGCCATCCGCAAGCCAAGGAGAGAGGCCTCAGGAGAAACCAAACTGGCCTTGATCTCGGACTTATAGCATCCAGAGGTGAGAGAAAATAAATTTCTGTTGTTTAAGCTACCCAGTCTGTGATATTTTGTCATGATAGCAGCAGTAAACTAATACAATATGTGATTTAGACTCCTGGGGGAAAGGAAAAAGAAAAATAAGCAGTCACGAAAATAAAATAGACAAACATTTGGCAAACCTTACAAACCAAAAGAAGAAAACATAAACTATCAATATCAAGACTGAAATAAAACGCATCACTACAGATACTATAACAAGTGTATTTTTAAAAAAGTTTGTGAAGGACTACTTAATTCAGTAAAATTTTGACAATTTGGACAAACCATACAAAATCCAGGAAAACCATAATATAATAAATTTGATCTAGAATTGTTTTAATCCCTTAAAAATTAAATCCATTTATAAAAATATTTTCTCAGAAAAATATTTTAGGCCCTGATGGTTTTACTCATGATTTTTTCAAATGTTTAAAGAAAATGTAATATCAAGATCACTAAAAACTCTTGCAAGGATTTAAATAAAGTGAATATTTCCCAAATAACTTTATGAATCTAGCTTAATCTTGATATTTAAACAGGAAAAAGACATATCAAAGAATACACTCAAGTACATAGATACAAGTATCCTATGGAAGATATTATCAAATCAATCCCAGTGATAAACACAAAATTATATTACACTAAGATGAATTTGGGCTTATTCTAAAAATGCAAAGGTTGATAAACATAAAGAAGTCAAACAATACAACTCAACAGATTAAAGCAAAAGAGGACAATATGTGTACAATCAAACTGATAGGTTTAAAAGCAACATTTAAAATTTCAAATATATTTATGGTGAAAATTTTACAAACCAGTAATAGAGGGAAATTTCCTTAATTTGACAAAGAGTCACAACAGAAAACCTGAAGCTACTTTATATTTGTCGTGAAATAATGAATGCTGAGATTGAAAATGAGACAAAAATCTTTTTCTTTTATATTATACTGGAGATCCTAGTGAGGGATCTCCTAACTAGGAGATAAAATAGGGAAAACAAAAGAATAAAGACATTGTGATTAGAAAAGAGGAAGAAGCTCTCATTATTTTGAACATAGTAAATACAAAAGTATCTATACAACAATAAAATTAAGGATTAGTTTAACAAGGTTGGTAAATCAATCATTAATTGATTTTCATGTATGTACAAGAAAAATAAAATTAAAACAATAATATCATATGCAATAATATTGAAAACATTGTATTCCTCTGAATGTTTAGCAAAAATGTGTAAGATATTTATGCTTAAAAACTACAAAATATTATTGAGAAAAATTAGAGAAAAACTAAATAAATGGAAGAATATATCAATTTATAAATTGGAAAATTTGGAATATGACGATATTAACTCTCTCCAAATTGATCTTCAGATCCAATTCAATTCTAATCTAGAGGTCAGCATATTTTTTCATGGAAATTAACAAGCTAATTTAAAGTGTATATGGAAAGGTGAAAGGCAAAAAATTGCCAAGGCAGTCTTGAAGAAGGACAACAAAGTTGGAGTACTAACGTCAAATATCAAAATATTAAATATTTTACGAAATATAAAAATTGACCCTAAAGAAAACTACATGACAGAGATATCATGTTGTAGAACCAGCAATTTTATTCCTTGGTATATGTCCAAGAAGAAAGCATGCTTATTATCACAAAATATCATATATCAAATTACTAATAGCAGTATTATTAATAGGTGCTAAAAATATAGATTATCCAATATCTATCAACCATAGAAAGGAAAACACATGTTGGTGTATTCTCAAATGGAATGTTATGCAGCAATGAAAAGGAATAAATTACAACCTCATAAAACAATATGGATGAATCTCACAAACATAATGTTGAGACATTACGGTACAAGACAAAAAGAATGCTTGATTGATGATTCTACTTTGATACATTTCACAGTCCATAATGGTGTTAGAAATTAGGATAATGATTTCTCTTGGGGTATATGGAGGGTTGGTAACGGTTAGAAGGGGGCACAACTGGTGATTTGAGTAGCCTGCATTCTTGTTCTTAATCTCAGTCATGGCTACGTAGCTTTTTTCTCTTTTTAAAAGTTTGCTTATTTGTATATTTATGAAATATTTACTTCCTGGTGAGTAAAGAAAAATACAAAATAGCACATTTGGAAACAGATATAGGCAGAGATTCGTTGAGTGAGTTGATAGATGTTTCTACATTGCCATACAAGAAAAACACAAATATTTGCTTCTGAGATATCTAGAATTGCAGTTTAAAAGACACATCACCCATGGATTCATTTATTGGATACATAGGAGATTATTTTTTTCTCATTGTATTCTACAAAGATATTTTTAACTAATATTCACCATATATATTCAATTTAGGTGAATGACCCTATCATTTCATAACCTAATAGGCCTAAAGAATACAATAATTAACAATTTAAGGTAGGAATTGAGCAAATAAAGAGAAAAGATAACACATATTATCAAGCCATGAAAAAGTATATTGCTAAACTCACAAATAGTTGCATTATTTTATTACATATGATAAATATATACAAAAATTTCCATTAATAAGCTACAAGATCATTGTAAATTACTATTCAGTAAGCTTCTACATAATAGGATTACTGAAGGATTTTAATTGCTTGGTTTGGCAGGGTGGGGGGTAGGTTATATATAGATCTTCAAAAATCATAGATATGTATGAGGACTCTCAAAGACCTCTGTCAACTCTATGAATCTGTAATGTGACACTCTGTTTTGGAAAATCCTGGTGACAAATTATTTCCAACACACCTCGGTGCATAAATACAAGTGTTGACTGTTAAGTAGCAAGACTGATTATGTTTGTCACTTGTATATTCTTCTGAATGTCATTTCTTATTTCCTAAAAAAATCATATCCTAGCATTCTAACTATATCACTACATATTTACTACTGAATCAACAAATAATTTTATTTTTTAAATATTAGATATTTAACTGTCAAAAAATATATGTTTTTTGATTCAGGCCCAGTTCTATTGCCAGAGAAATGTTCTTCAAGGTTCCCATCTCTGACCTCTGAGTGATCCTTCATTTTCTGAAAGAAATCACTCAAGTTTCCAGGTGACTGGCTTTCATAACCTGTTTTTTTGTGTGTTTTTATTTGCCTTTAGAAGTGTTGGAGAAAATCTAGGTGATCTTAGGTTTGGCAATGCATTTATAAATACAACATCAAAAGTATGATCCATGAGGGAAAAAATTAATAAGTTGGACTTCATTAAAATTAAAAACTTCTGCTCTGTGGTAGACACTGTTAATGGAATGAAAAGACAAGCCACAGATTGGGAGAAAATATTTGAAAAACATGTGTCTGATAAGGGACTTGTAGCCACAGCATAAAAAATAGCAATTAAAGCTCAACAATAAGAAAACGAACAATCCACTTAAAAAATGGGTGAAGATTTTAATATACTCTCACCAAAGAAGATATACAGACAGTAAATAACCTTATGAAAATATGCTAAACATATTCATTATTAGAAAATTATAAATTAAAACAATAGTGAGATATGACTACGCATCTAATAGAATGGCTAAAAATAAAAAAAAAAACGACAATACCAATTTCTGGTGAGGATACGGAACAACCTTTCTGGTCACAGTAATAAAGCAATATTATGAACAACTTTATGCAAATAAAATAAAAAACATAAACCAAATGGACCAATTCCTTAAAGAAAATGGACTAATAATGTGACAGAAGTAAAAACACAGCATCTGAAACAAAACCTTCTTTATTAAAAACAATGTCTTAGTAGAACTCAATAAACCCAGAACACAAGTCCTCTATGTTCCAGATATGCGGTCAAGAAATTCAAAGTGATGTATACATGACTTTTTCTCACTCTTGCTGGAAAATTTTAGGATATCCTTTTGTGTTCAGGATTGTCAGTGTCATGACTTGATATGGATATATTTTCACACATTGCGATGGAACAAATGGATCCTTTCAATCTAGAAATGCTTGTCTTTCAATTCTGGAAAACTTTCTTGAATTTTTCTTTGATTAATTCTTCCTTTCCATTTTATCTGTTCTTTTTAGAATTCCCATTAGTAGGATATTTGACTTTTTGAATTATACTCTTTTACTACTCTTTTCTCCAGTCTTTTCCTTTTCATCTCTATATTTTTGAAAGATTTTCTCAACCTTTCTTTTGAATTATTTTTCCATATTAATTTACAAAATATATTTCATGTTCTCAGATTGTCCTTTTTGCCCATGCTATCTAGTTCTTGTTTAATGGATGAAATATGTTTTCTTATCTTCCTGAGAAAATGTCTAATAATTTCTTGATTTTTTTCCCCTCTCTATATAGTTTATGACCTCTCCAAGTTTTACTTTTTTACTATTTGTTTTGATCTCTGTCATTAATATTAGAGGTTTTCCTCAAATATTTGGTGATCCTGGATTTGTGCTCATATTTAAGATTGTGGTTCTCAAATGTTGTCTCAGGTTCTGTGCACAGTGGAGGGGTGCATAACAGATTGTGCAGAGAACCATACGCTTATCTGAGCAGACCAATTCATGTGGGAACTTCTCATGTCAGTGGTCCTTTCTTTTAGTGGTTAGATCCCCTATGGAAGAATCAACACATTTCCAGCTTAGATAATGTGTCAGACTACCAAGATTCTATTAGCTGTGGGGAAATGTGGGCTTGAGCATTAACATGTACCTTCCTTTAATTTCATTCTTTTGGTGTGACAAGGCTGCCCTCAAAGTTTTCTCTTGTCACCAAGGAAACTGACCCTCTGTTTTACCCTCTCTAGTTAGTTACCAGTAATTCTTCTGCTATCCATCTTCCAACATTTACTGTTACCAACTCCTCTATTTTTTTCTTCTGTATTTATGCCTTTAATGTTTATGGTTATTTGTGTTGACATTGGGAGGAAGTAGGTGTAAATACGTGTATTCATTCCATCAATTTTAAGTGGAGACTTGAATTTTCAACCCAAATATTGTGAGGAAAAACAGCAGAAGAAAATAGATGTGAAAAATAGCAAAAGAAAATACGGTGTGAAAAACAAGGTAGAGAAATGGAGACATAGAAATAAATTAAATTTAGTGAACATAAAGTTATTTTTAAATAAAATTATGGACATAAACTAATTTACTTCTAAGCAGAGACACTTATTCTTGCATTTCATCACATGCTGAAGATGTTCCAGTGATTCAAGTTAAACAAATACAATTAAGATGAAATTAGTTAAGATAAGATAAATTCTAACAAAAGACAAAATAGCTTTCACTATTTATAAATGTCACGAGAATTTTTTTTGATGTGGATCTATTTCTCAAGGATGATTACCAAAAAGAAGTGCTGAAATCTTCTCTAGCTGTTAGAAGGATTTGCCAAAATGTTAACATGCTTGCTTTTGAGTGTATTTAAAAAAAAATTAAAATGAAAATCTGCCCATACAAATTTGTTTTCTAAAAATGCCCGATAGACCTATAAAATAGTATAATTTGGAATTTTCTAAAAAAAAATTTTCTCCCATGCATATTTTGAATACTGATATATATAATGTATGAGCAAGATACAGACCTCCCAATACTCAATTCTGTGCAGCCAAAAGAAAGAGCACCCTGCATGTCAATCTTCACTAGCCAAATTACTATAGAATAAGTAGAAAACCATGGTTCACTGGTTTTTGGAAGGCTATGTATTACGTCAGGAAAATGGATTTTAACAATTTTAGTGCATTTTTCTCTACTAATGATATACAGTATTTCAATTTTCACATTTTAATTAAAGTCAGTAATGAGAACCTGATACTTAACTAAATTATCTCTATTTCCAATATAATTAAATTCTACACTCTCTATAATAAAATTGCTTTCATTCTTCACTCCGTAAAATACTTTTTTCCCTCAGACTAGTGAATACAGTGACTTCATAAAAGCAAAGGGAAATTTAAGAGTTTCAATGTTATTATATATTTAAAAACCCACCTAACCTAGTAATTGAATTCAGAAACATCTACCTTACCATTTCCAGTTGGAGAAATATATTTCTGTGACACAATAAAGAAAAAAAAAATCCTTGGTAGAATGCTATTCTTAAAGATGTATATAGAATGTAGAAGACAACAATACAAAAAAATACTACCCACAAACTTCTATTAAGATTTATCTTTTACTAGTTATTCCAACTCTTCAGATATCCTATGGATACCCTTCCTTAGGATTTAGCCTCCTGGTGCTTCTTGGTATTTCCACATGTGAATTGCTGCTCCTTTTAAACAAGGGTCTCTGATTCAAGTAAAAAAAACGGGCTCAGTTTGTATAAGGGCTACAGGAAATGCCATCCCTCAGAAGGGCCTATAACCTCTGGAAACAAATGTATAATATTGATTTTATGAGAGTTAAACTAAGAAGTAAATACAATGTGGACTAGAGCATAAATTACAAGGTCACCTTAAAATATAAGACTTTAAACAACTATAAATTTAATATGACATGATTCACACATCTAAATATGATTAAGTTATTGAGAAATTGAAAGCATTGGGCCAAGGAAAGAAGTATAAAAGAAGCTGAGTCAGTGCTTCCAGCACCGTGCAGAGGAGAGGCCGTGTATGGTCCTTTGCCGCAAATAAGACTTTAACTGAGGACATTTGGTTGTTGTAGCCTGCTGTCACTCTACATTGAGATTACCCCACTAGATTTTTCTGTTCTGACTCTATGCTCATCACATTGTCAGGTGAAAGTAAAAAAGAAAAATTCAATTCAATTTTTTGGTTTAAAAAAAAGGGAGGAGGAAGATTGCTGAGAAGATGGCGGGTGTAGGAGGACTCACCTCCTCCCATGGACACAACAAATTTACAACTACCTGTGGAACAAATACGTCTGAGAGAGAACTGGAAACTGGGTAAAAAGAACCCCCACAACACTGACAGACGTAGAAGAGGCAGAAAGACATTTCTGCTGAGGAAAAAACCACATTCTAGCTGTAGTGCTTCACGGCCAGGAGCAATTTCAAGGTACGAAGCTTTTCCTGGAGAAGCAGGGGATCTGAGTGGGAGAGCTATGCCACAGTAAGCAGCCTTTGAATTCAACATAACCAAGACAAGTACCATTAAAAAAGAGGAGGAAACTGAATGTCTCAGATAACAGGAAATCTGAGAATAGTTTTCAGGAACAGCTGGATCCAATTGACTATTCTCTAATTGGTACCATTCAAGCAGCCTCTTACTGTGTGTCAGTAAGAACACCAGTTTATAAACACTAAATGGAAGAAGGTTATTTCGCATATTTCTATCAGAACCTTAGGGCTTCATCTCATTTGCTTAGTTTGAATCATATGCCCATCCTTGAACCCTACATCTTGGGTTGGGGTTAGGGGGAAGAGTAAAATATATGTGTATTATAATATAATGTAGTCTTCATGAGATCAGTGGACTTATCTGTCTTATTATATCACTGTGTTCCCAGCATCATAAAACACTGCTTGTCACATTATAGACACTCCATAAATATTTTTATAAGGGATGAAAAATTTTAAAAATTATTGTCCTACCCTAGGTCAATGACTCACTCCTGGATCTGGAGAATGGGATTGGTTATTCTTATAATAACTGAGTAAGAACTAGAAGGGTGTTCTCAAAGATTCAAAAAATTGTTGTGAAAAGCAGAGGTCAGACTTCACAGAAATAATATAACAAATGTCCGTTAAAGCAAGCAAAACCCACAGAGATTGTTCTATGAAGAAAGAATGGACTGATCATTGGAAAAGAGAACATGTTTATTGCCTATTTAATTGTCTCATTAAAATGCAAAAGTAGGCATTCTATTTTTTTCTTTTACATGACATTATTATTTTTTGAGATTGATTCATTCTGAATCAGTTCCCAAGAACTTGATCACCTGTGAATCTAGCATATATCTCATCTAACACAGTTGAGACTATGGTAAGCATACCAAGCAAGGACCTGCAACAATGACGAGGTAAAGACCAAAGTTACTAAGTGCTTTATAATTCAACATAAATTAGGCAATAGGAAAGATCTGAAAGAAATTAAGCTCAATATGTGTTATCAAGAATTACAATAAAACTTACAAATGTTTTATTCATTAATGTTGAAGACAATGTTGTCTTTGAGACCAACTTCTCCCCTTATTTTATGCTCAAGTAGATTAGCTCAAGAAAGAAAAAAAATAAGAAAAGAAAATTAATTTTATAGTAATTTTTTAGGTAAACATGTGTATTTATATAAGTATTACAGTAAATATAATTGTACACTGGAGTAGAAAAATTATAGATATTTTTAAAGTCTGTCTGAGCTTTATGATATTTGTAGAATTTACTGGTATTGTCAGTCTCATCTCCGATGTGACAGTATTTGGACGTGGGGCCTTTGGGAGGCGATTAGATTTAGATGAAGTCATGAGTGTGGCGTCTTCATGATGAAATTGGTGCCCTTATAAGATGAAGGAGAGACAGGAGACCTCTCTATTTCTCTACAGCATGCACAAAGAAGAGGTTATATGAAGACATAGTGAGATGGTCACCATCTGCAATCGAGAAAGAGGGCCCTCACAAGAGCCAAATCTGCCAGCACCTTGGTCTAGGACTTTCCAGACTCTAGAGTTGTGATAAATAAATATCTGATGTTTAAGCCACCCAGTCTGTGGTATTTTATTATAATAACCCAAGTTGACTAAGATGTTCACCAAACATGTATAAGAAGCGTATAGTTCTGATTGTTCTGAGCACCCATTTGTGACAATAAGGGAAGCCAATCTGATGATAAGATGAATATATAAAAGAGGGAAAATTGAAATAATTGGGAAAAAAAGACACAGAAATTCTGATTGAAACTGCCTGAAATTCGTACCACTGTTAGACTGTGTCACAAGTTAAATTCACATATTGTTTAAGATAGTTGAAATTTTGTGAAATTCATTTCAAACTATCCCAGCTAAGGGACTTCCATCTCTCTACCAAAACTCTCTCATCCATTTGCTTACACCATTGTGTACTTATTCAGATATCCCAATGCTTGGGAACTTCCAATGATCTTTCTTATCATGGCAGTTGATTTTCATAGAATTATTATAGTGGGAATTGCCATGATTACCTTAAGAATCTCTTTATTCCCCTTCCATGTAACTCAACAAAAGACATTTATTATTGCTAGATAGGCAAAAATTTTCTAGCGTGCCTCACCTAATGCCATTTATTTTTGTAAGAAGATGTTCTACTTGAATCTATTTGTTACCTGGCAATTGGTTCTTTGAAATCATAGTCTGTATAAATTCCAGTTTGGATCAGCTGCTTATATTTTTTCTTTGTTTTGTTTACATTAACCAATCAACTCATAACTCCTTTTAACTATAGCAATCTTTTCTTCTGGTTCTAATTTTAAAAGGTTCATACAGTTTTCTTAGTCACACATTTCAAAATGCGTTTTGTAGTAGATTGTTTTCAAAGATGTTGGAAAAAGTTTCTCTCATCATCCTTTACTATGTTACTTTGTCACAGTCTCAAGAAGTGGAGTCTATCCAATGTTTCCTTGAATCTGGAATGGTCTTCTGACTTGCCTTGACTAATTGAATGTGGAAGAAGTGAAGTCATACTTTCTTGGCCTAGGCCTTAAGATGACTTGTAGCTGCTGTATTCGATCTCTTGGAATGTTGCACTGAGGGTGTGATGTAGGAAAAGTGGCTAGCCTACTAGATAATGACAGGCCACAGAGAGGAATATCAACCCTCACCATCTGATAACTAGCAACAATTGCCAGATGGATGAGTGAGGCCATCAGACACCTTCCAACCCATCTGAACTTTTGATAAATGCAGGCAAAACAGCAGAAGAATCACCCAACTAATCCTCAGAATCATGAGAAATAAATTATTGTTATCTTAAGCCACTAATTCTAATGGTTAATTACGCAGCTGCTGATATCTGAAACAGAAACGTTAAACACAAATATCACACTAACCCAAAAGAAGCAATAACGTTTGTGAACCTAATAGACTCACATATATACACATTTACATATGAACACCTAGTTAGATGTTAAGGGATAAAAATTTTAGGTAAATAAAGTATTTTAAAATATTCTATTTTTATTAATATATGTAAAATTTAGTTTATTTTAAATTTAACTCAGAAAAACAAGTAAAACCAAAAGAATAAATATCAGAATTGGGTCTATTATACATTTTTCTAAAATAAAGGTTTTATTTAATTTTATTTATTTATTTTCTTGTTTATTGTGATAACATTAGTTTATAACCTTGTATAATTTTCAGGTGTACATCATTATACTTCTATTTCTGCATGGATTATAACATGTTCTCATGTTCACCAGCCAAATACTAATTACAATCCATCACCACACACGCGCCTAATTATCCATTTCGCCCACCTCACTCCCCCCTTCCCCTCTGGTAACCACCAATCCAACTTCTGTCTCTATGTGTTTGTTTATTGTTGTTATTATCTACTACTTAATGAGTGAGATCATATTGTATTTGACCTTCTCCGTCCGACTTATTTCACTTTGCATAATACCCTCAATGGCCATCCATGTTGTCACGAATGGCTGGATTTCATCGTTTCTTATGGCTGAGTAGTATTCCATTGTGTATATATACCACATCTTTTTTATCCTTTTGTCCCTTGATGGGCACTTAGGTTGCTTCCAAGTCTTGGCTATTGTGAATAACGCTGCAATGAACACAGGGGTGGAGGTATCTTTGCACATTGGTGTTTTCGTGTTCTTTGGATAAATACCCAGCAGTGGAATAGCTGGATTGTATGGTAATTCTATCCTTAATTTTTTGAGGAATCTCCATACTGTTTTCCATAGTGGCTGCACCAGTTTGCACTCCCACCAGCAGTGTATGAGAGTTCCCTTGTCTCCACATCCTCTCCAACACTTGTTTCCAGTCTTGTTAATCATAGCCATTCTGACTGCATGAGGTGATATCTCATTGTAGTTTTGATTTGCGTTTCCCTGATAGTTAATGATGTTGAACATCTTTCCATGTGTCTGTTGGCCATCTGTATATCTTCTTTGGAGAAACGTCTGTTCAGGTCTTTTGCCCATTTTTTAATTGGGTTGTTAGTTTTTTTGTTGTTGATATGCATGTGTTCTTTATATATTTTGGAGATTAAGCCCTTATCAGATGTATGGTTTGCAAATATCTTCTCCCAATTGTTAGGTTGTCTTTTCATTTTGTTGATGGTTTCCTTTGCTGTGCAGAAGCTTTTTAGTTTGATGTAGTCCCATTTGTTTATTTTTTCTATTGTTTCTCTTGCCCGGTCAGACGCGGTGCTTGAAAATATGTTGTTAAAACAGATGTTGCATACTGCTTATGTTTTCTTCTAGAAGTTTCATAGATTCAGGTCTTACATTCAAGTCTTTAATCCATTTTGAGTTAATTTTTGTGTATGGTGTAAAGTAATGGTCTACTTTCATTTATTTGCATGTGGCTGTCCAGTTTTCCCAACACCATTTGTTGAAGAGACTTGCCTTTCTCCATTGTATGTTCTTGGCTCCTTTATCGAAGATTAGCTGTCCATAGATGTGTGGGTTTATTTCTGGGCTTTCAATTCTATTCCATTGATCTGTGTGTCTGTTTTTGTGCCAGTACCATGCTGTTTTGGTTACTATAGCTTTGTGGTATGTTTTGAAATCAGGGAGTGCGATACCTCTAGCTTTGTTCTTTTTTCTCAGGATTCCTTCAGCAATTCGGGGTCTTTTGTTGTTCCATATAAATTTTAGGATTCTTTGTTCTATTTCTATGAAAAATGTTATTGGAACTTTGATAGGGATTGCATTGAATCTATAGATTGCTTTAGGAAGTATGGATATCTTAACTGTGTTAATTCTTCCAATCCCAGATCACAGAATTTCTTCCATTTCTTTGTGTCTTCTTCAATTTCGTTCAGGAATGTTTTATAGTTTTCAGTGTACAGATCTTTCACCTCTTTGGTTAAGTTTATTCCTAGGTATTTTATTCTTTTTGTTACAATTGTAAATGGGGTTGTATTCTTAATTTCTCTTTCTGCTACTTCGTCGTTAGTGTATAGAAATGCAACTGATTTTTGTATATTGATTTTGTATCCTGCAACTTTACCATATTTGTTTATTACATCTAAAAGTTTTTTTGCTGGATTCTGTAGGGTTTTCTATATATAAAATCATGTCATCTGCAAATAGTGACAGTTTCACTTCTTCCTTTTCAATTTGGATCCCTTTTATTTCCTTTTCTTGCCTGATTGCTCTGGCTAGGACTTCCAGTACTATGTTAAATAGCAGTGGTGAGAAGTGGGCATCCTTGTCTGGTTCCTGTTCTTAGAAGGATAGGTTTCAGTTTTTCACCATTGAGGATGGTATTAGCTGTGGGTTTGTCATATATGGCCTTTATTATGTTGAGGTACTTTCCTTCTATACCCATTTTATTCAGAGTTTTTATCATAAATGGATGCTATATCTTGTCAAATGCTTTCTCTGCATCTATTAAGATGATCATGTGATTTTTATTCTTCATTTTATTAATGTGGTGTACCACGTTGATTGATTTGTGAATGTTGAACCATCCCTGAATCCCTGGAATAAATCCCACCTGATCATGGTGTATAATCTTTTTAATATATTGTTGTATGTGATTTGCTAGTATTTTGTTGAGGTATTCGCATCAATGGTCATAAGTGATGTTGGCCTGTAATTTTCTTTTTTTGTGTTGACCTTGTCTGGTTTTGGTATCTGTGTAATGTCAGCTTCATAGCATGAGTTAAGGAGCTTCCCCACCTCCTCAATATTTTGGAAGAGTTTGAGAACGATAGTTATTAAACATTCTTTGAATGTTTGGTAGAATTCACCAAGAAAGCTGTCTGGCCCTGGACTTTTATTTGGGGGGAGGTTTTTGATTACTGTTTTGATCTCCTTACTGGTGATTGGTCTATTCAAATTCCCTATTTCTTCTTGATCCAGTTTTGGAAGGTTGTATGATTCTAAGAATTTATCCATTTCTTCCAGATTGTCCAATTTGTTGGCATATAGCTTTTCATAGTATTCTCTTCTAATCTTTTCTATTTCTGAGGTGTCTGTTGTAATTTCTCCTCTTTCATTTCTGATTTTACTTATTTGAGCCTTCTCTCTTTTTTTCTTGGTGAGTCTAGCTAAAGGTTTGTCAATTTTGTTTGTTTTTTTAAAGAACCAGCTCTTGGTTTTATTAATTTTTTCTATGTTTTTTTTTAGTCTCTATTTCATTTATTTCTGCTCTGATTTTTATTAGTTCCCTTCTTCTAGTGATTTTGGACTTTGTTCTTCTTTTTTCCAGTTCCTTTAAGTGCATTGTTAGATTGTTTATTTGAGATTTTTCTTGTTTGTTGAGATAGGCCTCTATTGCTATAAACTTCCCTCTTAGAACCGCTTTTGCTGTATCCCATGAATTCTGGCATGTCGTATTTTCATTTTCATTTGTCTCCAGGTATTTTTTATTTCGCCTTTGATTTCTTCATTGACCCAATGGTTGTTCAGTAGTATTTTGTTTAATCTCCACATATTTGTGGCTTTTCTGATTTTCCTCCTATAGTTTATTTCTAGTTTCATACCATTGTGGTCAGAAAAGATGCTTGGTATTATTTCAATCTTAAATTTATGGAGACTTGTTTTGTGGCCTAATATGTGATCAATCCTGGAGAATGTTCCATGTGCATTTGAAAAGAATGTGTATTCTTCAGCTTTTGGATGGAATGTTCTGTATATATCTACTAGGTCTATCTGTTCTAGTGTGTCATTTAAGGCCAATGTTTCCTTATTGATCTTCTGTTTGGATGATCTATCCGTTGGTGTAAGTGGAGTGTTAAAGTCCCCTACTGTTATTGTGTTACTGTCTATTTCTCCTTTTTTTTTTTTATTGATGTTTTAATGGTTTCTAACATTGTGAAATTTTGGGTTGTACATTTTTGTTTGTCCATCACCATATATATGACTCCCTTCACCCCTTGTGCCCACCCCCCACCCCCACTGCCCCTGGTAACCACAGTCCAGTTTTCTCTGTCCATGTGTTGGTTTATATTCCACATATGAGTGAGATCATACAATGTTTGCCTTTCTCTTTCTGGCTTATTTCACTTAACATAATACGCTCCAGGCCCATCCATGTTGTTGCAAATGGGACGATTTTGTCTTTTTTTATGGCTGAGTAGTATTCCATTGTATATATATATACCACATTTTCTTAATCCAATTGTCAGTCGAGGGACACTTAGGTTGCTTCCACTTCTTGGCTATGGTGAATAATGCTGCAATGAACATAGGGGTGCATAAGCCTCTTTGGATTGTTGATTTCAGGTGCGTTGGATAGATTCCCAGTAGTGGGATGGCTGGATCATAGGACACCTCTATTTTTAATTCTTTGAGGAATCTCCATACTGTTTTCCATAGAGGCTGCACCAATTTGCATTCCCACCAGCTGTGTATGAGGGTTCCTGTTTCTCCATATCCTCTCCAACATTTGTTGTTTTTTGTCTTGGTGATTATAGCCATTCTAACGGGCGTGAGGTGGTATCTTAGTGTTGTTTTGATTTGCATTTCCCTGATGATTAGTGATGTTGAGCATCTTTTCATGTGCCTATTGGCCATCTGTATATCTTCCTTGGAGAAGTGTCTGTTCATTTCCTTTGCCCATTTTTTGATCGGGTTGTTTGTTTTTTTGTTGTTCAGTTGTGTGAGTTATTTATATATTATGGAGATCAACCCCTTGTCCGATGTATGTTTTGCAAATATTCTCTCCCAGCTAGTTGGTTGTCTGTTCATCTTGATTCTGGTTTCATTTGTCTTATAAAAGCTCTTTAATCTGATAAAGTCCCACTTGTTTATTTTTTCTTTAGTTTCCCTAGTCTGGGTAGGCATGTCATCCGAAAAGATTCCTTTAAAACCAATGTCAAATAGTGTGTTGCCTATATTTTCTTCTATGAGTTTTATAGTTTCAGGTCTCACCTTCAGGTCTTTGATCCATTTTGAGTTAATTTTTGTGAATGGCGATAGCACATGGTCCACTTTCATTCTTTTGCATGTGGCTGTCCAGTTTTCCCAACACCATTTATTGAAGAGACTTTCCTTTCTCCATTGCAAATTCTTAGCACCTTTGTCGAAAATTAGCTGTCCGTATATGTGTGGTTTTATTTCTGGGCTTTCAATTCTGTTCCATTGATCTGTGTGTCTGTTTTTGTACCAGTACCATGCTGTTTTGATTACTATTGCTTTGTAGTATGTTTTGAAGTCAGGGATTGTGATGCCTCCTGCTTTGTTCTTTTTCTTTAGGATTTCTTTAGCTATTCGGGGTCTTTTGTTGCCCCATATAAATTTTAGTATTCTTTTTCTATTTCTGTGAAGAATGTCATTGGGATTCTGATTGGGATTGCATTGAATCTGTAGATTGCTTTAGGTAATATAGACATTTTAACTATGTTTATTCTTCCAATCCACGTGCATGGGATATCTTTCCATTTCTTTATGTCATCTTGGATTTCTTTCAATAATGTCTTGTAGTTCTCATTGTATAGGTCCTTCACCTCCTTGGTAAGATTTATTCCTAGGTATTTTATTCTTTTGGATGCAGTTGTAAATGGTATTATCTTTTGAGCTCTCTTTCTGTTAGTTCATTATTAGCATATAGAAATGCAACTGATTTTTGTAGATTGATTTTGTACCCTGCAACTTTGCTGTAGTTGTTGATTGTTTCTAATAGTTTTCCAACAGATTCTTTAGGGTTTTCTATATATACAATCATGTCATCTGCAAATAGTGAGAGTTTCACTTCTTCGTTACCTATTTGGATTCCTTTTATTCCTTTTTCTTGCCTAATTGCTCTGGCCAAAACCTCCAGTACTATGTTGAACAGGAGTGGTGAGAGTGGGCAGCCCTGCCTTGTTCCTGTTCTCAGAGGAATGACTTTCAGTCTTTCCCCGTTGAGTATGATGTTGGCTGTGGGTTTGTCATATATGGCCTTTATTATGTTGAGGTACTTTCCTTCTATTCCCATTTTATTGAGAGTTTTTATCATAAATGGATGTTGTATCTTGTCAAATGCCTTCTCTGCGTCTATTGAGATGATCATGTGGTTTTTATTCTTTGTTTTATTGATGTGATGTATCACATTGATTGATTTGCGGATGTTGAACCATCCCTGCGTCCCTGGTATAAATCCCACTTGATCATGGTGTATGATCTTTTTAATGTATTGTTGTATTCGGTTTGCCAATATTTTGTTGAGGATTTTTGCATCAATGTTCATCAGCGATATTGGCCTGTAATTTTCTTTCTTTGTATTGTCTTTGTCTGGTTTTGGTATCAGGGTGATGTTAGCCTCATAGAATCATTTAGGAAGTGTTCCATCTTCTTCTATTTTTTGGAATAGTTTGAGAAGGATGGGTATTAAATCTTCTTTGAATGTTTGGTAGAATTCCCCAGGGAAGCCGTCTGGTCCTGGACTTTTATTTTTGGGGAGGTTTGTGATTACTGTTTCAATCTCTTTACTTGTTATTGGTCTATTCAGATTCTCCATTTCTTCTTGGTTCAATTTTGGGAGGTTGTATAAGTCTAAGAATTTATCCATTTCTTCTAGATTGTCCAATTTGTTGGCATATAGTTTCTCATAGTATTCTCTTATAATCCTCTGTATTTCCATGGTATCCGTTGTAATTTCTCCTCTTTCATTTCTGATTTTATTTACTTGAGCCTTTTCTCTTTTTTTCTTAGTAAGCCTGGCTAAGGGTTTGTTGATTTTGTTTATCTTCTCGAAGAACTAACTCTTTGTTTCATTAATCCTTTCTACTGTTTTTTTGGTCTCAATTTCATTTATTTCTGCTCTGATTTTTATTATTTCTCTCCTTCTGCTGGCTTTGGGCTTTGTTTGTTCTTCTTTTTCTAGTTCTGTTAGGTGTAATTTAAGGTTGCCTATTAGGGCTTTTTCTTGTTTGTTCAGGTGGGCTTGTATCGCTATGAGTTTCCCTCTCAGGAACGCTTTTGCTGCATCCCATATGGTTTGATATGGCATGTTATCATTTTCGTTTGTTTCCAGATAGTTTTTGATTTCTCCTTTAATTTCATCAATGATCCATTGGTTGTTCAGTAGCATGTTTTTTAATCTCCACATTTTTGTCACTTTCCCAGTTTTTTTTTCATGGTTCATTTCCAGTTTCATAGCCTTATGGTCTGAAAAGATGCTTGTTATGATTTCAATCTTCTTAAATTTATTGAGGCTTGCTTTGTTTCCCAACATATGGTCTATCCTAGAGAATGTTCCATGCGCGCTTGAGAAGAATGTGTAGTCAGCTGTCTTTGGATGGAGTGCTCTGTATATGTCTACTAGGTCCATCTCGTCCAGTTTTTCATTTAAGTCTAATATTTCTTTATTAACTTTTTGTCTGGATGATCTATCCATTGCTGTAAGTGGGGTGTTAAGATCCCCTACTATTATTGTGTTGTTGTTGATTTCTCCTTTTAGGTTTGTTAATAGTTGCTTTATGTACATTGGTGCTCCTATGTTGGGTGCATATATATTTATAAGTGATATGTCTTCTTGATGGAGTGTCCCTTTTGTCATTATATATTTCCCTTCTTTGTCTTTCTTAACCTGTTTTATCTTGAAGTCTACTTTGTCTGATATGAGTATGGCAACACCTGCTTTCTTTTGTTTGCCATTAGCTTGGAGTACTGTCTTCCATCCTTTCACTCTGAGCCTGTGCTTGTCTTTAGTGCTAAGATGTGTTTCCTGAAGGCAGCATATTGTTGGGTCTTGCTTTTTAATCCATCCTGCCACTCTGTATCTTTTGATTGGAGAGTTCAATCCATTTACATTTAGGGTAATTATTGATATATGAGGGCTTAATGTTGCTGTTTTGTCACTTATTTTCCGGTTCTTTTGCATTTCCTTTGTTTCTTGTCCCATTTGTTTTGGACTGCCAATTCAGTTTGGTTGTTCTGTCTTATGATTCTTCTAGTTTTCTCTTTGTTTATCATATGTGGTTTTGCTTTGATTATTTGTTTAGTGGTTACCTTGAGGTTTGGGCAAAAAATCTTGTGTATGAGATAGTCCATTATCTGATGGCCTCCTATTTCCTTATACTAAGTCAATTCAGTCACTTTCCTCTTCCCCTTCTAAGTTGTTCTTGTTATACCTTATTCTATCTTGTGTTGTGGCTGTGTGTTTACAGTGATGAGGTTAAATTTATTTTTGGTGAATTTCTTCCTTTGATCTTTGAGTTTAGTATTTAAGTGGTTGCTAACCTATTCCGGTAAAGATCTACTATTTCTCTGAGTTTGTCTACCTACTTTTCTCCTTGCTCCAAGCTTTGTGTTCCCTTTCTCTTCTTTTTTTCAGGCCTGAGGGCCTTCTTGAGTATTTCTTGTAGTGGGGGTCTCGTGGCCATGAACTCCCTTAGCTTTTGTTTATCTGGGAGAGTTACTATTTCTCCATCATATTTGAAGGATATTTTTGCTGGATAGAGTATTCTTGGCTGAAAGTTTTTGTCTTTCAGTATTTTGAATATATCATTCCAGTCTCTTCTAGCCTGTAAAGTTTCTATTGAGAAATCCGCTGAGAGCCTGATGGGAGTTCCTTTGTACGTTATTTTTTGTTTTTGTCTAGCTGCCCTTAATATTGTTTCTTTGTCGTTGACCCTGGCTAGCCTTACCACTAGGTGTCGTGGTGAAGACCTTTGTCTGTTAATATATATAGGTGTCCTCTTGGCTTCGCTTAGTGTTATTTCCTGCTCCTTCCCCAGATTTGGGAAATTCTCAGCTATTATTTCCTTGAATAGGCTCTCTGTTCCTCTTTCCCTCTCCTCTCCCTCAGGAATACCTATAATTCTTATGTTACATTTTCTAATAGAGTCAGATATTTCTCAGAGACTTTCTTCATTTCTTTTTAGTCTTAGTTCTCTCTCCTCTTCCATCTGGAGTATATCTGTATTCCTATCCTCTAAAGTACTAATTCTTTCCTCCATATTGTCAGCTCTGTTCTTTCAAGATTCCAGATTCTCCTTTATCTCCTCCATTGTGTTCTTCATCTCCATCAGCACTGATTGGTTTTTCTTTATGATTTCAATCTCTTTTGTGAAGAAACTCCTAATCTCATTGAATTGTTTGTCTGTGTTGCCTCGTATTTCGTTGAGTGTTTTTATGATAGCTATTTTGAAATCTCTGTCATTTAGTTTATGGATTTCTCTGTCTTCGGGGTTGGTTTCTGGGTGCTTGTCATTTTGTTTCTGGTCTGGTGATTTCATATATTTTTGCATTGTGGTTCCTGTGTTGGTTTTGTTTTTCCTCATCCTGGAAATCTCTGGTTGCAATTTCCACCTGCCGCCACTGTCTGGTGGTAAAGGGCTGTGTAGTCTAAGCCCCCTGCACTCTGCCCCGGTTTTTCTGCTGCGATCCGCAGTTTTGTTCTTTTTGTTTTTTTTTCCCCACTGCGATCCACGGGTCCAGTCGTTTGATCAGGTCTGCCGCGGATCACTTGGTCTGGTCTGTCATGGATCACTTGGTCTGGTCTGCCGCGGATCGCTAGGTCTGGTCTGGTCGGTTGAGCTGCAGAGTCTGGTTTGCGGGGGGTGGGGGGGAGCTCTCTCTTTTGCCCTCTGGGTCCCTGACGTGGGAGGCTTCTCGTTTGCCCCTCTTTATCCGCTCTCTGGGGTGCTCAGATGTTGATGGTAGCCCTGTGGCTCCTCTGAGTCCTCTGTGCCATAGTTTCCCACTGGCTGAGAGAGTCCGAATAGCCACGGTTTCCCCGCCGAGGGCCGCCCCTCCCCCTTCTCTGGGAGCTGCGCGGACCGGGATCGCTGATCTGATGGGGAGGGAGAGGAGTTCTCCTTACCTCTCCCCACTTCCTCCGGGGGCCCAGCACGTTCCGCTCTCAGATGTGCGGCAGTGTGGATCTCTCCGCTCTAGCTTTTCACTGTCTGGGATTCCGTTGTTGGTCTGTGACTGTTCCTTTTGTTGTATCTTGTTGGGGGAAGAGTTCACGGGAAAGCTCACTCTGCCATGATGCTGACGTCAGCCTCTATTTCTCTTTTTATGTATGTTAATAATTGCTTTATATATTAAGGTGCTCCTATGTTGTGTGCATAGATATTTACATGTGTTATATCCTCTTGTTGGATTGTTCCCTTGATCACTATGTAATGCCCTTCTTTGTCTCTTTTTACAGTTTTTGTTTTAAAGTCTATTTTGTCTGACATGAGTATTGCTACCCCAGCTTTCTTTTCATTGCTATTTGCACGGAGTATCTTTTTCCATCCCTTCACTTTCAGTTTGTGAGTGTCTTTAGGTCTGAAGTTCGTCTCTTGTATGCAGCATATATATGGTTTTTTTTTTTTTTTTAATCCAGTCAGCCACCCTATGCATTTTAATGGGAGAATTTAGTCCATCGACGTTTAAAGTCACTATTCATAAGTATGTACTTAATGTCATTTTTTAACTTTTTTTTCTCAGTGTTTTAGTAGTCTTTTGTTATTCCTTTCTTCTTCTCTTGCTCTCTTCCCTTGTGGTTTGATGGCTTTCTTTAGTATTATTTTTGGGTTCCTTTCTCTTAGTTTTTTGCGTATTTATTATAGGTTTCTGGTTTGTGATTACCATGGGGTCCTTATACAGTAACCTACATATATAGGAATCTATATTAAGTTGAGAGTCTCTTTAGTTTGACCTTTGTCTGAAAGCTCTACACGTTAACTCCCCTCTTCCCACATTTTATGTTTTTGATATCATATCTAATCTCTTTTTTGTGCATTTGTGTCCATTTCCCTCTTATCACGGGAATAGATAATTTTTCCTATTTGTGATATTCTCTTTTCCCCTTAAATAAATGCCTTTAGCATTAGTTGTAGTACTGGTTTCTTGGTGACAAACTCCTTTAATTTTTGCTTGTCTGAGAAAATTTTTATGTCTCTTTCTATTTTGAATGATAACCGCTGGGTACAGTATTCTTGGCTGTAGGTTTTTTCCTTTTAGCACTTTAAATATATCATGCCACTCTCTTCTAGCCTGTAAGGTTTCTTCTGAGAAGTCAGCTGATAGCCTTATGGGGTTTCCTTTGTATGTAACTTGTCTTTTTGTTGCGGCTTTTAGGATTCTCTCTTTATCTTTAATTCTGGACATTTTAATTATGATGTGTCTTGGTGTGGGCCTCTTTGGGTTTATCTTATTTGGTGCTCTCTGTGATTCCTGTACCTAGATATCTCTTTCCTTCCTTAGGTTAGGGAAGTTTTCATCTATTATTTCTTCAAATAGATTCTCTACTCCCTTGTCTTGCTCTTCTCCTTCTGGGACGCCTATAACACGGATGTTAGTGCTCTTGATGTTGTCCCAGAGGTCCCTTAGACTGTCCTCACTCTTTTTAATTCTTTTTCTGTTACCTGTTCAGCTAGGGTGATTTCTTCTAGTCTTTCTTCCAGCTCGCAGATCTGTTCTTCTGTATCCTCTACTCTGCTTTTGAGTCCCTCTAGTGAATTTTTCATTTCCAGTATTGTATTCTTCATTTCTGATTGGTTCTTTTTTATATCTTCCATTTCTCTGTTGATGTTCTCACTGAGTTCATCCATTCTTCTCTCCAGATCAGTGAGCATCCTTAACACTCTTAGTTTGAACTCTCTGTCGTGTAGGTTGCTCATTTCTCTTTCACTTAGTTCCTTTTCTGAAGTTTTGTCCTATTCTCTTACTTGTAACATACTCCTTTGCCTCCTCATTTTGCCTCTTTCCCTGTGCTTGTGTTTATGTGTTAGGTAGGTCAGCTATGTCTCCTGTTCTTGGAGAGGTGACCTTATATAAGTGATGCCTCAATGAGGCCCGCCAGTGTTCTTCCCTCAGTTCTGAATGTTCCAGGAGTGACCTCTCTGTGGGTTACATGTCTCCTTCTGTTGTAGTGTGTTTGCTCTCCCTGTAGGTGCCCAGGGAGGCTGAGCTATGCCCCTGGCCAGCTGTTGTAATGCTCATGTTCTTGTAGTTGTTGTGGGCCCTTCAGTCTCTTTATCGGGTGTGGGGAGACCCAACACAGTTGGTTGCAAGTTCTAATACCACATTTGTGTTGCAGTATTTCTTTTAAGTGAGTAGGCCCCCAGGGTGGCAGGTTGTTAGGTTTAGGGGCTTACAATTGCTATAAGCCTCCAGCCTTTAGGTCTCTTGTCAGCTCTCTGAAGATTGCAACTGTGTGGAGCTGGCCTCAGGCATGGGAGCACCCAATTATTTCAGGCTTTGGAAGGTGGGGCAAACCCCCTATGTGGGTCTTTGAGAAGCACAAGTCTTCTGCAGCTGACAAGCCCCGCTGCCTATAGGTCCACACACACAGTCAACATAGTCCGGTCCCATGTGTGTGCCCTGACCTCCTGAAGTGGACCCAGTCTCTCCAAGGCGGGAGCCCCACACACTCCACCACTGCCCCACACTCTCCACCTGCTCCTTGCACACACCCTGCCCCACAGAGGTGGACCCACTTGCGAGGCAGTGGAGAATCCAGGCAGCTCACCTAGCAGGCCCACAAGTTGCCTGAGGGCTTGTTGTTGGGTGGGGCCAGCCCTTAGGGTGGGCTGCCTGCCCTGGCTAAGCTAGATTAAATTGGTGCTCTAGTGGGTGGGGCAGACCCTGGGCTAGCAGGCCCCAGGGAGTACTCCAATGGCATCTGCCAGTGTCTGTGTCAGCACGCCCACACCAGGCCACAACAATGGCCACCACCAGTGTCCCAGTCCCTAGAGTGGTCTCACCTCACCGAGATGCACTCAGAGCCTGTCAGGTGAGTCTCTTTTCACCAAAGCACTGTGCACCTTTCTTTCTGGTGATTTTAGGTCGCTTTCTGAAACAAGTAAATTTGTGCATGGGCCCTTTAAGAGCCGGTATGAATTTCTTTGTGAACCAGCTTTTCTGGGGGTACTCCCCAATGTTTTAGTAGCAGGCAAAGTCAGATATTATGCCACTCATCTCGATTGTGCTGGGTCCAAAAAATGCCCACAGCAGCGGCACTCCCCGGCTCAGGGCCCCGCTCCTCCAGGGCGGGCTGTGGACCTGTGGGCTGCTCCCGGGCGGCCGTGAGATGATGCGGCTAGTGAAGGCGGCGTTTTTCCTCTCCAGAAGTGAGTTTATGCCCCTCCACCCCAATTAGGATTGTCGTTTGTTGTAGGGGGTTCCTCTTATCCAGATTTGAGTTCTCTCTCAGAGGTAATTTTTCCACGAGTAGTTGTAAATTGGCTGTGTCCGTGGAAAGAGGTGAGTTCAGAGTCTGCCTACGCCACCATCTTGACTTTTCCTCTAAAATAAACTTTTATAAATCAACTTTTTTACTAAAGCGTACCCTACTTACAGAAACTTTCAGAGCTCAAGGACATACTATATATTACAGCTATTTTTAATGCTGCTAATTAATCTTTGCTTCCCAAGAGACCCTAAGATAAATATAAACTATTTATCCTGTCTATTCCTTTTCTAGCAAACATAGTTGATGTTGGTTCATTCATTAAATACACTACAGTCAGTTTTCCTATAACCCTACATATGTATTCCTGAAAAATTACTGGCCGTGAAAAATCAAGCAGTAAAATACCCTGGGTTTACAGGGGGGATAACAGGAACTTAATAAAAATGGTAACATAGTTTCATATATGTTAAATCATTAAGAACTGCATAAATACTACAACAAGTATGTTACTTTGCCTTGAAAAAGACCTGAAGTTCAGCTGCAGAAGTGGGCATCAGAAAGGATGAAGCTCCTGAGTTATTATGAAGTGATGGAAGTAGGGTTATCTGAAATCGTACTGGAAGTTGTAACATCAGATGTGAATGGGTGGGGCTCATAACACATGTGGTGAACTGAAGTAGCTGGTAAACACATGTATTTTTGTTATTACTATGATGTTGAGCTCAACTTGTTGCAGTTTTTTGTGTTCATCTCATGTTCCTCATGAAGAATATCACACATAAGCAAACATAAAATTTATTCTATGCTTAAATTGTTCCCAATGTACCAATTGCATTGGAACAAATTCCATGTTCAAAGCAAGTGTTATAGCAGAACTGATTGTGCCTTGAATTACTCATCTTTTGAAACCCATTCTATTAATTCACTTCTTGAGTTTAGACAAAAACTTTATTTATTGTTTCTTTGGTGCTTGCAACATATTTGAACTATTATTTTCAGTGCTGAGCTTCAGAATTCACTCTTCTAGAGTAGATTATAAGTCCAATATGCATCCCTTCTTCAAGTTAATGGAAAGTTACTGAAAGAGAACTGTCCTGCTATTTCAGACTATTTCAGATTATATAATTTTAATTTCTCCTCTAGGGAGCAAATCTTGGAAATGGACAAAAAATGCAGATATATTTAATAAGAGGTTACTATTGGAACTCAGTCTAGGGCCTTCTCACTCCTTGTGGAAATAAGAACCATAGAATTCTAAAAGGATCCTTTGCTAACCTGCTTTAATGTATTTACCTCCAAATAGCAAACTTAGTCACTGTCTCGAGCTTCTTACTCTCTGAAAGGCAGATTTGTGATGTTTGAAACTTACTGCATAAAATAAAGAGAGTCCAGGATAAAAATGGGCAGATATCAATTCACTGTCAAGTGGGTGGAGGGAAGAGATTAAAGGAGGTCTTGACCGTTTACTGCATACGTTTTATAGTTGTCCACTATTCTTTAAAAAGTGGATAGTAAACCAATTATTTTTATCAATTCATTTTAACAAATAAATAAATGGTGTCAAACATAATAGAGGTTTTATGGAACTCAATTCCTTCCAGTCACAATTGTCAGTTCTTGCCAGAACTTAAAGGTAGATTAATGAATATGCACTGTCAGCACCGTTCATTGTTCATAATGACTGATTGCAGGGAACAATGAAGTTCTTCATGATAGCTGCTTTAGAATTTCAATTTGTTCTGATATCTGGTTAAAAAAAGCAAATAAGATATCAAACATCATCAATATTTTGTATATGTATGTATTTTTATAATTGCTTTATTTCAGGGTCATGGGCAAACACTGTCAGGCTCTAGCACTTACACGTTTTTTTTCCACACAATTATCTAGCTTAAACAGCTGAAAGTTCGGTGTTTATTGTTTACTCAAAGATTATGAATCCAATTGTCCAAAATAAGGAAATTTAAACTGTATCAAATTCAATATTTCTTTCCTATATATGTTAGATGAAGTTTCAAATAGATAGATGCAATAGATTGAATGTTTGTGTTCCTCCAACATTGATGGCGGCCGTGTAGGGGGTCTCTAGGATCATGGCAGACACCAGATAAACAAATACACTCTGGCGGCTCCAGGTTGATGTGCAGGTGGAAGGGCACTTGCCGGCAGCGCTCCACCCTCTCCTGCTCCCGGTCGTGCTCCTACAAGCCGTGCAGCAGCAGACCGTGGCTCAGAAACTCGTTGGTCCAGCCACTTGCTGGATGTCCAGCAGGGCATTGTGAGCATCCTTCAATTCATCCTAAATCTCACCTTAAATGTTCTCAGAGAAGCCTTCCCTCATTCCACAATCTTTTCATACCAGGAACTTTTTCTTTATAAGCATGTTTCAAACCAAATATAAGAGAGCAACAACTAGTTATCCTTTGTTCGTGGTTTATACCTGGCCCCTAAACAGTACCTGGAATAGTAACTAATTGTTGAATTAATAGAATGGGGTCACCAATTACTGAACTACTAGAAAGGGACACCCAGGATGATTTCTCAGTGATAACAGTCATTCCATCATGCATACTAGAACGGTTACTTGCTATGGACTGAATTGTCTCCCTACTAAATTCATATGTTGAAGCTCAAATCTCCCCCTTATCTGACTATAGTAGAGATAGTGCTTTTAAAGAGGTGATTAAGGTTCCATGAGGTTATAAGGGTGGAGGTCTGATTTGATGCAATTAGATGTCCTTATAAGAAGAGACACCAGAGAATTTGCTCTCTCTGTCTCTCCAGACACACCCATAGAGGAGAGTCCATGTGAGCCCGCAGTGAGAAGGTGGCCATCTACAACCCAGGAAGACAGTTCTCACCAGAACCCAACCATGCTGGCACCTTGATCTCAGACTTCCAGCTTTCAGAACTGTGAGAAAATAAATTTCTGTTGTTTAAGCCACCCAGTTGATAGTACTGTGTTATGGCAGCCCGAGCTGACGGAGATATTACCTCATGTCCATGCAAATCCTCTAGGATCTAGCAGATAGCATTTTCAAGATTATATTGGACCAGTGATTTGAAGAAATTTTTATCTTTGGGAAAGTAAGTTAAGCCTCTTCACCTACCAAATGATTTATAAGAGGATCATAAAGAAAAATAACACAAAATTCACAAAGTGCCACTGTAATGACTATAAAAGAGCATAAAGCTTAATGAGCTGCATTTAGCAGACATAAGAATTAGGTAAAGCCATTAATTTAATGGGAGAGGTTAGTTCATAGCCATCTAGTTGCCCTTTTTCCTCAAGATTAAAAGTGAAGTCGTTATGTATGTTTTCTCATTTTAGGTATAGAGTAATGTTGAATCTTAAAACTTACATTTGTTGTCTATCTGGTACGATTATTTTTAAAAAGGTAGTCAGCACAGCAAATGTCAGATGTAATATTTTGTAGTCTCAAGTAAGATAACCTAAATATAAATGATATTTGATAAGGGATTTTATTTTTGAATAATTTTCCAAACTTAAAGTAAATCAACATGCTCGGTGCTTAAAGTCTAATGAATTCAGGCAGTTCTGAGGAATGTTGTTACTTTGCGTTATTCCTCACTTCCTTAAGCACACCCAGATGATGCAAAGAAATTATAGGTAATGTTATGCGTGAAAACATGGGAACACACAATTAATAAAATTAAACACTTTCTCAGTTTTTTGTTTCTTAAGGTATATTTATAATAGTAAGTTTGAGAAGGCAGGAATATGTTATGTTGTATGTGTACAGGCAGTTTGTTACAGTAATATGTTCATCTTTAAGCACATTAAATGATTTTAGTTTCCATCAAGTAATTTATTAATGCTGCATTACCCAAATGATGTTATTAACCCATTAACACCTAGAGAAGGGTTTAGAGTGCTGTATTCAGTAGTGATGTCTGATTTGTTTTGGGTCTCCTGACCTTGATTAATTGTTGGCCACGTTGAAAAGTTAACTGACCTATAAAAGGGTTGTTCCTTTTTTGGGGACCCACGTGTTATAGAGTCATTGTCTTGCAACACTAACATGGTTGCTCTAATCTGTTACTTTAAACAAACACAGGTAACAGTTCAATAATGTAAGAGGAGCATATTCTAACTTAAAAGAAAGGAAAAGAAAGAACAAATGTATCTTGATAGGATGTTAAGGGAAGGCAATGTTTAAAGCTCCTTTACTGTGTGGTCTAGAGTTATGACCAGCCATCTGCTGTGAGGGAACAATCTCACTACTATTACACCTGCTTTCCCTATTGCCCAGTTGATTAGGAAATTCAGATCCAATGAAGATCCATAGACACAGGATGAACCTAAACAGACTTTGCATTAGAGTTTAATATAGTAGAAAGAACTGTATTTTTTTAAAGTGATGTGCTATAAGCAATCTTCACAACTTTATTATTATTCCCAACTGTGGTGCCTCACTCATCAAATAATATATGTTATCAATAAAGAGCATTTATATCACTCCTCTCACCTACCCTACTCACTCCTTCAACCATCTGCTTTCCACCACTTCACAGAGATAATATAGACAGACAGAAAGGGAGATAGAAATAGAAATATATCTTTTTTCCTTCAGTAATGCTCAGATTTCTCTCTCCTGCTATTGGATGCCTCCCTTACACACCTCAGATTACCTTTTAGTTTTTATTACTTTCACATTTCCTTCTTATGGTCTCTCCTTCCTTCTGTTCTCTGGCCAAGATTCTTAACAGATTCATGAAGAAAACTACATATTTAAATGTGCGGCACTGGAGTAAGGCTACTTCCTCATGCCAAGTTGGCTTACACCATAGAAGAAGATGTTAAAAAAAAACACTGGATAAATCAGAATTTTGCATTTATAATAAGTTCCTTTGCTATTTTTCTGATTTAGTTACGTATCCATATTGACTCTTCTCTTTACATTGAGAATTTTCCTCCTCTACTGCTTGTTATGGCCTCTGCTGTCATCGTGTTGCCTACTTGTCTACTTGGCCCTTTACATCAGTGGCCTTCAAAATTTCAGATCCCTGTGGCACCTGTTAACATTCTGATTCAAGACACGCTCTTAGCAATTCTGATCCTATAATTTCTATATACTCAGTCTGTTCTGACTAATGCCTAGCAATTTTTATTTCAATTAGTTAACTTGATCCTTTGAAATAGAAATAAAGAGTTATTCTCATAACATCATCTAATCTCAGGGGAAGATGTCTTTATGTGAAAGACAAAAGAGATATTCATATACGCTTTATATTTTATATCATTTAATCCAAATAGATGTATACAATTCTAGACACTTATGAGCATATTTTCTTAAGAAATAATGGATGGAGAGATAAATGGATAGGAACTGAAATCATGTCTCTGAATGGATGAAACAACATAAATCTAATCTAAAATAGACAGTGATCTCATAAGATAGAATACATTATATGAGAACGGGAGAATGCTTCTATACCACAAGTTTTTCTCAATATTCAAGTAGATTTATAGCATATTCCAACAAGAAAAAAAACATTGAGTATTACTCAAATACCAAAAATAAATGTGGAGTAGCCAAATGAAATCAGTTTGTATAAAGCAATTGAGATATTGGAAAGTTAAAATAGCTGTCATAAAATATCTGCATCGTCTTTCCTACTTCGTAAATAAGCAGGGCAAACTTTTATAAAATATTCCTTTCCATATGAGATTTTAGTCATATTTTTTCTGCATAGCCTCCTATTCCTCCATTATGCCTCTGACAATGTCCATTTAATTTGATGGACGTGTTTTTGTTCAGTGCAGAAATAGCTGAAATAACCTAAAATGCCTAATCCTCCTGATGTGCTCTGAATTTACAAAAGCTTCTAAAGAAATAATGCATGAAGCCAGGGATATTCTGTGGAATTGAAGCTGTCAAATACAGAGTTGGAGGCTATTTTGCTATTGGAGTAAAGGAGTGGAGTATGACAATTGAAAAGTATAATACATCCTTCTAAACAGATCTGCCCCTTTTTGAAGACCTTACTGGGCACAAAAGTGGAAGCACTACAATAACAGTGAAAAAGAAACAATGAAATGTAACTATAAAATTAATTCAATAACAGATGGTCAAGAGAAAGATTATTGAATCCAATATGAGGAATAGTGGTATCTATTATGATATTTAAAATATAGCAGGTAGGGAAAAACTGATATAGTCTATTTTAAATTCCATAATTTATAGAAGAGGAATTCTCTTTGTCATTTAAAAGAAATAATAGAAGAAAAATTACAGTGTATGAAATGAGACTTCTAGCAGATATTTATTCAATTATTTCTTCAACAAACATTTATTAAGCACCCACTAAGAATTAGCCGCTGAAGGAGGCACTGAGGACTAGGATACAGTTCCATTTCTGATAGAATTCAACTAAGAAAGGAAGAACAGAAAAGTACAAAGGCAAATATAGATATATATACAAGATAAATATAGATAGATAGATAGATATAGAAAGGTAGATAATACATATACATTGTCAAAACTAGAAACTGAAGGGAATCCTCCATTTAGACAGAGAGAACAGGACTCAGAAGAGCTTTTGCAGGTGATGTTGAGCTAAATATTGAGGGATAAATAGACACCACATGAGGAACATCCTTTTGAGTGTGAGAAAAGTGCAAAGACAGAGAAACGTGAAACTCATGAAGCATTCATAAGTGAATAGTTTAACGTGGCTGGCATATAGAGTGCAAATGATTATAAAATAACCCTTGGTTCTTACCCTGCCTCTGACCTTGAAAAAATTTACTTAGCTTTATTTGGCACACTCATGTCCTTCTCTGGAAAATGATGAGGATAAATACACCCGTTAGAGTTTCTTCCAGCTCCCATTTTTCATGATCTTATTAATTTCAAAATGTTTTCTAAAAATTCTATCACGGAGTAAATATTGTCCCTTTAATTCTTATAAAAATATGTAATACATATGGTATATAATTATACATAAATTTATGTAAAAGGTATCTATTAATTATATATTAATATAGTAATCATATATAAATATATTAAAGATATAATTAAAATATATTAGTGTGTGGGTGTGCACACCAACCCTAGGCTAATCCTAGGCAGAATTTTAAGATCTGTGTAGATTATCCTCAACATTCTTTCCCATGCTTTTCATTTATTTTCCCCCTATCAACTGGAAGTTGATGTTTTCCAGGTGCCACTTTCACAGATGTTCACGTTGGTGCCACTGATAGCACTGTCCCCACGTCCTGACCTAACTTCACTCCCCTCTACCATAACATGCATATCCTACAGCTGAGTCTCTCAAGTCCTTGCTAAATTAGTAACTAATTTCTATCAACTAAATATAGCAATTACACTGATGAAGGTTCTCTGCCAGGTTAGTTAACAAGGGATTTCAGGAACAAACAATTAATTTATTCAATTACATATTTGCCAGCGTTGGAACAAGCTCTGGTGATAGGTGGTATAAAATAGTTAAAATGCTAGAGTAATTTCATGGATTCCCTCTTACATTCCATGGAAATATCCATCTATCTAACTGAACAGGAAGTAAGTCTTAATGTATGTAACATTAAGATGACACAAGAAAGAAAAGTCTGCAGAAGTCAAATCATTATAATATTGAGATAAAAATATTTAAATTTTAGGAGCTCTGTCACCCAAAGTAGATTACTTCACCTTTCAGATCCTCAGTTTCTTCATCTATTGAAGTAGAAATTCCAAGACAAACTACAGATTTATTGTGAGAAATACATGAAGAAATGCATTTGAAAGCACTATAAAAAATCTACGGTTCTACACAAATGCGACTTATTTTAATATTTGGTAATAAATTACAACATGTATAAAAATTTAAGAATATAAGTGTATATTGGCAGAGAGGCAATTGTGTCTTTGGATTGATTCACGATATCCTCTTGAGAGAAGTGTACTTTGAATGATGAGCAGGTTATAACCTACATGAGAGTAGTAGAATTTTGCCAGGGCCTGTCCCAGGGATAACTCAGGTGAGAAGCAATGCATCAAGATGGATGCTAAGGAGAGAAAAAACGCAGCCTCTGCTAAGGAACAAACACATGCAGGGTCAAGTAGGAGGTGTAGAGTTGAGATGACACAGGGAGGCCAGACTGAGTACTTTGCAGATTGTGTGGGACTGTCCAGGGAGATTATGTGAAGGGAAAATAATGATGGGATTTTTAAAAGAATTGCATGAATTTATGACCAACTAGTATATTACCATCTGCCAGAAAATAAACTGAGATTACTCTTAATAAGTTTATGAAAGTTAAACCTTGATACTTTACATTATATCACAAAATTAATTATTTTGTGGTGATATAAACTTATTTTTTTAATTGTTATAAACACAGGCTTTGGCTATTGTGAGATATAGATGTTAGTGGTTTTAGTCAGGAGAAATAAACCAATCTTCACAAATTAAAAATAAAATCCCCCCGGGGCATTGGAAAACAAAATAATTGTTCACTGTGCAAGAAGGGCAGAAAAGACAAGAGTTTTGTTTTGTTTCTTTGGTTTTTTTTTTTTTGGTAGAAGCAGCAGTAAAACTCTACCTAATAAAAAATAAAGGTTTCTGGCCTGGCAGGTAAAGAGCTTGGAAGTCGTCATTGGTCTTAACAAGTGAAAAGCTGAACAAACAGAAAAATCAAAAACTCTTCTTAGATCCGTCAAAGAAATGAGGTTGCAGGGAAAACCACTGTCTCCAAACTGAGAGAGACAGGTGAATATAGAGCATTACAGCTGACTGGAGCAGAAATCCCTAAGCAGAAACCTCCAGGGGAACCAGAGCCGGGGTAGGAAACCTGGAGTGTGGTTGACAAATTGCTGGAGGCTCAGTGTGGTTAAGTCTGAGAATTTCAAATTCTAGGGGACTCAGTCACAGGGCACCATCCACGCTTGTATTTTCTTTTAACTCCTGGGGTTCTACCAGGTCCTCACAGTGAATATCCACTTGTGCTTTTAGCAGGGGGAGGGGGAAAAGAACCAAGCACCACAGCATCCTGTTGTCAACAAGACCTGCCTCCAGGAGAAACTATTTTACCAGAGCATATACTACTGGAATTTTTTCAGAGCCTAACCAACATAGGAGAAAGGAAATACCCAGGTTTATCCCATTCTAGCCTTCCACATGAGGAAAGGGAAATACTCAATTCTAGCTCACTCTAGCCATCCTGTCCCACCTAAGAGGGAGGGGGAGACTGTATCTTCCACTTAGTTTTTCTGTAAATCTAATAAACTTATTAGTCTGCTCTGAAAAGTAAAGTCTATTTAAAAAGGAAAAAGAAAAGAAAACACCTCACAGGTAACATCACTCATTGGTGAAAGGCTGAAATCTTTTCCCCTAAGATCAGGAACAGAATAAGGTGCCCACTCTCACCACTGCTAGTCAACATTGTGCCAGAAGATATAACCAAAACAATTAGACAAGAAAAAGAAATAAACGGCCTCCAAATTTAAAGTAAGAGGTAACACTATCTGTTCACAGATGACATGGTGCTAAATGTAGAAAATCCCAAAGAATCCACCAAAAAACAAAACTAGAGCTAATAAGCAAATTCAGCAAAGTTGCAGGGTTCAAGATCAGCACAAAAATATTATTTTTGCTTCTATACAACAGAAATTAACCCTCTGAAAAGGAAATTAAGAACACAATTTCATTTATAATAGCATCCAAATGAATAAAATACCTGAGAATAAATTTACTCAAAGAAGTGAAAGTGTTGTATAATGAAAACTATAAAACATTGCTGAAAGAAATTATAGAATACCTAAATACAGGGAAAGATGTTTCATGATCATGGATTGGCAGACATAATATTGTTCAATGGCGGTGCTAACCAAAATGATCTACAAATTCAATGCAATCTCTGTTAAAATTCCAGTGGCCTTTTTTGCA
The DNA here is from genome assembly GCF_057802395.1 of Ceratotherium simum simum. Lineage (NCBI taxonomy): Eukaryota > Metazoa > Chordata > Mammalia > Perissodactyla > Rhinocerotidae > Ceratotherium > Ceratotherium simum. The sequence goes on from NC_141903.1 coordinate 68,923,123, forward strand.
GAAAATCCAATCCTCAAATTCACATGGAATTAATTACAAGAAGCCCCAAATAGTCCAAACCATATTGAAAAAGAACAAACTCAGTGCCAAATCCACTCAGTGGAGAAATAACGGTCTCTTCAGCAAATGGTGCTGGGCCAAATGGGTTTGCATATGCCAAAGAATGAAAAACCTCAAATTGGATCAACTACCTAGCTATAAGACCAAAAATCATACAATTCTTATTAGAAAATAGGAATAAATCTTCATCACTTAGATTTGGCAGTGGATTTTAGATATGATGCCAAAAGCATCAATAACAAAAGGAAAAATTGATAATTTGGATTTTGTCAAAATTAAAAAATTTTGTGCATCAGAGACATTATCAAGAAAATGATAACCTATAGAAAGGGAGAAAATATTTACAAATTATATTTCTAATAAGGTCTTTTATCCACAATATATATAGAGTTCTTACAACTCAACAATAAAAAGACAAAAATCCCAATTAAAAAATGGTCAAAGGACTCGAATATACATTACTCCAAAGAAAATATACAAATAACCAATAAGAGCATGCAAAGATGCTCAAAATAATTAGTCATTAGGGTGTTGAAAATTAAAAACATAATGAGATATCACTTCACACTCATTAAGATTGCTATAATTAAAAAAAATAAATAACAGGTGCTGGTAAGAATGTAGCGAAATCAGACCCCTAACACATTGCTGGTGAGAATGTAAAATGCTTCATCTGCTATTGAAAACATTTTGGGGTTTCCTCAAAATGTTAAATGTAGAATTATCATATGCCCACTCCTAGGCATATATGCAAAATAATTGAAAACTGATAAACAAATAGATGTACACGCATATTCATAGCAACGCTATTCCAGAAGGTGGAAACAACACAAATGTCTATCAACAGGTTAATGGATACACAAATTGTATGTGTATACAGAAAGAGAGAGAGGTGTTTATTTTCAGGAATTTTCTCACGAGTTTGTGGAGGCTTTGGCAAATTCAAAATCTGCAGGGTAGGCAGGCAGGCTGGGGGCCCAGGGAAGAGTTGCAGTTTGAATCCAAAGGCAATCTGGCAGAATTCCTTCTTGATTAGAGAAGTCAGTCTTTTTCTATTAAGGCCTTTGGATGCAGGGTAATTGGCTGTAGTCAAAATCTACTGATATAGATGTTAATCTCATCTAAAAAATTCCTCTAGAAACATCTAAAATAATGTTTGACCAAATATCTAGGTACTGTGGCCTAGCCAAATTGACTCATAAAATTAACCATCATACAATGGAATATTATTCAGCCATAAAAAAAAAGAAGTACTGATTTGTGCTACAACATGGATGAACCATGAAAACATTTTACCGAATGAAAGAGGCCCAACACAAAACTACATATACTGCGTAATTTCATTTATATGAAATATTCAGAACAGGTAAATCCTTAGAACTGAAAGCAGACTGGCAGTTGACAGGGGTTGGGTGAAAGGAGGAATGGGGACTTACTGCTTAATGAGTATGTAATTTCCTTTTGAGGTGATGAAAATGTTTGAAATTAGATAGAAGCAATGGTTGTACAATATTGTGAATGTATGAAATGCCACTGAATTGTGCACCTTAAAATAGTTAATTTCATGTTATATTAATTTCACCTCAATTAATAGAAGATATAATTTACATGCAAAAAAATGCACACATTAAATATTTGTATTTCTATGTTTTTGACTAAAAGATTCAACCATATAAACAATACCCGAATCAAGAAATAAAATATTTCTTTCATCCCAGAATGTTCCTTTGGGCCACGTTTCAGCCATCATCACCACAAACAACTTGTCTTATGAACTTTAAGACTATAGGTTATTTTTTTCTGTTTGGAACATCGTATAAATAGAATTATACAATCTGTGCTCTTTTCTATCTGCCTTCTTTCAATTAGCAGAAAGCTTTAAAATTCATCTAGGTAGTTGCATTGACAAATATTTTATTCATTTCTTATTGCTGAAGAATAATTCCTTTAGAGAAGTATATAATATTTTGATTACCCATTCTTCTGTTCATGGATATTGGCTTTTTTCCATTATTTGGAAATTATTATTAAAGCTGCTGTAAACAATCTTGCATAAATTTTTTGTGCATTTGTTCATTTCTTTTAGGTAAATACCTAGGAGTGAAAATGTGTGTTATACAATAGGCATTATATGTAACTTTATTGGAAATTGTAAAAAGATTTATGAAGAGGTTGTGCATGTTACATTCACAGAAGCAGTGTATGAAAATTCAGCTTGCTCTACTTCCTTATTATTCTTTTTAATATAACTTGGAAGTTAATCATAGTTTTAATTTACATTTCCATTACAACTAATGCAGTTATGCACTTTTATCATGAGTTTATTGACCATATGTATGTACTTGTTCCTTGTGTGAAATGTCTATTCAAGTCATTTGCTCATGTTTTAAACAAATGTGTTTGTATTTTGTTTTATTATAGATTTGTAGGTTTTCTTTCTACATTCCTAATACAAGTTCATTGTCAGATATGTGGATTATAAATATGGCTTAGCTTTTCATTTTATTAATGTAGTCTTTTAATGACTGGGAGTTTTTAATGTTAATAAGATCTAATATTTTTCTTTATGGTTAATGCTTTTACTATCTCATCCAAAAAATCGTCACCTAAGCCAAGTTCACAAATATAGTCACTTATTTTTTAAGAGACCTTATGCTTTTAGCTTTTACATTTAGAGCTATATTCTATCTGCCATTGTGTGTGTGTGTGTGTGTGACTTGAAGAAGGAGATCAAAGTTCATTTTTGCAATATGGCTATCCAATTGTTCTGGCAACATTTGTTGAAAAAACTTTCTTTCTCCCATAAAATTGCATTGACACCTTGACTAAATGCATTGGACTATTTTTGAAGTTTCTCTTGGGTTTTGAAGATCTATATATCTATCCATTTACCTGCTTCATACTGCCATTTTTACAGTATCTTGAAATAGGGTCTTAAAATCAGTTCCTGTGATTCAAACTAGTATCCTAACTCTCCACCTATGTGGAAACCATAGAGCCCAGGAAAATATCAATCCACAGATTCTGACATTCATCTATTCATCCCTGCTTTTTTTCTCTCTCTCATATTTTTGAGGGTTATGCTTGGATTGTAACAGGAGCAATATATACTGAAATACATTAATGTGTATTTATCCTTTTAGTTTCTGTTACATGATCATCTCTCTGAGCACCATCTGCTTATCTTCTTGAGGAGGTGTGCTGCAGTTATTTTAATTGTTACAGCAGAAATATAAAAAGAGAGAATAGGTCAAGTTTTAAATTTAATTGCAAAAGAGCTATTTGAAGAGCCTCGAAGGTAAGACTTAATGGACAGAAGAATTTTCTAAATCCTTTATGCTACCTAGATAGCATGAACCAGGATTGGAAGCATAAAAGAGAGAATCATATTATGGTCAAAATTAGGAGTTTGGTTTTGAAACAAGCCTGCAAATTCACTGATATTTGTCCATAAAATAGTGGAGTTTAATTGTCTTACACTTAAATGTAAGTCAGCTTTTATGAACCTCTGCCAATAAATAGAATTAGCAGAAGAGAAACTACTTGACTCTTGATGCTAGGTTAGGAAAGACCTCATTCTTTCTCTTGGGATGTTCATCTTGGCAGCCCAACCATCATATTGTGAGGTGCCCAAGCCACACAGAGAGGCCATATGTCATATTACCCAATAGCAGTATTTTAGTTAACAATTTACAGCCAACATCGACCAGGAAATATGTGAACGAATCAGCCTTCAGATCATTCCAGCATCCAGCTTCCAGCATCCAGTAATCCCCTCCTAATGCTGAACGAAGCTAAAATAAGCTGTACCCTCAAAGCTCTGCCCAAACTGCCGACATGCGAGTAAAACCATGTTCTTGCTATAAACACTAAATATTGCGCTCGTTTATTTCACAGCAACACATACCTAGAATAGATTTGGGAACCAGAAGTGGTGCTACTCTTGGTATAGTACAAGTCTTTGAACAGGTGAGAGTGACTTAGGCCCAAGTGGCAGGAGAAACAGAAAGGACACTGAGGAGAGTGTAAGTGAGAGCCTAAAAAGCCTCCGACTCTGTTACTAGAAGCTTGGTGGCATTTCAGAAGGATGTTGGTAGGCGATGAAAGGAACATGAGAAGAATGTTATTGAAAGGTGGAAAGTTTAATGACCCTGTCACTTTTGTTAACATGAAAAATAGGAAAAATGAACTTGATGATCTAGTTAGGAATATTCCTGACAGAGTGTTGAAGTTGCCATCTGACTTCTCCTGGTTGCTCATATTAAAACACGAAAGAAGAGAGACAGGATAAAGAAAACATTTTTTTTTTTTTTGGAATAAAAGAACCAGAACTTTCAGGGTTTGACAATAAGGCCATTTGTCATCCACACAGTCTGCAGCTAGCAAATGACTCTAAAAAATTAAAAATGTTTTCTGAGCTGAGATCAAATTTAGGGCATTGTCAAGAAAATATAGTCTAAAGAAGACATTAAGGATATGACTATAACACCCTTTGTTAAGACCACAGAAATACTTATTGTGGTACTTCAAACAGACAACAGTCCCGCCAAATATCTTAATGTCACGCCCCACTGATCCTCCTCATTAAATAATAGATCCTCTAAAAATCCTGAGGACTTTCTCCTCACAACCTTATAGGAAGCCAAAGATAGTGTTAAAGTTGTAATTAAACAAGGAGGACCTTAGACTGAGGCAGCTCTAATGCCTTGGTAGCCTATGTAAGCAAACAGAAACCTAAGCCAGAATCAATGCACTCAAATCCAAGCAAGTGAAAGTTAAGAACAACCAATCACAGCCAACCAGGCTCTCTCAAATAAGGCAACAGCTTAAGCTATAACCAATCAAATAATTTCTTTGCTTTGCTTCCATATCTTCTGCATAAAAATCTTGCCCCCAGCTCCTGGCAGTGGAGTGCTCCTAACCACTTTCCGTTGGCACTGCCATTGGCAGCTTGAAATCAATGTTTGCTCAAATAAACTCTTCAACGTTTTAATGTGCATCAGTTTAATGTTTCTCTAGTAGAACGAATGCTATTAATACTCATGGAAAACGTCCAAAAATTTTAAGAGAATATATTGGCAGAAACATGGCCAGCTTGGACTAAGACGGACAGAGGTAGAACAAAATAAAAATAGTCTATTGGACCATTGAACTAGTACGGGCAAAGTGCATGCTGAGAAAACCATTCTGCTGCAAATACTGACTAGTTCTAATGGAAAAGAAATGAGAATTCAGACAGTAAAATCAAGAACCTTAAAAGTAGATCCAAGAGCCGTCCAGAATCATTCCCAGGCCATAAAATTGAGCCCTAATCAAGAAGACGGCATCATGGTCTTGGCTGGATTTCAATTTTGCTATATTGGTGAGATTTTTGTGTGCCTCACTTCCCTTTCTTTTTGATTGGCATGGTCTATAGCAGTTACCCTAGGCCAGTCTCCCCATCATGGATTATGTGTGCAGCAGGGAAACAGAGGAGGAGTAGATATTTGCTTTTATAGTTCACAGGTCTTCAGATACAGGGGAATTGTCCTGGAGGAGCTGCACTGGAGGAACTCTACGTGACGAGACTCATCCACCTCTGGACCTAAGGTAGATAATGAAATTTTGAACCTTAAGCTAAAAATCATTCCATATTAAATGAGACTTTCCTGGGTTCATGGGAGAGGGATAAGTATATTTTACATGTGGGAAGAATAAAATGGCAGATTATGATAATTTTAAAACATGCCTACAAACTCATTGGCACTTCTCCCCATCAAAAGATCGATTCTGATTTCCTTCCTTTTGTATGTGACCTGACCTTAATAACTAGCTTCTAATTAATCAACATCATGGAAATGATGATTTATAAATTTCAAAGCTGGCTTCAAAAAAGCAAAGCCACTTCTGTCTTCCCTCTCCCTCTTAGAATATTTAAACTTTGTACCCAGTCATGAAGTTTTAAGAAAGTCAAGAGAGTGTGGAGAGGCCAGGGGTAGGTGTTTTGACTGGCGTCCCCTCCGTTTAAGTCCCCAGGCAACAGGAGGTACCAGTCACTAATCATGTGATTCACTTCATATGTGTCTCTGCCATTTTAGAGAGATGGAAAGGATAGAATTCTGATAGAGTCACTACATATCCCGTTGTCCAAAAGAATAATTGATAGTGAAAGAAGAATATTGTAATCAAAAGATTATTTACAATGGCAAGGACATATTTCTCCACCACAGAGCTCTGTGATGGCTTATAAAAGAGATCAGCTCAGCTCTGGAGAAAAGAAAAAAATTTTTTTTGCATATATCTGAGTTCATTTCAGTAGAGCTGCAATCCCACTGCAATTTTTGAACCTATATTTTGAATGTTCAGTGAAGATTCACAAGTATATTTTGCAAAAATATGCCTATACCTTATGCTATTCAAGATTTTATGGTTTATTAAACCAAAACTGTGTTATAATTATGCAACATAAAGATTAAATTTATGGCTTTAGTTAAATACATATGCTTCATATTACATAAGTAATGAATTAAAGACTAAGGACGTTTTTTGATCTGAGGAGCATAAACAGGATATTAAGAATGGCATATTAACATATAAATAATCACTATCTCTTCTAATGAAATGAGGGAAATATCTAGAAGGATATAACCCATTAACACACAGAAATAAAAGTACTAAAAATGGCTTCTTGTAAACCACTAAATAGTCTGCAAACTCTTTGATGAAAAAAAAAAAAGAACAAAGAATGATTCTTATACTTCTTCTGTATGTTAGAATACTAGATAGTTTCCTGTTCAGTTGGAAATATAAAGATTACCATCTAAACAGTCAGTCTTTTTTAATATCTGTGTTTCTCCCTGTCTCTCTTGTCTTTTACCTAATTTGTGGATCCTCATTCTCTTCTTCTATTGCTGTTTTAAACTTGTTTAGCAATAGGGAAAAATATATAGGGTGACCAGAATAACTTGTGTATGTATAATCTCATTGTGCACTCAAGTTCTGAACTCCTAATGCCTTCCATTTTCTAGTTTTGCTGTTATTGATTGTTAATAAAAAGGTGATGGTTTTCAGGAATCTCTAAAGCATTGCACCCTATTGTCTGAAGAAAGCGGTAAGAGTATAAGGAGGAAAGAAACTTGATTAGCTTTTAAAAAGACATTCAGATTTCAGATTATGAAGAAAATCAAAGTATTTTAAGTGAACAAAATTTCCTTAGCCCCCAAATCTCTTAAGTGCCACCTCCTCCCTGTATCCACCTCTGTGCTTCCCTGTACTCACTTTTCTTACTTCCCTGTGTATGCAGAACTTTCATTAACTTGGGAAATGCTACTAGGATGAATTTATTTACCATGAAATACTTCTTAGGATGCATGGTACTTTAGATTCTCTAGATTCAGACTCTGTAAAGAAGAAAAGAACAATCAACGAAACTGCTGAACTTTTAAAAAAAGCTAATTAGCAAACAGTTGTAAATGGGTTTATTTACTTGAGGACCCTTGATTTCTTCCTGCTGTTCTTGAACTTCCCTATACTGATTTCTACATCCATCATATTTCATTTCTCTGAAATCAGCTTATGCATTTAATGGTCCAGACTGGGCAATCACTGTTGATTGAAATCAAATTCAAATTGATGCAAGAGGCCCTCTGATGCTCCAGGAACCAGCTGTGTAAATCTAACAGAAAGATAGCTGTCAGCTTTTTTCCTTAATTATGTAATTCTACATTTTCTTAAGCATACTGCTGTTATAATGACCCAGTACGCATTTGTATCTAGAAAAGAAATCACTGGGTAAACACCAAAGGTGATATCTTCAAACCCCACCACTCTGACATGATGTTTGACAAAAGAATTTATTGCTGGCTTGTTAGCCTCTTAGAAATGGTGTGATTTCTTGTATACAAGGACAGGGTGCATGTCACTGTGGTGCATATCGAGAATATGCTGTTCCCAAGGTAAACTCAGTGGAAACAATGCCTTTTATCTTTCTATAGAAAAAGGGCCCTATTCTTAAAATCTTCCAACCTAGTATACTTCTAATTTCAACTTGATGTTGATTTTACAGAAAGAAGGCTCACAGCAGTGAGAGACAAGATTGTTTCATTTCTCTCACAATAGGGTATTTATGTTTGGTGAAACTGGGAAAGCTGCATTATAACCCTTTCACTCTGTTGCCCTGAGGCGAGTATACACCATCATCTCTTTCCTTGAGAGGTCTTCATTTGCTCCGCGTGGTTTCTCCTCCTCGTCTAGTCTACATTTAGTCTGCACGAAATCCCTCCCTTTTTCTGCCCTCAAAAAAAGACAAGTGACAAAAACTCTAAATAAAATACAACAGTTATTTGCCTGTGTAGTTTTAATTCAACTTCATAAAACATTATTTTGGCTTTGTTACCACCCAACTGCCTACCGCAAGACGTGCCAATAATCAATAGGTAAGGAGGTAGGAGAGAAAGGGTTTTTTTATTACAGCTTGCTAGCAAGGGGGAAGATGGCCTACTAATGTCTGAAAGAACCATCTTCAGGGGGCACAAAATCTTATAGCAGTTATATAGGCCAGTGGGTTATAGGGGAGTGAGTTAGGAATGTTGATTCTCTGGTGTTACAGACTGGGAGTCACCACACCGGATCTTTCAGTTTTCATTGATGATGGCTATCAGAATAGACCCTCTGTTGGGGGGGGGGGTCATCACATTGCTAAGGAACTCAAAACAACAAAGTTACCGTCTTATCGCAGCTGGGAGGTATATGCGCAAGCAGGGGTCATAAAATCTAAAGGGCAGTTAGATCTCCTGGAGGGTGCATATCGGGCTGGGTTAGTTAGTCAGAAGTCATTCAAAATTACAATAGGGTTTCTTTTCTACAATATAGCTTGCCTCATGTCAACCTTGTGTTGAGCCGGTATCAGCTTTACGTAGTATATTTTTTAATAGACTTTGTATTTTAGAGCAGTTTTAAGTTCACAGCAGAATTGAGCAGAAGGTATAGAGATTTCCCATAACACCCCTTGCTCCCACATACTCATAAACTTTCCCACTATCAAAATCCCCCACCAGAGTGGTATGCTTGTTACAATTGATAAACCTACATTGACACATCACTATCACCCTAAGTCTGTAGTTTACATTAAAGTTCTCTCTTGGTGTTATATATTCTGTGGGTTCTGACAAATGTATAATGACATGTATCCACCATTATAGTATCATACAGAATAGTTCTGCTACATAAAAATATTCCGTGCTCCATCTGTTTATCTCTCCCTCCTCCCTAACACCTGGCAACTGCTGGTCATTTTACTCTCTCAATAGTTTTGCCTTTTCCAGGATGTCATACAGTTGGACTCATACAGAAGCCTTTTCAGATTGTTTTCTTTCCTTTAGAAATATGCATTTAAGGTTTATCCAGGTCCGTTTACACATCTCCTTATGTTGTTGTTGTCATAAATTACATCTTTATACATTGCTTTCGTATTATCATAGATTTATAACTATTGGTTTATGTATTATCTTTTAAATGATGTAGAAAATAAAAAGAAAAGTTACAAACCAAAAAATACAATACCAGACTTTATATTTACTAGGTAGTTACCTTTACCAGAGTTCTTTATTTCTTTATATGGTTTCAAGTAACTGACTAGTATCTTTTCATTACAACCTAGACGACTCCCTTTAGCATTTCTTGTTAGGGCGTGTGTACATGCAAAGAACTCCTTTAGCAATTTTTTTTCTTTTTAGATCTGGGGATGTCGTAATTTCTCCTTCATTTTTGAAGAATAGTTTGGCCACATACAGAATTTTGTTTGACAGGTTTTTTCCCCCTTTTCTTTCAACATTTTAAAAATGCCATCCCACTCCCTTCTAGCCTCCATGGCGTCTGATAAGAAATCTGCTGTTAATATTATCGAGGATTTCTTGTACCTGATGAGTCACTGTTCTCATGCTGCTTTCAAGATTCTCCTTTTGTCCTTGACTTTCAACAATTTGAGTGTAATGTACCTTCGTATAGATTTCTTTATATTTATCCTTTCTGGAGTTTATTTAGCTTCCTGAAAGAATAGATACATGCCTTTGATCAAATTTGGAATGTTTTCAGTCATTATGTCTTCAAATAGTCTTTCTGCTGCATTCTTTCTGTCCTCTCCTTCCAGGATTGTGATTATGTTACTGTTGGTTCACTGATGGTATCTCACAAGTCTTAGGCTCTGTTATTTTCATTTTTTCTCTCTGTTCCTAAGACTGGATAATTTCTGTTGATCATTTTCAGGTCACCGATTCTGCCTGCTCAAATCTGCTGTTGAAATCCTGTAGTGACTATTTCATTTCAATTATCAAACTTTTCAGCCCCAGAACTTGTTTGGTTCTCTTTTATAATTTCTTTCTCTTTATTGATAGTCTCTGTTTGTTCATGCATTTTTCTCTTGTTGCCTGTACATCTTCATCTACAGTTTCCTTAACTCTTTGAACATACTTAACACAGTTGATATAAAGTCTTTGTCTAGTAATCCCAATCTGTCTTTTTCAAGAACAGTTTCTGTTACTTTCTTTTGTGAATGGGCCATACATTCTTCATTCTTTGCATAATTCATATTTTTTTGTTTAAAACTAGACTTTTGGATATTATAATCTGATGACTCTAGAAATCATATTTTCCCCTTCTTCAGTATTTGTTTTTGTTGGTTGCTATAGGCTGTGGCTTTTTCTTTGTTAAGTAACTTTCATATAGTATTTTTGTAAACTCTATATTTTTTCTCATATGTGGACTCTGAATTATCTGTCTTTTTAGCTTGTCTTCAGCTAGTGTTTTCACAGATTTTTTTGGACTCCAAGAGCCAAGAAAGAGAGAAGAGGGAGAAAGAGAAGAGAGAAAGAGAGAGAGAGCGAGAGAGAAGAACAAAAAAAAGAAGTTTGACAGAGATTCCTTTAAATACCTACAGGAAAAAATCAAAAGAAAGATAAGAAAATACTCTGCCAGTCTTTGCAGATTGGCTCTACATTGCAATACTTGGCCAAGCCCATTAAAATTCTGTCCTAGTCTCATTTTCTGCTTGCATTGAGCCAGGAGATCAGCCAGAGGTGAATGCTTGGGATCTTCTCAGGACTTTTGTACACATGTATCCTGTTTTTTCCACCATAATTAAATTGTCCTCAGTAACATGATTGACATTTTAATTGTGAAAGATCTTGAACTTTGATTTTCTCTGTATTGATTTATGTTGAACAACTTGAGTATGTTTTTTAAATTAGTAAGTACTAAAACATCAACCAGTTACAAATATTATTTATCTCCAAATCTTTCTTTGTACAATTTTACAGCTGTAATTCATGGCTTCTTTTGTGTTAATTGTTAAGCAAATATACTAATTCATGAGAGTTTCTGGATCAATAGAAGAATGTCTAATACTCTTCTGTGTGCAGGACTTTAGACTTTAAAAGCAATAAATAATTATAAAACATTTTAAAATTATATGAATTATGCTAATGTAGGGGGAACAACTATATCTTTGTTCAAATGTATAGAATTGTATTCAAGGATAAATGTCATTTTAGTTACATAGTAGTCAATATAACAAATAAATGTCATGTTAACAAAGGATATTTTAATACTATGTTTCTGAAGAGATTAAAGGCCTCATATTCTCACCAAAACAAACTTAAAGTACTTTTATCTTTTTTTTAATCCAATTGTTCACAGTTTGAAATTAATTTACATGGCCAATATCGTGCATTTGATACACTTTATTTTTACATTTTTCTGAATATTTAATGTTTAAAAATATATGTAAAAACAGAAATTAATGTATAAGTAAATCTTGGTGTATTAAATATGCACATTACTCAAGTACATTCCTTGTCAAACTAGAACTAATTCAATTATTTCAGTCCCATTTTCTTTACAATTGCTTTACTATTTTAAAATTACATGAATCAAAATATCAAATCCCTGAATATCATAAAAGCAAAAACTCTAAATAAGTTTCCTACAGTTAAGTTAAACCTGATGATTTTGAAAAGGCGAATATATTCATAATAAAGAGTATTTACATTGTGAAATTTAAAAGCAGGATTCAGAGTCAACCAGTTGGTCTCTATGCATGTTGGGAACCAAGGTGTGTAAGCTCAGGAGTGGTATAGTGGCAAAGTGGCTAAGATCACTGAAGTAAATCAACAGAGTGCAACAAGCATGTGTAGAAAGAAAAAAGCCAAGAAAGTACATCTAAGATTTCTGATTACTCTCCCGCTAGATTCAGTCTATCTTGAGGAATGACTCATCCCTGTTCTTGTGTTCCGGAAGATACATCTCTGTCTATCTAATAACTCCCATGGTTTTTGTTTACATCAGCTTCAGTATGTTTCTCTAATATGTAACCAAAAGAGTCTTAATAAGACACAATGCTTTTCAAAGTAATAAATTATGAATGGCCTGGGAAACTCTTGCTTATCTGTATGCTCTGTGATTTGACCCTCATGTTTCCAGGGCACTCTCTTCTTTCAGGGAGATTCAGCTACTTTGAACGATCGACAGTGAGATAACCTCAAATTTATTTCAGAAACTAAAAAAGGTTATGATCCAAAATAAAATAATAGCAGGGCAACATGTATTTTGAATAGCTATAGAATTGCTGATGCGGGCTCCCAGGCTATTTAGGTTTTGCCATCCAATTCAGTAATAAAATGATGAACCAAGGGAAAAGAAGAGCTGTGGAAATATACTCTGAGTGCATATTTGCTATCACTCTTCCACTGACTTTATCTCATTAGTAAATCAAGAAGAGCACTGTGTTAGCTCAGCGTCTAAAGGATGCATTCTTGTATATAATGGTTCAATTGCAAATCTTCTTGAGTTTTCTATGTCATCCCATAGGGCTACAAGTAACTGGCAGGAAATTTCATCCTACTGTTACTGATCATAGTATGAAAAGAAAACAATAAAGACATCAACAATACATGGTCCTGGATGACACCTTTATAGCATGGCTAATAAAGATGATTTGAAACAGCCCATTGACTTTTTCTATGCCTAGAACCTGAAGTAAATACATAAATTAATCTTGCTTTATGAGTTGAAGACATTTTCTTTTTTGGGAATTGTGACATTATTCATGTTGCTAAAGATAAGGCCTGCCCCAGCTTTCAGGTTTTAAAGCTCAGTTATTAAATTTGGCTTCAAGCTGAAATATAGTAAGGTAAATGGAAGTGATTGAGAGATTGGAGAAGAAAGTTCGGATCTCTGGTTACAGAACTGAGAGAAATCAAAATGTGGAGCCAAAGAAATATTACAGTGCCGCTTAGCAAATATGAGCTTCAAATTGTAACTCCTACTATTTATCCCTTAATATATTTTGTGAAACTCTTTTACTTTACGTTAGGACCCAGGTAGCATGATTGTTTGAGATTTATGTGGAATATTCAACAGATAAATAAGCAGTCACTGGAAAAGAGCAATTCCTTTTATTTCCTTGATTTTTTTTTTTAAATAAGGATATTCGGTTTTGTTCATCAGCTATTTATTAAATGCTTACTACCTGTCCAATATAGATTTTTTTGGCAACGGGAAACTCTAAATGTTCAGTCCATTTAAAAAACATACTGGGGCCGGCCCCGTGGCTTAGCGGTTAAGTGCACGCGCTCCGCTGCTGGCGGCCCGGGTTCGGATCCCGGGCGTGCACTGACGTACCGCTTCTCCGACCATGCTGAGGCTGCGTCCCACATACAGCAACTAGAAGGATGTGCAACTATGACATACAACTATCTACTGGGGCTTTGGGGGGAAAAAAAAATTAAAAAAAAAAAAAAATACTGGTCTGCTATATGGAAGTACATTTTTGCCCACTGATATATTCTATTCTTAAAGGCATCATGAAAAAAAGAGTATCTTACAAAAAATCATACTCAATAAAAGAATCACCGGTAGAGGATTCCTCTCAAATTAATGCAATTAAAACTTATATATATATTCTATAAAAATATTTCAGCATATTTTTAATACTAATAAGGTTCATTTTCCTATCATGTAACCTACCTTGAACCAACTTAAAGCATAATAATAAATAAACCCTATATGAATAAAGTACATATTTGTCACAGAAAAATGTGACAAAGCCTAAACACTCTAGATTGTTTTTAGAGAGCAATTTATTCTGATAAGAAAGAAGATAGAGATAATGGATATATGAGAGAAAAATGTCTTTGTTTTCATTTGTTTGTCTTTGGGGAGGGACTGAATAATAGGAGAGGATATCCCTACTTTGCATGAAAACCCAGTTATCCTCCCATGTTTCTCATTTACTCTCACACTACTACCACACTCGCAACAATTCTGACACCAAATGTGTGGGTTTTTTCCCCACAACCAAGCAATTCTGTGACACCAACTGGGTGTCCTACAATTTAACTGAATTCTGACACTATCTACATGGAGATAGCATCAGATCCCACAGGTTAAGGGCTCAGTCCCACAAGACTGCCCCCTACTTCAGATGTCAATCTCAAGTAGTAGGTCCACAGATTGTCCACAACTTCTGTCCAACGTGGCTACAGATCAGAGATTCCCATGACCTCCTCCCCCTTGGATTCGATTATTTGCTAGAAGAGTTCACAGAACTCAGGAAAACACGTTTACCAGTTTAGTAAAGAATATGATAAAGGATACAAATGAACAGACAGATGAAGAGATACATAGGGTGAGGTCTAGGAGGGTCCCCAGTGCAGGAGCTTCTGTCCCTGTGGAGTTGGGATGTATCACTCTCCTGGTATGTGGATGTGTTCAGCAACCAGGAAGCTCCCTGAATCCCATACTGTTAGGAGTTTTATGGAGGCTGCATCATGTAGGCATGATTGATCATTAACTCCATTTCCAGCCCTCTCTTCTCTCTAGAGAAGTGCCTGTGTGTGTGTGTTCTGGGGGTCAGGGGGAGGGGTGCTGAAAATTCCAAGCTTCTAATTATGGCTTGGTCTTTATGGTGACCAGCCCCCATCCAGGAGCCCACCCGGAATCACTTCATTAGAACAAAAGATGCTCCTAGTGCTCTTATCACTTAGGAATTTACAAGGGTTTTTAGGAGGTCTGTGTCAGGAGGTGGGGTGGAGGGGGCAAAAACCAATACATATATTTCTTATTATTTCACATATATCCTTATGCACGTGCTAATGTACTGATGGCGGTGATGGAGGACGCAGGTAACTTGCTATTTCATAGCTTACAGAAGAATATAAGAATACTCTTAATTTGCCTAAAATATATTTTTGTTTAGATTATGAACAAAATCTTAGCAATTCTTAAAATTGTAACCGGACCCCTACCTTTGCTTCCTTGACAGCTTGACCCATAGAGACTCCCTCTTCCTTTGAATTCTTCAGTACTTCCTGTCCCTATTATGATTTGATAATCATCATATACTATTTTATGCTGGAGAGGACCTTCATTGTTTCTACTCGGACAATGCGATATATCACCTTTGTGTAATCACGTGGTTCCATATTTATACCACACCTTGCAACTTATATCTAGCATATCAAATAGAAATTGCTTTTTGCATACAATAAAATGATCGATTTCCTTCTTGTTTGGACTGAAGTTTTGACTAGATAGATGACTCATGAAGTCTTTTCCCACTTTAAGTTTCTAAGATATTATATCTTCACAGGAGAGCATTTGGAGGTTTTGATAAATGTTATTTATTCTAATTTTCTAAAGAAGCATTTAATCTTGAAATTAGACTAAATTTTGCACAAATAAACCATGAATTTTACTTTTGTTGTCTTGTCATATTGAACGAATAACTTGGGGATCAATTTGTGAATTTACATGTACTCCTTTCTTTGGAATAATGTATTTTAGGTCATGTTAATAAAATTCTGGCCCCATAATGTTATTACAAGCCATCTCCTTAATAAGACTTCTTCCTCTACCAGTAGTTCCATGATCTGATAAATCTACTACATCAATTTAGAAATGTTTCACCTAAAAAACAAAAACCATGTCTTACATAGTAACACGTAGAGCCTGGAAAATTGACCTTTAATAAACAATTTTTTTTTAATTACAAGGAAGGAAAGAAGACAGAAAAGAAGAGAACAAGATAGAAAGGAAGGAAAGATTGAGTGAAGGCTAGATAGAAGGAAGAAAGGAAAGAAGGAAAGGAAGCAGTGTTAAAGAAAAAATTTATTCACGACACTTGTTACAGATGATAAGGCAGACTATATTCAGGGGAACTATCAGGATAAGTGTGGGAACCTCTGTAATGGGGTTTTGCAGTGGGGGAGAGAGTTTGGGCTCAACTCTGACTACAACAAGGAAATTTATAGCCAAGGAGCAGGGGTTAGGGGATGGGGTGTGCAGTGGATAGAAAATTAATTAAGAGGAAACTTCAGGGATGGAAGGGAGGGATTCTGGCTAAACAGATCCAATGGGATTCTTGCTGAAGACAGGCCATGATGATCAGATATCACCTGGAGGATGTCGGATGAGGAGAAACCTGATGAGATATCAAGGATGATCAGATATCCAAGGTGGAGGATTTTGATTAAACTGTTTTAGCAGGACTCTTGCTAAAATTGGACAATACAGAGGTGAATACAAAAATCCAATAGTTAATGCCTGGTTGTAAAAGAGCTCAGAGAGCTTGATTAGAATTGGTCAAGGAGAGAATCTTTGTTACAGGAAAAACGAAATGAAGACAGATATGATTATGAAGCTTCTTTACAAACGGCATCCAGGAAGTGTATAATCTTCCCAGAAGCAACAACCTGTTTTAAAGGAAAAAAAAAGTCCAAATTGAGCGATTTTAAATTTGAGTATATTTGTAGCACCATGATTTTGTGATTTTTGTTTTGCTAGCAAAAATTCCCAATGAACTTGCACCTGCAAAATCTCAGACTGCAAAACACATCCAGCGTGTCATTCTGTGTGCACAAAGGATCAGGTTACACATTGAAGTAATTTTAAGGTTTAAAGATATTATCATTAACACTATAAATGTCTTGAAAGGCGTAACGATCTGACTTGGAATTCCGGGAGCTGGAAAAGTACTGTATGCATGTTACTTTTTTTGATAGACTGTCTTTCAGTTATTTCTATTAGCATATTTGCACTCTAAAATTGAAAAAAAGAATCAGAAATTAGAATTTCTTATTGGAGTTTTATTTCCTACCAGAATATAGCTTATTTTTCTTAATATACAACATTTATCTCTAATAGGATCTACATTAAAGACATTTCTGTAATCCTGAGATCTGTCTGCTATAATAGCTCAGATACTTAGGGAGCAGGGAGCTATTATATTATTGATTCTTTGCCAAGTTTTTTGGAAGTATTAGCATATAGAAGCCCTGGCCTTAGGATTATAAATGGATTATATGCTCTGTTGTTTGCACTTTATTTATCTCACTCCACTAATAGATCACTTCTTAGGCAAACAGCACCAAACTCACTGTAGGCATTACAAAGTTTTGCCTTTCCCAAAGTCTGTGAAACTGGCCTAGCTGGCCTGAATATTTATGGAATATTACAACATCCCTGTAGACTCTGACTCTATTTTTTCCTGATTTTTCAGTAGCTAATATAGTTATTTTTTGCATAACAGAGAAAGATTAATGACAGATGTGCAGAACATTTTAAATACAGTAGTATCCAATATGTTTTTGCGTATGTGTATTTCCTTTTCTGCATTTATTTTCAAGCGTTCTTCCTTTCCATTGCACTGAAATTGATATTTCTATCTGTGAAATATATGATGATCACATGGCACTGTGTTATTTTATCCATTGATCCCCGGTATAAGTGCTGTCAAAACTTAGCGTAAAAACAGTGAAAACTCTGTCTTGCTGGGGCACAGATGGAAATGAATTTTTATTATAAGCAAACAGGAAGACAAACTTTGCTTTTGGATTTGTGTGGCCATGTATAATATACGGAATTAGTAGGGAATTTGCCTTTATTATAAATGATAGTATGCTGAGCCACTGCCAGAATGGAAAGTGGGAGATTTTGTTTCTAAGTCTGTCTTCGGTAAAATCTAATGATATAATCAAACAGAATTATTCTCCCTTAGACAGAGACTTCTGTTGCTTTCTGGTCTAATGCATTTTGTAAGTTTTCAGAGATTTCTTTTTTAATCAAATTTTCAGGCTGATGGTTTCATAAAAGCAAGTGCTAAGGAGGAGAATACGTGAAGACCATACATTGTCTGTCCCCGTATAACTTTGTGCTCACTTATCCTCTCCTGAAAAAACCTAGTGTGTCTGTGTGCACACGTGTGTGTGTATAAAGCTGAGGATGAGAGAAAATCTTTGATGGTGTAATGCACATGGGTAGGTGTCATGAGTTGAATTCATGTTCCCCCAAAATTCATATGTTGAGGTCCTAACTGCCAGTACCTCAAACTGTGACCTTGTTTGGAGATAAGATCTTTACAGAGGTCATTAGAGTCGACCTCTTTGGGGTTCCTGAATGCAATTTCAACATGGGGGTGGTTCCCTCACCAGCAAGCAATTCTCTGGACACCAGCATGGTGTCATACAATTCAACTCAATTCTGACACTATCTACCCGGAGATTGCATCAGATTCCACAGGTTAGGGGTTCAGTCCTACAGGACTACCCCCCACACACACACTTCAGAAGCCAGTCACAAGCCCAGGTAGTCAACTGGGCTTTTCTGACTGATCAGCTACAGATGGGAGTTCCCATGACCCGCTCCTTGGTCTTCAGACACTAGTTGTAAGTCCAGGTTGTTACCTGTACTTCTGACCAACTGACTAAAAATCAGAAGTTCCCATGACCCTCTCCTTCCTTGGGTTCAATTAATGTGCTAGAGCAGCTCACAGAACTTGGGGAAACATTTTACTTACTAGATCACTGGTTTATTATAAAAGGATATAACCCAGAAACAGTCAGATGGAAGAGATGCATCAGGCAAGGTACGGGAAAAGGGCACAGAGCTTCCATGCCCTCTCCGAGTGTCACTCTCTTCAAATCTCAGCAGGTTCACCAACCCAGAAGCTCTCCGACCCTGCCCTTTTTGAGGTTTTATAGAAGGTCTATTACATAGGTATAATTGATTAAACCATTGGCCACTGGTGATTGAACTTAACTTAATCTCCAGCCCCTCTCCTTTCCCAGGAGGTTGGAGGTCGGAGGATGGGACTGAAAGTTCCAATCCTCTAATCACATGGTTGGCTGCACTGGCAACCAGCTCCCATCTTTAGTTGAATTCCAAAAGTCACCTTATTAACATAGCAAAAGACACCTCTGTTGCTCTCATCATATAAGAAATTCCAAGGGTTTTAGGAGCTCTGTGCCAGAAATGGGATGAAGACCAATTATATATTTCTTATTATAAATCACAGTATCATGGGGCCCTAAACCAATATGACTGGTGCCCTTATAAGAAGAGGAAACTTGGACACAGACATGCATAGAAAGATGATATGAAAAGACATAGGGAGAAGGTAGCCATCTACAAGTCAAAGAGAGAAGCCTGGATCAGATCCTTCTCTCACAACCCTCAGAAGGAACCAATTCTGACAACTCTTTGATTTTGGACTTCTAAACTCCAAAACTGTAAGACAACAAATTTCTATTGTTTAAACCACTCAATCTGTGGTACTTTGTTACAACAGCCTTAGGAAATAAATACAGTATCATTTGAAAATAATGCCACCCTGTAGCTAGTATGAATATAGGGAAAAAAATCTACAAACTTTTCACAAATTCTAGATTATAATTCAATAATAGATAATTATACAAACAATTCTAAGAAAGTATTACTATCTGTTTAGAACAGTTTCATTTTAAAATTAAAATATACCATAATAACATAGTATGTGACTCAGATTATGTACAAGAGTGAAAGTAATTCCTTGAAAAATAAATTCTCCTTTTAATGTTCCTTTGTTTTCAGTTACTTCTTCACAAATATAGATTTTCTACTATTCCATTTCATTTCTCATAAGGGGATAGTTTTATATTATTAATTATATTTCTTAGAAAACCACATTTTAGGCTTTACTTAATTTCTTTTGTATTGAACAACCTTGGAAAAATAGTTTTCTGAAATTTCAACCGTTATCTATAAGCATGCATTTAACATACTGTCAACTAAAACTAAAGCAACCTAATGAAACATAATATTAGACATAAATTGCTAATAATTTTACTAGGCATACGTAAAAATAATTGATTTTAAATTGTGCATAATTCTCCATATGTGGGTTCAAATTTGGGGGAGGCAAGACTGAACTTCTAGGGTACATTACATAAGTTAAACATGGCCATTTTCAAAGAGCTTTTTGGAGAGGCAGGACTGCAGTGTGATCTCAGACATTATCGGATATCAAGGGTACTGAATGCTCAGTGAGCCTGGGCAGTGACCTGCTGTCCAGACTGAAATAAACCTCTAGGTCTCTGCTTTTCACTATCTTTTCTTAATTCAAACAATAAGGAATGTTTTTCCCAGGTATGTTGAGAGAATGAATTACATTTTTATAAACCCATGTGTTGTTCACCATTAAGAATTGTTGAATAAAGGCAAGATATTTTTATCATTACATTAATATGATTTTGATCTAAATTAGACTAATAGAACTTTCTGCAATAATAGAAATATTCTATATCTGTGCTGTCCAATATGATGGCCACTAGCCATATGTGGCTATTGAGCAATTGAAATGTGACTAGTGTAACAAAGGAACTGAATTAAACCCACACAAATAGAGTCCATTAATATTTGATAAGAGAGCCATGAATATGAGGAAAAGAGAAAGGAGAAAGGATAGTCTCTTCAATAAACGGTATTGAGAAAACTGGATAATCACATGCAGAATGAAATTGGACTCCTATATTACACTACACAAATTTTAACACAAAATGGGTGAAAGACTTAAAAATAAGACCTGAAATCTTAAAACTCCTGGCAGAAAACAGGGGAAAACTCCTTGACATTGGTCTTGGCGATAATTTTTTGGATATGACAGCAAAAGCACAAGCAACAAAAGCAAAAATAAATAAGACTTCATCAAACTAAAAAGCTTCTGCACAAAAAGAAACAGTCAGCAAAATGAAAGGGCAACCTACTGAATTGGAGAAAATATTTGCAAACCGTATATCTGATAAAGGGTTAATAATCAAAATATATAACTCAATGGCAAAAAACCCCAAACAATTTAATTAAAAAATGGTCAAAGGACCTAATAGACATTTTTCCAAAGAAGACATATGAATAGCTAATAGGTACATGAAAAGATGCTCAACATTACTAATCAACAGGGAAATGCAAATCAAAACCGCAATGAGATATCAGCTCACACCTGTTAGAATGGCTATTATCAAAAAGAAAAGATATAACAAGTGTTGGCGAGAATGTGGAGAAAAGGGAACCCTTGTGCACTATTGGTGGGAATGCAAATGGTTCAGCCACTATGGAAAACTTATGTTAGTTTATCAAAAAATTAAAAATAGAACTACCACATGATCCAGCAATTCCACTTCTGGGTATTTATCCAAAGGAAATGAAATCAGGTTCTCAAAGAGATGTCTGTACTCCCATGTTCATTGCAGCATTATTCACAATAGCCAAGATATGGAAACAAATTAAGTATTTGTCTAATCAATGAATGGATAAGGAAGATGTGGCATATATGTATAATAGAATATTATTCAGCCATGAGAAAGAAAGAAATCCTGCCTTTTGTGACAACTTGGGTGGACTTTGGGGACATTATGCTATATGAAATAAGTCAGACAGAGAAAGACAAATACTGCATAATCTCACTTATATGTGGAATATAAAAAAACCTAACTCATAGAAAGAGAGACTAGAATGATTGTTACCAGGGGCTAGGAGGTGGAGGAAATGGGGAGAGGTTGGCCAAAGGGTACAAACTTCAGTTATAAGATGAATAAGTTCTGGGGATCAAACCTACAACCTAGTGACTATAGTTAACAATACTGTATTATATAATTGAAAGCTGCTAAGAGAGTAGATCTTAAGTATTCTCACTACACAGGCAAAAAAAGTAACTATGTGAGGTGATGGAAGTGTTAACTAACCCTATTGTGGTAATCATTTCACAATAGATACGTGTATCAAATCATCACATTGTCCACCTTAAACTTACATAATGCTATATCTCAACTATATCTCAATAAAGCTGGAATGAAAGTGGTACAAAGTAAATTATTTGCAAATACAATTTAGACTTCCAATTTATACTTTTCACCTTGTTCACAATACAAGCCAAACATTTGATTGAAGTGGTCTTTGGATTTTTGTCAATAGACATGGATGTTGGTAAATATTTAGTAAAGCACAGGAACCTAGCATTTGCCCCTTATGTGGGGTAGGCATGAGGAAAGCAAAAACATTAACATTCACACCCTAAATTGCAAGTCAGGTCACTCTTAACGGATCTATCTAAAGAATGAGACTATTAACTTCAATGAAAAGTTACTTCATAAATTCAATATGGGGACTCTTGTCAACATAATTTCATAATTTTTTATTTCTAAAGTTTCTTGAAGAATTTGAAGGTCAGAAATAAGATGAAGAATGGTGGCCAGGCATTTTATAAAATGCCCCTCAATTTGTATTTGTCTGATGTTTTCTCATGAGTAGACTGAGGTTATAGATTTGGGAGAAGAATAGATTTGGGAGCATCACAGAGGTGATGCTCGCATCTCACTGCATCTTCTCAAGGCACATCATGTCAGCATGCCTTGTTAACTTGATCGCTTGGTGAAGGTAGTGTATTCCAGGTTTTTCCATTGTAACTATTTTTTTAGTAAAGTAACCAATTTTTTCCTTTCTCTACTCTATTCATTATAACTGACTCATGAAGTCCAGCCCCCACCCATAGGGAGGAGAATTAAGCTCCACCTCTTGGAGAGCGATATCAAAGTATTTATGGTTAGATATTAAAACATTATGGTAATTAATATATTTGACGGAGATACTTTAAGAAGTCTATGCAAATCTTGTGCTTCTCCTTAAAGTTTCACACACTGATTTTAGCATTTTTCAATAGATCTTGCCTGCAGCAATTATTACTACTGTTTTGTAATGGTGATCTTCAATTTCCTTCATACTTCCACCCTAGCTAATCGAGATTCTTCTGTAAGATAGAATTGTCCCTTATTCCACGTTTATTAATTCAATTATTTATAGAAGTATGGTCACAGGATATTTATTCCATAGTTAGGATTATACAAAATATTATATTATTTATTTTTTTGCTCAACTTGTTTCATTTTTGGCCATCGAGGACCCTTTCAGGTTGGTTCTTGTCCCCTTTTAACAGGCCCTCATCCCTTTTCTTTTTTTTTTAATTAAGCATGTCCATACTTTTTGGCACTACAAGATGCCTCAGATTCTTCTTGTGTATACCCTGCCCCTAGAATCAGCCTTTTACCCCAGAATAAACCATTTCTCCAATGAACACTGATTTCTTCTATTGGGATTTATATTTAGGAACCAAGATCTGGGCGCTAGATGTGCTTGTTGCTACTGGAGTTTCAGAGCTTCTAGATCCAATCAGGGGACAAAGCCAGGAAATATTCTATGTATACTAACCTGTGTATATATACATATCTATTTTATTTCTGCTCTAGCTATATGCATATTGTATATTT
This sequence comes from Ceratotherium simum simum, assembly GCF_057802395.1. Classification (NCBI taxonomy): domain Eukaryota; kingdom Metazoa; phylum Chordata; class Mammalia; order Perissodactyla; family Rhinocerotidae; genus Ceratotherium; species Ceratotherium simum. The sequence continues at coordinate 68,946,786 of NC_141903.1, forward strand.
TAAAAAATAAGAGTTCATACTGATGTCTCTGACTTTTATCAAGCCCCACAAAATTCATTCTAGGCTTCACCCTGTTCTCTTGCCTTTATTTATTTATTTATTTATTTATTTCTCTGACAGTGAGAAACCTGGCTCCCGTTATCTACAGTTTATCTACTTATTTGTTCAACTCTAATATATACATATACATTGGTTTCCAATTGTTAATCCATGCCCTATGGGAAAGAAAGTTACCAAGCGTGTAGTGTGATATACAGTTCTTTTAGTCTTTTTCCTTACAGTATCCAAGCCAAACTGTTACCCAAAATTACTTAGGTCAAGTACTTTTTCCACATTCTCTTAAGTGAGGTTATGTCATGTGTATGAAATATAGTTGAATTTGTTTGTTATAGTCTGAATTCAATCCTGATACGTATTTTTAATCAATAAAAGCTTAGGACATTCAGGTTTTACATTTCAATACTAAGGTATCCTATTAGAAACAACTATGTGGTAGAACTGAATGGTTTCCATAATATAGTTGCATTGATAAAAGAAGACAATGTCATTATCATTCTGAATCCCAGGAAACACCAAGTTATGTTGTTGCTTCAATATAGCCACCATATTGATCTGCATTGTATTTTGATGGTTTGATGGCTTAGTAAAAATTAAAGTCTGTAAGTCATATCTAGGGTCCAAAGTTTCTCATATGTAAGGAGACTACACAAACTTTAGCATCTATAATGACAATAGATAGATTTCAGCTTTGAAATAATAAATGGTCCAGTTATTCACATGATTCGGTACAAGGAGATTTCCTTATGAACTATAAACCTAAACAGAAACCAAAGTGTAGTTGAATAATATAATACACACAAAATATCCATGTGCAGATTAAAATTTTCTAGTCTCCCTTGCAGTTAGTTTAACTCATTTAACTAGATCTGGGCAATAGACTTTTGGCCAATAGAGGAAGTGACTTGTGTCACTTCCAGGCTGATGCAACTAAAAACTGGTGTGCATTCTCTATTCCTAGCTTTCTCTGCTAAAGGCCTTTGATCCAGATGGCGTAGCTACAAGTAAAAGAAAGGCTATCTGAATTGCTTCAGACTTGATAGAAGCAAGAAATAAACCATTATTAATGCAATTGCAGAAGCCAGTATAAATCATGCTACTACAAAAAGTGATGGTGTTCGTTTCCTTCCAGAATTATCAAATAATTGCTTTGACTATTCTCCATGGTTTACTTATCAGTATACAGTGCAAGTGTTATCTCAGCCCTTTGTGCTGTCCATGCAGATGATCACTTAGTGCTGCTCCATGAGAGCATTCTTAAATGCCTTCTGCTAACAGCCACTTTATGTGAAATCCTCTTCAATATTCTCTCTTGCATTAAGTCATTGTGTCTCCAAAACTAGAGAGACAGTTATGGTAGCAGAAAGTCCTTAGGCATTAGAGGATGACAAATTTGACCTTGTGCTCTGCACCGGCAATTAGTTTTGATGTGTCTTTGGCCAAAGATATAAATTTTACTTGACAGTGTTTTTGAGGATTAGAGATAATAGGTATATAAATTGCTGGCAGAGGGCAGGCACTCTGACCTCATAATTATTTTTTATTCTTATTTATTTTCATTCTTATTCTTATTTTCATTCTTATCTCACTTAGGATAAAACAGGAGGCCAGCATTTTCTTAGCACCAAGTCATTTACTTTATAAGCTTGGGGTTTACCTAGCACAGTGAAAGCTGAAATAAGCATTTCTTCCACAGTAGAGAAGTCAATGTAAAATGCTCAGGAGAGGACCACACTCTGATTCACTCTGAGTGTGGCAGGATCTTGGGTACGTGTGAGGATCAAGTGCTATTAAAAATATCCAAGGTCTCGAATAGTAAGGTATTAGCTAAATAATAATTAGTCATTTATATTATTATTATTTAGAGATTTATAGAGACATTTATTTCTATACACTTATTTTATTGTTACAGCTCTGTGAAATGTTATTAATGTTGTATTCTATTAAAATTAAAATAATCCAAGACTTATGGTAAGTAAACAGTGAGACTAGGTCTTCTGACTCCAGTACCTGTGCCTGCCTTGGATTGTGCTATTCCTCTGGGGAAAAAATATATAGTTAGCCATACACTTCTTTAAATCATTTGCTGAAGGCCGGCCATGCATTTTTCCCCAGAAGTACATCACAATCAGTATGTATATATCTATAGATGGATAGAGAGATAGATGATAGATAGAGAGATACCTCCTGAGGGCCAGCCATACCTATATACCTACCTATATAGGTTATCTCAACATTACTTTAAAAAAAATGAATTTTTCACAATTTTCTTTGTCCTGCTGCTTCTTTGCCCACCAGAGATTTGTGTTTAGGTAATAAAATAAGCATGAAAGTGTATGTGAAGTAGCTGCTTAAAGACATTGATATGAGGGAAGAGAGGATATAAGGAAACAACGCCATCAAGTTCTAACACAGAATGTCTAGCCTCTTTGGGTTAAGTTCACAGTCTCCCCATTTTTTCTTAAAATTTTGGGTTTTTCTTATTCATTTCTTGGAAAGGTGGCTTTCAAGATCTGCAGTGCAAGAAGGATTCTGTGTTTATTTGAGGTAATAAGGAATGAAAGTGTTGCTCTGTGTGTGATGTGCGGCACTGCATGTGAAGTTGTTGGGCACAAGGATATAGTAGGGCGTAACAAGGCATTGATTTTCATTTATGAAACTAGTTAACACAATGAGTTTTCTTCTAGCCTACGGTGTTGATGAATTAAGTAACTCCTCCTCTGGTACAGATGTCATATTGGGCAGCATGATATGCTTCATGTTGGAGCCAGTCTACTCAGAGAGATGCCACTTTTCCATTTATATATTTTAATATCTGCATCAGTGAAACCACATCTTCATGTTGAGATTCCTTGCTGACGAAAACACAAGAATTTCTATTAACTAAAGCAAAATAAATGCAAATAAACTATTAGGACAATACTCTGTATTCCGTCAGTTCCTTCTTAATGGCAGTTGTCAGCGATATGAACAATGAGAAAAGAGGAACAAGTAGTTCAATGGTAATCTGTGTGCTCTCTATCGTCTGAAGTAGTGTGTGGGCTTCAGCGAGATTATCACGTATAGACTGGTACAACACGAGACAACAGTTGAGGAGGGAAAGTGACTCTATAACGAGAATGCCACACATATTGGGCTGAGACTCAGAGGTGGAGCTAAGCCTAATGCAATAATGAGAATACAGTTAGTCACCATCCTTAAAAGTCCTATGGAGACAGGCAAATCACCTTAAACACAAGCAAGTGGGGGAAAATGTGTGACAGGAGAATAAATGCCATACTAAATGGGGCGAAGGTTACTTACCTCCAGCCATGGAAGAACATACCCATGTATCCAGACCTCTTGATTTTTCATGAAAAACCAGAAATCTAGATTTTTATTCAAAATCTCCAAATTAATGCTTTTAGGTTATTAAAAAATCATAGGCATGTGATGCCTATGACCTTATTTTAGACTATTGGTTGCCAATTTGCCACTTATCCCACCTATGCTTTAGACTCTTCTTCCCAACCCTCTACAAATTCATGGTTTCAACAATTGTGTACTTCCAACGTTGTGAAATTAGTTGTGCAGGCATAAACTTACTGAGAGTTTAATCATTTGGTCCTTAAATCAAGCCTATTGTCCAGCATATGCATGGTAATGAAACCTTGAACTTTTCTAGTGTGGCAGGTATAATAAGTTCATATAAGTACCTGTGCTCGTAATGAAAGTGAAAGAAGGGCTAAAAAGGTAGTAGCACTTAGCCAGCAAATGCGATTTCTGCAAGAGTCCTTCAGTGCTCTCTTTGACTTTGTATTCATAAGAGTTTTTGGAAATACACCTTATGAATGCCAAAGATCTGATGTTACCAGATCCTTAAACTGTCATTTAGATATTTGAGGTTATAATGGTTAGAAATCTGAGATGGGGAACAACATTGAGATCATCAGGATACTAAGAAAATTGAAAAATAATGTCACATTATATAAATCATGTGTGAATCACTTGTAAAACTGAAGGTCTTAATAGAACTTTAAGACATTGTTATGCTACTGTTTGTCTATGCATCAGAACATCTCTGCTATTCATCCATTGTTCTGGTCTCTACAAGGACAGTTATATAGATGTAATGAAACATGCAAATTATGACTTATAAGCTTTTTTTTGAAGTTGCACTACACAGTCTGTCTCTTTATAGCACAGTAAGCTCTGGAATATGTATCTGTATATTTCTATATCTATAACTTAGAGAAGTAACCGGCACATATAGAAAGGTCATATTAGTTATGTTTATTATGAGTACACTCATCATCTTTTTTAGGGATATATTTGATTTGCTAATTTGTCATTTATACCCCTTTTGAGTGAAATCAAAATGGTATGGGAGAACTAGCTAGTTAAATTAATGGAGATTTAGTTGTTTTTTTTTTCTTACCATTAAAGCCCTCCCTGATTGAAAGAAAGCTTTACATCCATCTTCTTTAGCTTAAGAGCCTTTGGATGTAACCATGATTTATGATCTACAACAGAACAGTAGCCAATATCTGAAAACATCTGTACTTGAGCCATCTGTTTATGCCTAAATACCAGATGCTATATATGTTGAAAATTTATATTTACTGAAATTGCCTTAATACGTGTACTTAGCCCACTTACAACACTGCATCTAACAAAAAACTTAGACTAGAAATGTTCTTGAATCATAGATGGATTAAATGCATTCCATCACGTCTCTCAGGACACTGAGCATAATGCCCTGGCAGGTAGTAGGGAAAATATAATGGAACTTTATCTAAGCACTTCAAGGTTTGTAGCTGGTGAAAATAATTAGATTCTGTGATTAGATAAGTTTTTCCTCAACAGAGAATAACGGGGAAGACTGCATTACCAGTAGCCATAGAACTGATAAGAACCCTGATAAACATTTTCAATATGTTGATAGGCATTCTGTGCGGGGAGGAAAAAGAGATGCTGTGTTAAACATATAAATCAAAAGACTCTTTATCGTGGAAATAACAGTGAGTATTCCTATAGGAAACAAAAATAACTATTTAAACCAATTTTCCCACACGTTTGATCACAGAGTTCATTTTCTCCCCTAGTTTCCTAAACAGCTGTCCTAAGCCATTGATTCCTAAGGTGTTAATTTCAGACCATCTATATCTTACTGTTTAAATTTTAAATAAGTCTGCTTTGCCCTCAAATTTGAAAAGCTTCTGTGTAGATGATAAAACCAGAGAGAGGAAAAGCAGAAACCACAGAAGAGAAATCTATTGGATAATGTCTTCTGGGTTGGCATTGTACACAAGAAAGATAGCTAACCCGCCACATAAAAGAATGTAAATTTGAAAGATTCTCATGAGAACTACTTTTCAAAATACATTATCCCATGCATCTGTTATTGTTGCTTGAAACTCAAGATTTATTTCTTTTAGTTAGAGAGCTAACTCCAATTAATCTATCGATCTCTTAGAAAGGAACTGATTAACAAATATTATACCTTAGCATGCCCGTCTGAAAAGACTGATGTCCTTAATAAGAAAACAAATTTATACGCAGCAGAGTGATATATGGAAAAATGTTATACGTAACCACGTAACTGTACATATACATATATTTGTTGTTATTGTGATACATTGGAGGCAGGCAAAAGTCCATTTGTTCCAGCTTAATCTTCTGAATTTTAAATAATATGAAGTTAATCTCTATTACCTGAAGTATAGCTTAACCTTTGCAAGGCTCTGGTACAATAACCTCCAAACTATGGCCCAACAAGTTGGTTGAACAACACTCTTCCTTCACTCAGTTTTCTGTGTGTGTATACACACGTGTGTTATTATGAGCGTGTACACACTAATATTTTTCTAAATACTTCATGTTCAAGGATTTTGATTAAATAGAATAAAAATTGAGACAAATATCCTGAAGAAATTTAGAAATAATTAATTTTAAAATAGCAAGAAACAAACTTGAAAATAATTTTATTTCAAGCCTTTTGGGCTAAAAATAAGGAAGGATAGTATATAAAGCTAACTTTTATATATTGAACACCATGTACAGAAAAACCCAGGGAGAACCACTACTCTATGCATTTTCCTCAATCCTGGCACATTTTTTGACATCTTCTCTCCTCCCAAGACATTTCACTTCCAGTTGGATGGAGAACAAAACAGCACATGACCAGGAAAATTATTTTTTTAGCCTTTCGTCAGTCGTGTGGCTGAGAAATAAAATGTGCAAATATTTGACTTTTGAACCTCCAGAAAAGGATTTTTTCCAACTTGAAAAACTTAGTAATAAAATGAAATAGAAATTATTTTTAAGTTGTTACAACTTATTTTTCTACCTATTAAATGCAACTGAGAACATGAATGCACATTTCTGCTTTATGTAGCTGTTTCTTTAAGGAAAATAAAAATTTTAAAAACCTGCGTTTCTTGATGGTATCAGAGTGAATTTCCTTTCAATCATTAACAAATAAAGTGTAATTCTTAGCAATAATTCTTTCTTTTGGCTGTTTGTATGTCACGGTGATGGCAGCTGAACTTAACACATTGTTTTCAGGAATCATTGTCTTCCATGCAACCAACTGGCTCAACCCCTGCTTTCCTGCTGTCTTAATGTGTTTGTGTTTGTACAAAAATCTCCATTAATGTGGTTGTTTTGAATATTTCAAATGTCAGATTTTAGACATTTATAAATTAACTAAAAACAAAAACATTTCACAATGTAGAGTACGACACAGATAAAGAACATAGGAACCTGATTTTAAGATACTCTATTGCAATATCAGATACACGGTGCTGATATTTATTTATGGAAGCAGCATATCTCTGAGATATTTCAGGGAAAATGACAGTGCCAGGGTGAGAAAAATCTTATTTACATTAGAGAAGGACTCCAGATGTCAAAACCTATCTGGCATTGTCATTAACTGTGAAGTGTCAGCAACTAATCTAAGATATTGAGTAGAGAAATGAGATATCTTCTTTGATGACTTTTATAAGATTTAAATACATCTTTGGTGAAGAAATCAATCCCTTCAGAGGGCACAGAATATTGGCTCAAATATTTATGCTCAAGTACAGGAAATACATTGATAATCAGCCCAATACACAGGCGTGGGTGCTTCCAGGAGAACTCATTTTTCTGTTTGGCCTTGTAAGTCTAACTTGGGCAGTCTATCAAACTGTTTTTAAAATTTAATCATAGCATTTCATAACTGAAAGAATCCATAAAGACGTTCAACTTAACCAATCAAGAAATTGCAGCAGAAGATGAGTAATGGTGGAGACTTCACGCTCTGGGAATATCCGGCCAGATTAGTGAAAGAAGTTTGGGGCAGTGGGCAATAGAGAAAGCTGATCCATCCAGAAAATCCAGAAGACTTTATCTGCTGTGTCTTCATAGTAATACTGACATGGAGAGGTTTTTTTAATTTCGTTTTTCTTTTTTAGCCCCAGAGAGACAATCTCATTGGTGAAAGAGAGAGAGAAGTGGTTCTTACATACTAGATTTTGGGTAAGTGTGCCAAGAAAAAGTTTAAAGTATATATATATACACACACACACACACACACACACACACGTATATGAATCATAATATCAACATAATTATGACAACCCTCTCTAGTCAACATTTCCACTTTCATACTTCGAGAATATTTTGGGGAAGCCAAGCTTGTAATACTGCCCTTGTAGTCAAAATAAAAATGCATCTGGTGGGCATGGATGTTAGCCCAGGGCCAATCTTCCTCACAAAATGAGGAGGATTGGCAACAGATGTTAGCTCTGGGCTAATCTTCCTCATAAATAAATAAATAAATAAATAAATAAATAAATAAATAAATAAATACAAATAAAAAATTAAAAAATCTATCTGGAACAACTACATTTCTTGCTTTTCAACCTGGAGTTGCATCTCTGATGACAGACTATCTTCTCTATGCCTTTGAATGTTTAAAGGGACAAATTAAACTATGTGTGTTGAGACTTTTGGTTCTATTTTCTTTTTTCAAATTTTATTCTTACTCCATCTGTAGCAGTTACCAATCAGATATCACAAGCTGGGAGACAAATGACTGAATTCAGCCCTCACAAGTCTCCGCCTTGACCTCCAGTAAATTCCTTAAAGTAATGCTTTCAATCCTGCATTCTTTTATTCATTAGACTAATACTTAAATGTATAGAAGTCTGGTTTGGGAAAATAACTGGATATAGCATTAAGTAAAAAATGTTCAAGTTTGGACTCTTATTTGGAATCTGAGGGTTGTTTGCCACGTACTTAATATCTGATTCCCCGGTTTCCTTATAAAAATGAGTATAACGACAATTCTAGCTCATATTTTTAAAGAAAATCAAATTTAAAAGAATAATAAAATGCTGTGCACAGCACACACTCAGAACTCAATCAATATTAGTAATCATGATAAAAGTAAATACTTAGTGTATACTAAATGCTATTAGTTATTCTCTATGCTTTACCTATAATAATTTGTTATACTCTAACTATGACTTTACGAGGCTGGTGCTATTATCATCTCCAAAATGCAGATGTGAAATCTAAAGTACATGTTCACGAGGTCACTGTTAAAGGTCACACAGCTAATACACATTAGAACTGGAATTTTAACTCAACCTTTGGCTCTATACTTCAGCCATTATATCACATGCCTCTCCATTCTTGCACCTACCCCTCTACTACTTTTATTTCCTCTGTCATTGCCTAGAAGTAACAGAAATCATGGAAATGTTAGAAGTTGTCATTAACAATAATATATAATCCCTGTTTAAAAAGATGTTAGACTCTAGTGGGGAGACAGATGATTGAACAAAATACAATGGAAACAAAATAACATATTAGATTGGATTTGACTATTAATATCTACAAAAATGAAATTATTTGCTAGTATTTCTGAATATTACAAGAATATTGTGGGTTCTAACCAAGAATTCATCCACAGAGAAGAATGAGATATTATACAGAGGGGTTTTAAAGTGCAGTGATGAGAAAGAATGAAGTTGCTTTCCTGTACCCTACCAAATTAGGTCATCAAATAAACCACTTATATATGCATTATACATTTACTCCTGACAAAAGCTCTATGATGAAGAGAGTAAGATTTAAAAGATTAAGTATCATGCCCATGGTCATACAGGTTTTAAGTTATCAAGTCAGAAATTGAGATAGAGAGCTATTCCAACAGCCTCGGTGATAAAATTGAGACCATAAATTAAGTAATGCTTGGGGAGACAAAAATTACAAAAAAAAACTTGGAGGAAGAATCTTTAGTACATGTTGTCTGAATATATGAGATCGGCCACATCACTCTTCACGATGGTCTTAAATGCCTTAATTGCACCTAGAATTTGGAAAGCAACTAATTTGAAATTAATACAAATGTGACTCCTAGCAACTGTGGGAGAAGTATTAGAAAACAGACACACAAGTTAAAGTGTGTCCAGAGGTCTGGGGCTTAAGACTAGAAAGAGATGCCTATGTTCTTTGCAAGTAATCATTTGGAAAGAAGAAGGTAGTAAGGGTAATATTGATGGCAACAGACAGCACATTTTTCTAACTTGTGTAAAGATATCTTAAAAAACAGCTAATTTAAGGCAATTAGATAAATTTTAAAAAGCTGGAAGGAACTTAGATGTCAGTTAATCCCTCTAGTCTATGCTTATTTAAGAAAACTGAAGCACAGAGATGACAAACACCTTGCCCAAGGTCACAGTTAATTAATGACAGACTCAAGACTAGGAATAAGGTCTTCTCTTGATCATCCATAGTACTTTATCTTGTAAAACTGCTTGAAAGTTTAGATATTCTTCTTTTTCTATCTGGACTATTGGACATGCAGGACTGATTCAGGCTGTGTAGGACTCTGATGTCCTTGTAACTGCCCTCCTTAAAAATGGATAGTGATTATTCTGGAGACTTGATGTAAATCCAAAAACAGCAGCTGTAGGAATCTCTTGCTGTAACTTAGAAGATCATGAAGCAACAGTGACTTGGGTAAAGTGGATTTTTAGCATCACTTTCATTGCCCACCTGCTCGGTTGCCTATGGAGACAAGACTCTAGAGGGTAGTTGATTTCTTGGTTGTCAGGAAAATGAATGCATGAGAACGGTCATTTGAGTTTATGCACTTTATCTTGTAATTGAAATACTGTAAGTCACCATTTTCATTTATTGTTATTTGGGTAATAGTTCTTGTCAATACACAATTCAACTGTCTGGAAAAATATTTGAACATTTATATACAATATATCTGTTTGTCTTTATTTTAACTACATTAGTCATTGTCTTTCTCCTACAGAAGAGAAGAAAATATCATAAAGTGATTATTTCAGACTCAGTGTTGAAATACTAGCAGACAAGTGGAACTTTGCACTTGAGCTTAGTGATATCAAGAGCTCTGTGCACAGGAAGGAATGACCAGTCTGGAAGTTTGTCGTTGTTGAACCAAAATTCTTACTTTTAGATCTTTTTTTCCCTTTTCCATCACTTCTACTTTTCCTTTTTCTGTCATATCTTTATACCCTCTGGTATCCAAAAACCTATAAAGACAGTGACAAACACTATATGAATATGTTTATTGATATATTTTGACAACAAAACTCTTCCTTCACCTGGTAACTATTTAATCTCACCTTTTTCTATCATCATTCTTGCCCTCATTATCATTAAGAGGAATCCAAATTCACAGCTATTGTGTTAAGTAATCAACCAAGAAGAGAAACCCTTGTTGGAGGAAACAAACTTTCCTTACAAATAAGCTCACCTGTGAAAATATCTCTGCTTCTTAGGAAGCTATAACAATCAAGTAATCATCTAGTTGGCAAAGAACACTTCAGGGATAGACAAGGTTGTTGGATAAGCTGTTGATAGATAGCTGTCAAATAAGTATAATAGTTTTTTGAAACCTTAAATTAGAGTGGTCAATTCAAATTGATTGAACCTAAAACTTCAGTTCAAGCAATTTTCTCATTCACTTGTAATACTCTCTACGTAAAGTTCTATCCATGAAAAGAAAAGAGTAATCCTTATTTTTAAAATCCTTTTATTTGATTTGACAAACTAGTAAATAGATTTTTATTAAACCACATTTGTAAATTTCTCTACATTAATTATTTATTTAAAAAAATCCTCTAAGCTAGTTTAGTTTGCATGGTATTTATTTATTACCAGAAAAATTATCTCATGTTCTCTCCATTAATCAACTCACAACTGTATCCTATCTCTACACAAGACACATGTAATTCCAGATTTACTCATACCAATACCATCAAATGTGCCAATATATACATAATTGGATCATAGAAAGAGATGAGAGAAAAGAGTAAGAAAAAATATTTGAAGAAATGAAGGCTGAAAACATTTTTCACCAAAACCAAATTTGGTGAGAAATATTAATGCACACCTACAAGAAGACATGATGTATTCAAAGACACAACAGGTTGAAAATAAAGGAAAGGAAAAAGACATACCATACCCACAGTAACCAAAAGAGAGTTGGAGTGGCTACAGTAATATTAGACGAAATAGAGCTTAAGGCAAATGTTTTTACTAGAGAAAAAGAAGGTAATTTTGTGATAAAAGCATCAATCTGTTAAGATGGAAGAACTATAATCATATATACACCTGATAAATACTCACAAAATACATGAAGCAAAACCAGACAAAATTGAAGGGATAAATAGATAATTTAATAATAATAGAGACTTCAATACCTTACTATTAAAAATGGATACGGCAACTAGAAAGATCAACAAGGAAATAAAAGATCTGATCAACACTATAAACCCATTTGGCCTAACAGACATCTATAGAACATCCTGTCCAATGACAGAAGAATATATATTTTTCAAAAGTGAACATGGAACATTATCTCAGATAGACCATACATGAGGTCATAAAACAAACAACAATAAGTTTAAAAAGATTGAACTCATACAAATAATGTTGTCCTATGTCAATGAAATGAAGTTAGATATCAGTAAAAGACAACGGAAAAAAAAAAAGAGAAAAGCCTCAAACTAATGAACTCAGGAATAAAAAGAAGGGACATTATTACCAACCTTACAGAAATAAAAAGAATTATAAGGGAAAGCTATGAACAATTGTTTGCAAAAGAATTAGATAACTTAGATGGCTTGAATAAATTCCTAGAAATATACAAACAACCAAAACTGACTCGAGAAGGAACAGAAAATCTTAATAGACCTACAAGTAAGGAGATTCAAATAGTAACTTAAAAATAATAGATAACTTGGACCTCATCAAAATTAAAAATTTTGTGCATCAAAGGAAGCTACAAAGGAAATGAAAAGATTGCGAACGGGAGAAAATATTTGCAAATCATATATCTGATATGGGACTTTTACCCAGGATATATAAAGAATTCTTTAATTTCAACCATATAATGACAAATAACTCAATTATAACATAGGCAAAGGATTTAAATAGACATTTCTCCAAAGATAAACCAATGGCTAATAAGATATTAAAAATACTGAACTTCAGGGGCTGGCCCAGTGGCCTAGTGGTTAAGTTCAGCATGCTCTGCTTCAACAGCCTGGGGTTTGGTTCCTGGGCGTAGACCTACATGACTTGTCAGCCATACTGTGGTGGTAACCCACATACAAAATAGGGGAAGATTGGCCACAGGTGTTAGCTCAGAGCGACTCTTTCTCGGCAAAATAAATAAATAGTGAACATCGTTAGTCATTAGGGGAATGCAAATCAAAACCACAGTGGATACCAGTTCCCAGTCACTAGGATGGCTATAATTAAAAAAAAAGATAAATAAATGTTGGTAAGGATGTGGAGAAATTAGAACTCTAGAACACTGCTGATAGGAATGTAAAATAGTGCGGACAGTGCGGGAAACAGTTTGGCAATTTCTCAAAGACTTACAAATAGAATTACCATGTGACTTAGCAATTCCACTCCTAGGTATATACCCCAAAGAGTTAAAAACGGGGACTCAGATACTTGTGCACAAATGGTCATAGCTGCACTACTCACAATAGCCGCTGGGTGGAAAATAGAAAAGCTTTGCTCTGAGGAATGATTGATAGAGAAGATGGGTGAAAGGAGAGTGAAAACCACCTGGATCGTGTTAATATGATATTCACCTTTCATCCTTCAGTCTTCAACTCACTTTTCAGTAGTTAGGAAATTATCAGTGAAAAATCTCTGCAAATGGAAAGTAGGCAAAAACTTTAGAAGACAAACAATTATTTTTATTTAAAATATTTCAGATTTCTGGTTTGGAAGTGATATTGACACAATAAGAAGTCCCTGTGGTTAGCTATGCTTAGCTATGCAGCAGGGAAAATGAATTCCAATAGTACAGCTAACAGTCACTGTGGAGATAGGTAATGAGAATTAAACACTTGTCCCACTTGTGAATTGGAGTATTTAGAAAAAGGAGGATATGTGGAGTAAGTGATTAATTGTGTGCACTTATATAATATTCTGTCTTTTTCTTATATGTGAATTTTTGTCTGTTGATTTTATGCAATTTTTACCCAGAAAATTCTGTTTTACAATGAGTGTATAGTTTTAAAATTCTGTAACTACTCTGTAATTATCTAAATTAGAAAAGATTGTATTGAACATCATGAAATAGTATACAAAATTAATTAGCAGCTAATTTGGTCACTCACAAGCAGAGTGGAAAGGAGAAATCGAGAATATAGTAGGACATGAGCCGTTAATCAAAATAGTAAGGACATCACAGTTCTAGTCTGAATACTGGGTTCTACACCTTTCCCTGCAACTAATTGGTTATATATAACCTTGGATATTCAGTAGATGTCCTTAATCTTTGATGACATCATTGAGACAATGAAAATATTTGATTACATCCGTGAAAGTAAAGTTTCTCTCAGCTTTTAAAATTTTGACTTATCTGGACCCACATAGAAAAGTGAGAATAATTTTCATGTTCAGAAATTACTGTGATATTGGGAAATGAAAATGGGTGTAAGAAACCATCCAAGGATACATATCAGGAGTCCTGTAGCAATGATTATGAAGTTCAGCGTACACAATAGGCACTTTGCAGGTCTCTTCTCTCTCCGTCACCACCAATTTCTCAGGAGTCCTTTAAAGCATTTCATATTAAATGAGTAGAGACAAGAAAGTATCATGTAAACAAATAGATATATGAAGGTTAGTACAGTATTCATGTCACAATTATGGTGTAGACATTATGAAAAACACAACCGATGTTCATGCATGTCCATTTTTATTACATATTCAGAATAGGGGTTTGTCAGGTAGTCAATTATGCAATACTTGGCCTCAATGACAAAGCGATATTCAAAACGGTGTCATTGCAACATTAAATAATAAAAAAAATACAAAATGGAAAAGTTCCTATAAGAAAAATGCAGATTTTATATTTGACAGGGTTTACCAAGTGTTAAAGGATTTTACTACTGTTGTCCTAGAATGAGGTGTGAGGAAATTTCAAGCTAATTTTTGCCCTACATCTAAACTTCTGTTGTTTGGTATTGGCAATTATATGAGAATGATAGCAGAGTTTCTGAGTCACGCATCAACATCAATTTTTTTTTTTTTGTCAGGAAGATTGGTCCTGAGCTAACACCTGTGCCAATCTTCCTCTACTTGGCATATGGGACACCACCACAGCATGGCTTGATGAGTAGTGTGTAGGTCTGAGCCCAGGAACCAAACCCACGAACCCTGGGTCACCAAAGCAGAGTGCACGAACTTAACCACTATGCCACTGGGCCAGCCCCATTATCAACATTAATTTTAATGACTTTTTTCAAATATTTTACACAGCATCAAAAATTTACAAGAGTATGAATGTCTTTGATGCAGTGGGTTTGGATTTTATTTTACTTTGCGGGAGGAACCTGGAATCTCTGCATGTTGTAGTATTTTTTCCTTAATAGTATGCCTGTGAGAATAGATTTGAAATATTGTCTTTAGACATAAGACATTTAATTTAGTGAATTAAAAATAGGTCACATGGCACTTAAAAAATGTTCCCTTTGTGTCATCAAATTTTTCTTTGATGTATTTGAGGTCTAAAATTTTCATCTTTTATTCTCCTTGTGCCATTGCACACAGGCTCACAGTGCTCTCTGCTAATGTAATTTCCTGACATTTCATTTTATGCGGTCAGAATTCCATTTCCAGTCATAGCTTGCATATACTGTAAAAGCAAAGCTAAAGAGGAGAAAATCAAATATTTTAAGTATTTTAAGACTCAATAATAAATATACACATGCAAACTCTAGAAAAGTATTCTTTGTAATCTGTATATGAACTTTTTTTTTTTTAAAGATGCACTGTTTTTTTGTTTTTTATAATTTTATTTATTTATTTCTCCCCCAAAGCCCTGGTAGATAGTTGTATGTCATAGTTGCACATCCTTCTAGTTGCTGTATGTGGGACACGACCTCAGCATGGCCAGAGAAGCGGTGCGTCAGTGCATGCCTGGGATCCGAACCCGGGCCTCCAGCAGCGGAGAGCGTGCACTTAACCGCTAAGCCACGGGGCCGGCCCTGTATATGAACTTTTTGAAAAAATTAAAATGGGCTAATGAATAAATTATTCTGCACATCTGAATTAATGAACATAAGGAAATTAAGGTTAATAATATTCCAGAAATAAAGTCATTTGTGTTTGGTTAAGCTGTTAATCCTATGATATGTTTAAATGAGTGATTTAATTCTACTGATTTGACATTGAAACCAGATAGGAGATGTTAAGAACAGAAGCTGGCAGGGCTATCTTTGAAATGTGTACCTTCTAATAAATGTTTGCATTTCCCTTAGATTTTTTTTCTAAGTAATATATACAAAAAGGTTCAGATTTTCATGCTCAGCACTGCAGATATTATTAAAGTGACACTTTAATCACACTAGATTGATCATGCCTTTGTAACCACAACTTGTTTTATAATTCTCAGATATATATTTTCCAAGTTTAAAATATCAGGGGAAAAAACTTACTATTTTAAGTATTAAAAATATCTGCCAAGGATGGCTTATATTTATGTTAGAATTACGTGCCATCTGCATATTTTCCCCTTAAAAACTTAATGTTCATTTTATAAACTTTGACAAGATGATACTCTTTTAATTAATGACTATATTTATTTTGGACAGCAAGATGTTGGAATGCTTTCTAACATAACAGGTGTAAAATAGGCACACCATGAAAATATTCTTTGTGCCTTTGGAACTTACCTTATATTTTAGTATAATCAAAGAAAAGTTTATGAGAGCTAAATAGGTGATATGGAATGATTTTAGTGAAGGCTGTTTGGAACTGGTAAGTCATCTAAATGGAGTATTAATGCTAAAGTAAAAACAGGAGTGTTAATCTGAATAGTCTTTTCATTTATTCCAAATGAAAAATGTAAGGAGAAAAAAATGACAAAAATTATAATGCCGTTTTCATTAAGCAGATAATTAGCCACTGCTTTGAAATATAGGCATCTCACTTTCCTGTAATGTTTGCTTAAAACCAAAACATTTCCATATTAACTACCCCAAATGTCCATGTGTACCACGAATTACTGATTATTTCTTTAATGGTATTCCATTTCAAGCTAAAAATAAAAAACATTTTTGTTTTTTATGTGATATAGCTCTAAATATCTGAAGTGATGAGCACCTGGCAAGTCTTAGGCAAAATGTAGCCTAATATTTGGCTCTATATATGATTTCTTCATTCTCTAAGTTTGTTCACTCATTTTGCCAATATTCAATCATATTTCTTCTCCTTACTACCAATGTTTAAAAATTTTTAAGACATTATCTAAAAACTACGATTTAAGATGAATTTAGTATGTAAATTTGTTTTGATATTGAAACGTGCAACCAAATTGATGAAGAATTTGTCATCTCCCAGAAACTGGACATCTCTCTTACTCAAGAGGATACCCAAGAAAATTCCAAACATACAAATATAAAATGACTATAAATGCCTAAAAAGTTCAGAAAGTTTGAGAAAAAAATAAACATCGATTTATGTTTATAAGGAAATGATTTTCATACTGATACATTGAAATACTTGCATCAGAAGGCTGTTTATAAAACATTTGTGAATTTGAATTTTAATAAATGTTTTCTTTTTCTCTTTATGTGATTGTAAAAGTAAAATGTCTACATAGAAAATGTGGAAAATTAATATCATCATTAAAAAGTAACAAGAATTAACTGCTATCTTGCCAGAGCATAACCTACTTTTAATAATATACTTTTAATAATACTTTTGATAATAATAATAACTTTTCATTCCATTTTATCAATATTTCTACCAATTTACAATTTTAATAAAAATAAAATGATTTCTAGTTGCCATTTGCTGTGCAACATATATATAATTATTATAACAAATTTACCTAGTGAAAGTAATTATTCTCTCTATTATACAGATAAGGAAACCTCCATAAAGAGAGACAAGTTATATAACCAAGGTTACTCATTTAGTAAGAAGTTGAGGGCAGCACTGAACCACGATGAAACTTCTTTCTTGTAGAGCGGTCTGACCACCTGAACTGAGTCACAGTAAGCCAAGAACAAGAGCGAAAATAACTTGCAGAGGGACTCAGTAGCCAGTCAGATTTAATAATGAGAAAATATACCAGTAAAATGGAAATTCTTGAAAGAATGATGAAAAATTGAAAAAAAATAATGGAATACTTATAGAAATTTAAATGTTATGTACAGCAGAGAAATATGTTTTCACCACAAAAAAAGTGATGATAATTATGTGATGTGACAGAGGTGTTAGCTAATGCTAACTATAACCATATTGCAATATATAAATGTAAATCAACATCTTTTACACCTTAAATTTGCACAATGTTATATGTCAGTTATTTCTCATTTAAGAAAGAGAAAAAATAATGTAAACTCCATAGTGCTTGGCATAGCTTATTGCCCATCTTAGTTACCCTATAAATATTGCTTTGTATAAAGTATTTTTCAAACAAAATCCTCACTTGTCCTTGTACTGTCTTTAATGTAGTAATAAAATATTTGATGCCAATAAATGTCATGGTTAATTTTACCTACCCTATCATTAACAACCTCACCTAGACACGCTTAACCATACCAAGGTTGTGTTATCTCTTGTCTGCTCCAGCTAGGTCTCAAAATATCTGTTCAGGTCTCCAGTAAAACTCCTTTTATTCTAAGAACATCCAATTTTTTGGCTTATTTTCCACAAAGAAAGAAAATATTTTTATACAAATGAGTATTAATACATCATGACATTATTCTTTCCAAGGACATTATTTATGTTTCCGAAAAATTCTAGCTGTTCTCATTTCACTGTTCAGTGTTGAGCACAGTATTGGCTCTTTGTTTCCAGTAGTTAGAACATTTTGTAACTTCGACCTTCAATTTCATTTTTTTACATATATTTTTATTTTTCTTTCATTCTGAATGAGCTATTGCCCAGCCCCCACATAGCTCCTATAATTAGGTAGAATATCTTATTATCGAACCTGTTTTCTCTTTGTGAATGTCTGCTTAAGCAATGTTGCTTTCATCATTTCCTTTTGATAGCATCTCTTTCTTTATCTAGGTCTTTTCTGAATCTAAAAAAGCAACAAAGCTCCTTGCTTCAGCCAACTAAATTTATAGTTGATGTCCTGATGTTAAGAGTTCTGCTATAAGTGAGGGAAAATAATAATTGCATTTCATATTTCCATGGCACCTCGGGATTTCAAAATATTTTCACTGGCACCTTCAAAACAATCTGGATAGGTTATACACATTTTCTATTGTTTTACCAAAGTCATAAGCAAGGCCCAGAAAGATTAGGTGACGTTTCCACGGCCTCCTACAAGTGAGATATCATTACTCCACCCCCAGTGTGCTTTCCTTCCAACTAAATCTGACAGCTTTTTAAAAAATACACAATATGCAAAGACTTTGATGTATTTGGACTAGAGGCATGTCAAGGTTGCTTCCAAAGGCAAGATTATATAATTACAATTGCATCTAGAGAAAAATATGCCAGAAATTATTATTTAAGTTATTTCTTGGTTTCCCTTGGTCTTTTTAATATCCCTCCCTCTACGCATCTCCTGTTCTCCTTTCTCATCCAAGAGCCAGGGGAGAAAACTATGAACATCAAGGGAGCTGTATCATGCTCTGCACACTACCTTTCTTCCATATGGAGTCCTGGATGCTCAGTTTTAAACAACAGCCATGATGTGTTTGGTACTTTCTTGGGAAAGTTTGTGGGAATTTGGGTCTGCTTTTCTACAGTGATTGTAACATCTGTAGGGCATACTACACTGGAATCCAACACATAGTTTCTCTGCTGTGCTTGGATCTTAGACCTTAGGCTATGTTTAGCAATTTTCAACTGTTAGACTATGGTAACTTATTACAGGTGTAAAAGTTTAGGATAATAGAACATTTGCAACACGGACCTCTTCTCTTTTGTACATTTGAGAAAAAGGTCATAATGTTAGAAGTCCATTGGATAGTATAAATAAAATTGAATTTACCTGGTTTTTATACTCAGTTGTTCCCAGAAGATTAATAATAAGTAATCTATTTTTGATGACCTCTCCAAATGCAGCAATATGTAAAGCAATTGTATCATTGCTTATGTGCATGGATTTATAGATAGTTTCCCTTTTTGTAATTTTTTAATTAATATATTTTCCCTCTTTTTGTTTTGTTTATATGAACGAGAGTAGATGAATAAGCCAATGTGTTTTTGAATCATTATAAATAGAAAACACAGATGGCAAAATTGACACAAAGCATGGAGCTATTGTAAATTGAACAGCGTGGGTCAAACTCTTTCAAACTAAAAAATTTTGTTCCCTAGCTGGCCAAGGAAATTTCAATAATTACCTACAAAACAAGTTCCAATGTATTTTGTGCAGTGCCAGCTCTAGAAAAATATGTTATAGTGCCACAATTACGGTTTGATGATGCTTAAGAAATACCTACATTAACTTTTTAAAACCTGAGAATGAAAGTCGATTTTGCAATTACTTGGAATTTTTATGTTAATGAAAAATTACATAGATGTAACTTCATTCTCAGCCATAATCAGGTCATAGTTATGACCATATCTATAATTTTATCTGCAGATTTTCCTAACAAGACCATTGGGTAAACTTCTAAGTGTATAATAAATTTAAATCTCCCCTATTCAATACATAAGTGCCAGAAGAGATCACTTTGAGTTCATGAAGTAGCCATATTTTAAAGAAAGTACAAGAAGAACGTAATATAGAAGGAAGATTTTATAAGGTGATTGTCATAAACAGTTAGTAATTTGAAAAATAAAGTGACCATATTTGATGAGCAATGTCATAGTTTTTGATTATCAGTATTGTGTGCTGACTGACCATGAAAGATGAATATGCACGGAAACCTCAGACATATTCTGTTTCTCGGTCAAAGAGACCTTGAAAAATCTGAGACAAATAAAAAAAGTGCACCAGGACATTGATTTATGATTTATCTTTTCTGAACAAAAATCCTGATTATATTTTACCGTCTTTCTAAGATTTAAGATAGTAATCCTGGAATCAAAGCAAATTTCCTCTAGCTAGCCGTTTTGCAGAACAAAAATATAAAAATTTAAGAAGAGATTGGATGTGGTGGCAATTAATGCTGTGTTCTTATTCTATCACACTTGACTAATTGGTCAACATTTTTACTTTCTTTGCATAAATTTATGAAACAAATCTGGAAATTCGTCGAAGCAAGATTTGTAAGGCCGGAAAACATTGTAAAATAATCAATGGCCTACGGAGACCTAGACAATTAGAAAGATGGATACGTAATTTTTTATTATTCTACCACATAAGACATTGTTATCTAGGCCTGACTAACAGCTTGGCCATGATTGAAGACCTAGTGCTAAGTCTGACTAACAGCTTGGCTGTGATTGAAGACCTAGTGTTAAGTCTCTTAACTAGCTGCCAAAATAAACTTTCCTATATGAAAGATAAGTTGCAATTCTACCCTGGTCTTTTTCTGCTCCATGATTTCAAAATTGTCTCCTTCTATCTGTTAACTTCTGTCTAGATCCTAACTACATTCCCATAAGTTTTTATATTTCCATAAAGAACAGTGGTATGCCATTTCAAAGTTTACTTAGTGCATATACATCCATTAACTTACATGGACTTTATGAATGTGAGTAGAGAAAGTATTATGATTATGAAGGGGACAGTTCATTTTTATAGTTGAATAAAATCCATATTCACAGAGAGTAAGTATCTTCAGTGAAATCATATAGCTGGTAAGTGGTAAAACTAAAACACAAATCTATGGCTTCCAGGTCCAATTCTCATTTTCTTTTCATTTTTCTGTTAATTTTCCTAGCAAAAAAATTGTGGCCCTCTTGTACTTGACCATATATAAATAATCACATTTCCTAAGATTCTAAAGTAAGAATATTTCAATTAATCAGAGAATGTTTTACTTTCCAGGACTTAACACCAATTTTTAGTGACTGTAGGGACCAAAAGCTTGTATATTTAATATAATTTGTCACTATTAACACAGATATCTTCAACTGTTCATGTAAAGA
Organism: Ceratotherium simum simum; assembly: GCF_057802395.1. Lineage (NCBI taxonomy): Eukaryota > Metazoa > Chordata > Mammalia > Perissodactyla > Rhinocerotidae > Ceratotherium > Ceratotherium simum. Next base: position 68,968,395 of record NC_141903.1, read on the forward strand.
ATAGCTCAGCACAGAATCCTAAGATGGCTTTTGATATTATGGCCTATTCCAAACATTCATTTTATTATTGCATTTAAATCATGCTATCAGTTTGCCTGTTTTGCCTAAGTAAATGAAAAAAGAATATTTGGGAAGAATAATATAACCAAAGAGAAACACCATTAAAGTCTTCAGATTCAATGTGTATTGGAGAAGGAAGAAACAAGGACCTGAAAGACAGGATAAGTGAAAACGAAATTGGCAGTTGAAGCTGAAAGGAAAAATGAAACAAAAAAGGGCAAATTAGCAGGTGGAACCACATGCCATTTTGTCATTAACTATTGTGATTCACAGAGCTCCCTTGATACTTGTCTCAAGAAAACAGCTATTTTAGGCATTCAGTCAGTTAATTGTTAAAGATATAAACAATGTCCTGAGGGAAGACAAGGACTAAAGCTTAGCCATTTTGAGATCACTAATCTTACACCTTCCCCTTCCCCCATATCATCCCTTCCTTGGGACCTACATAAATCTGAATGGAAATAGCAACTAATTACAACGAAGAAAATTGCACACACACATTGTATATAAATATTTGTGTTTGTGGCAAGAGTGGGAAGGTGGAAGAGGTGTGAGAGCCCCTTGAGTCTCCTAAGCTTTTGAATATGTTTTTGGACATATCTTGGAGAATTCTACTAACACTTTTGAACAATATAAAGGTGGTTGATGAAGGTGGTTCTCCTCTTGGCAACTCCTTTGTCAGATCAAAGTCTACAATAGGTCAAGCATGGGAAGAGGCGGTGGAGTGGGCAAGGGGAGGTCTGGTTAGTTACTTGACAGACAATCAGGAGGCAGAAAGAAGAAATTTTCTTTTTAACATTCTTCAGAGGACCATATAAATAATCATTCTGATTAAAATATTTTCAAATGCTTTGATTTTTCACAAATTTTTCCAGCTGTTCCATAGTCTCGTAAAAGAATATGCTTAACTAGCATAAGATGATAGATATTATTTACTTGAAAAGAACTGTATGCTATAAAATATTTTTTGTAAAAACTATAAAAGGAAATGATTCTATTTGAGCTAAGTCAAATATGAGTCTACATTTTCAAAAATATATACAGTTGTACTGTGGGGAAAATGTGCTGTTATGTGCTGAAAATTGCACCTGTGAAGATTTAGAACTTTAGTGGCTTTGTGCCATTCTAAATTTCTACCTTTCTTGGAAATATAGCACAAGGTATCCATAATGATTTATGGCTTGAAAAATATTATTTATCAATGCTAACATATGGTCAAATTTTGATTTTTGAAAAAGTATTGAAAACTACAAATTACGATCATGCCATATAAATAGAGCATTACAAATACACACTTGTACTGCATTACCGTGCATTCCTCATACCTAAAGTTAATAATATTAAGTGATATTAAATTGCCCAATTCTGGATCTGTCTAAAGAAGTTAGGTCTTTGCATTTTTGCAGTTTTTCTTTTCTGTGTCAAAGACACAATAACTTACGATTAACTGTGGTTTCTGCCCTTAAAGGTGGAGTCTGGAAATGTTTGCATCTCTAACATAGAATTAGTGGTGAAATAAAAGTGTGTAATGATAAACTCTTCCTCCCTATATTCTTGATAACTCTTTTATAATCTGTTCTGTACTTTGCTCTTATTCCCTGGGGATATAAAGCTACGTGACATTGCTTAAAGGCTCCCAAGCCTACTTTATTTCCTACTCCTTTGCAATGATTCATCTCTTACTTCATTATGTAATGGCTTTTATGTGCTTCCGTTTTACTCCAGAGTTTTAAAATTGTATACAAAATACACTCTTTTATGAGAACATACTACAATTCCTTTGGGAAATGAGTTTATAAAATATGGGCTAAAAAAGGTTGAACAGGTTTCCTAACTCCAGATATCTCAGAGTCTATAATATATTAACGAGCAATATGATCTCCAAGAGAAAGATACAGCATGCCAGTAGTGAATCACTTACTGGAATTTTCTGTATAGTTAAAAGCAGAAATGAGAAGGCTGGTCTTAGGATTTGTAGGCCAGCTATTTTGTTGTTGTTGTTTTTTACACTCATCTAACAGAATCAAAGACACTTTGCCCTCTGAATATGTTTTGGTCAGAAAAAAAGTATATACAAAACAAAGGAGATTCTATGCCATTGCTAAGAAAGTAGATCTTAAAAGTTCTCGTCACAAGAAAAAAAAATTTGTAACTATGTATGGTGATGAATGTTAACCAGACTTATTGTGGTGATTGTTGTGCAATATATACAAATATGGAATTGTTATGCTTTATACCTGAAATTAATATAATGTTATATGTCAATTATATCAATAAAAAAACCAAAGAACTTTCTGTTATCAAAAAACTTAATATAGCTATTAGTTGAAGCTAATCAAGAGACTGAGATAATTTAATTCTACTGAGAAATGTACAGCATTCTGGATCAATTCTACAAATATAAAGAGGGTTTAAACAACTTGTTTCCTCAAGGCAGTCTGATATAAAGACATGAATTGTAAATAACATCACTTCAGGTTGAGTAGATAGTGCCTGGTTCCAAAATTTAAATTTCATGATAATATGTAAACTTCAGTAAGATTTGCAATAGGTTAGCACGTTGAATGACTCTAGAATTTTATAAATTTATCATTGTTAATAATGTGAAATTGCAACCTAACTATCCATTTCTGGCTTTTTTTTAAAATTATTTTTGAAAGTACTTTGCTTCTTGCAAAGTTTACACAGATGAATTTTTTTCAACAATGGATCACAGTAGTGACTGTCTATTTTGTTTCCAAAGTAGAGGAAAGGAAACTAAAATGGTAAAACATGTTTTTTCGTATACAATTTTATATTCCCTAACCAATTTCTATCTGTAAATTGCATGAAAGATATTGTATCGGCTGCAACACTCACTTCCTAGATCTCAGCCTGGGACTCTGCCCCTAGGTGGAGCTCTGGTTTCTTGCTGAGCCTGGAATTACTTATTACTATCTGATTAGCTGGGGACACCACAAAAGAAATAAAAATCATCATAATAAATGAATAACTGAAGAAAAGGTAGTCTAAGGAACTCTAAGCTATTAACATTTTCATATAGTTACATCGCTGCTACACTCAGCTGATTATTATAAATATATTTCTAATATATTTCTCCTGTGTTTTTATACAAGATCTTTTGCAAAGAAATTGATATAAGAACATCTTATCTGTAATTTTATACTCCAGCAGACTCTATTGGAAATCTCTATTGAAAAACATAAAAATAACGTTCTAAAAGACTAAATATGAAATAGGTGAAAATTGAATAAAGAAACACAGATCTAAAATTGAATCTAATATTGAATGCTGGGTTGTGCATATTATTTCTATTAACATTAAAATGACCTGTAATTATTTCGTAAGAGATATATTATAATATATACATAATATAGCTATAATACTATATTGACTATATATAGATTATGTTAGCTAATAGATATATTGAATATGGATATATATTCTAAATATATAAATTGAAAAGTCAGTTAAGGATAGATTAAAACAAAAGATTCTTGTGCTTTTATTTGACTACATTGAAAAATCGGTGTATTATGATCTTGATACTATAAGAGTGGTCAAAGGTTAGCATTTGTATCACTTGGCAGATTTTTAGAAATGCAGAATGCCCACCTCATACCTGCTGAATCAGAATCTGCCACTGAATAATCCCCAGGTGACCCATGCAAATTAATTATTTTCTCACCTCTTTATGAAGTATCAGTCACCAAAAATAAAATTTACCAAAGTCCAATCTTCAGTTCTTTTTTATATCTGAAGTTTGCGCTTTTTGTTCCATGTAATAATTGTCTGTCTAAAAATTCTTTATGCTACCAAGTTACTTATGTTATTTCTAGTCCTTTTCATGCAGTCCGCTTTACTACCTGATGTGTGTAATTAGACCACATTTTTCTAATATATTCTACTAGAATGCAAACTCACTGAGGACAAGCTTAGTCAGTCTTGTTCATTGAGTATTCCCAGTGTAGTAACCAGGAGCCTCAACAACAAAACAAAAACTTGGCTGAGACAATGGCAGAATCCAAGGATAACAGAATAGAAAATAATGAAATAAGCAGAAAAGAAGAGTTCACAAGAGGATTTAGGAGATTGATCTTGGAGAGGGTCTTTGAACTGCTAAACATAAAGGCACAGACATTTTATATGATGCCCACACCCTCAACAGTAGGTGAATAGGAGCTCCTAAAAGGGTTAAGGTTGTTCACACAAAAAATTACCATAGAGGAGTTAACAGTCAGAGATGAAGAGAGTAATTTCTGGCTAATTAGAGAAACAGCTGATGTCATTTATTTGTTCATCCATTATTTTACCATCACAACTACTTTCAAATCCACACAGTTGACCATCTTGCTGGTTACTAAAGACTCAAAGATGACAAATGTAGGGCACTGCCATCAAAGGTGTTCTTGTCTTACAAGAGAGTACGCCTTTTTAACACAGATGCGACTTAAAAATGAAGAAATGGGTGTTTGAGAGTGGCAAAACAGGTGGTTATGACATTGTAGAAGTAAAGAAGAGAAAAAAACTGCGTCATACAAGAGCGCTTTAGATGTTCCCACACATTGTGGGCTATGTTCTGAATAGTTTGGTCAAGAAGGGATAAATCATGTGTCTGTCCTTCCAGGAAGCTTGAAAGAAAACATCGGCTGTTCCTTTGTTCAATCAAATATTACTAAAAAATATAATCAAAATGTGAACCTTCTGATGACAAGATACAGCATCCATTTATGATAAAAACTCTGAATAAAATGGGTATAGAAGGAAAGTACCTCAACATAATAAAGACCATATATGAGAAACCCACAGCTAATATCATCCTCAATGGTGAAAAACTGAAAGCTATCCCTCTAAGAACAGGAACCAGACAAGGATGCCCACTGTCACCACTCCTATTTAACATAGTATTGGAAGTCCTAGCCAGAGCAATCAGGCAAGAGAAAGAAATAAAAGGGATCCAAATTGGAAAGGAAGAAGTGAAACTGTCACTATTTGCAGATGACATGATTTTATATATAGAAAACCCTAAAGAATCCACCAGAAAACTTTTAGAAGTAATAAACGAATATGGTAAAGTTGCAGGATACAAAATCAACATACAAAAATCAGTTGCATTTCTGTACACTAACAACGAAGTAGCAGAAAGAGAAATTCAGAATACCATCCCATTTACAATTGCAACAAAAAGAATAAAATACCTAGGAATAAACTTAACCAAAGAGGAGAAAGATCTGGACACGAAAACTATAAAACATTTCTGAAAGAAATTGAAGAAGACACAAAGAAATGGAAAGATATTCCGTGCTCTTGGATTGGAAGAATTAACATAGTTAAGATGTCCATACTTCCTAAAGCCATCTATAGATTCAATGCAATCCCTATCAAAGTTCCAACAACATTTTTCACAGAAATAGAACAAAGAATCCTAAAATTCATATGGAACAACAAAAGACCCCGAATAGCTAAAGGAATCCTGAGAAAAAAGAACAAAGCTGGAGGTATCACACTCCCTGATTTCAAAATATACTACAAAGCTATAGTAACCAAAACAGCATGGTACTGGCACAAAAACAGACACACAGATCAATGGAATAGAATCGAAAGCCCAGAAATAAACCCACACATCTATGGACAGCTAATCTTTGACAAAGGAGCCAAGAACATACAATGGGGAAAAGAAAGTCTCTTCAACAAATGGTGTTGGGAAAACTGGATAGCCATATGCAAAAAAATGAAAGTAGATCCTTACCTTACACCATACACAAAAATTAACTCCAAATGGATTAAAGACTTGAATGTAAGACCTGAAACTGTGAAAGTTCTAGAAGAAAACATAGGCAGTACGCTCTTCAACATCGGTCTTAGCAGCATCTTTTCAAACACCACATCTGACTGGGCAAGAGAAACAACAGAAAAAATAAACAAATGGGACTACATCAAACTAAAAAGCTTCTGCACAGCAAAGGAAACCATCAACAAAACGAAAAGACAACCTAACAATTGGGAGAAGATATTTGCAAACCATACATCTGATAAGGGCTTAATCTCCAAAATATATAAAGAACTCATGCATCTCAACAACAAAAAAACTACCAACCCAATTAAAAACTGGGCAAAAGACCTGAACAGACATTTCTCCAAAGAAGATATACAGATGGCCCACAGACACATGAAAAGATGTTCAAAATCACTAACTATCAGGGAAATGCAAATCAAAACTACAATGAGATATCACCTCACGCCCATCAGAATGGCTATAATTAACAAGACAGGAAACAACATGTGTTGGAGAGGATGTGGAGAGAAAGGAACTCTCATACACTGCTGGTGGGAGTGCAAACTGGTGCAGCCACTATGGAAAACAGTATGGAGATTCCTCAAAAAATCAAGGATAGAACTACCATATGATCCAGCTATTCCACTGTTGGGTATCTATCCAAAGAACTTGACAACAGCAATTTGCAAAGGTACATGCACCCCTGTGTTCATTGCAGCGTTATTCACAATAGCCAAGACTTGGAAGCAACCTAAGTGCCCATCAAGGGACGAATGGATAAAGAAGCTGTGGTATATATACACAATGGAATACTACTCAGCCATAAGAAACGACGAAATCCAGCCATTTGTGACAACATGGATGGACATTGAGGGTATAACGCAAAGTGAAATAAGTCAGAGGGAGAAGGCCAAATACTGTATGATTTCCTTCATTAAGTAGTAGATAATAACAACAATAAACAAACACATAGGGACAGAGATTGGATTGGTGGTTACCAGAGGGGAAGGGGGGAGGGAGGAGGGTGAAAGGGATAATTCGGTACATGTGTGTGGTGATGGGTTGTAATTAGTATTTTGGTGGTGAACATGATGTAGTCCATGCAGAAATAGAAGTGCAATGATGTACACCTGAAATTTTTGCAATGTTATAAACCAATGTTACTGCAATAAACAAAAAATTTAAAAAAAATAAAAAATAAAAAAAAAAATAAACTGATGACTGAACCAAGGTAAAAAAAAAAAAAAAAAAAAAACAGTCAGATTAGAGAAACAGCTGATGTCATTTATTTGTTCATCCATTATTTTACCATCACAACTACTTTCAAATCCACACAGTTGACCATCTTGCTGGTTACTAAAGACTCAAAGATGACAAATCTTTGAAACTTCTGATGACACAGTGAAGCACAGACCATAGTAAAAGCCCATTTGCTTACAGGTATACAAGAGCAAGTAAAATTAATACCTGACTATGTATGATTTCTTATTGGTCATCTGAAATTCAGTCCAAACTTCATGTGAAGATTACAAAAAAATTCAAAACCTCTCATACTGTCTGAAGGTGCAAGTGTTATAATTTTGGTCTTAGAGACAAGACAGAATCATGCATGCAGCAAATATGCAGAACTCTTATAAAATTCTAGTTTAATTTTTTTCATGTTCAAACTAAGCATTGTTTGTGATGCTTAATTTATGATTCGGATTTTTAGATGGTGGCTCAGAGTAGGGTAAACAGAAGCTGGGGATAGTCAATGCCTATTTTGGAATTTTAGCATTCTTATGAAACAAATAAGTTCTTCCTGTGACGTTCTGCCTGTAAGCAGAAATTAATATTTTTGAGTTTGACTGTCAATGTGTTTCATAAATACAGAGTTGGCATTTTTTAATATTGTAATGGCTTGTATATTTAAAACACAATCAACATCTTGTTATACTCTGCAAGTACTAAATTATTCTTTTCATTAAATTTAGCTCATATCTTAAAATGAAGTCATTGCATATATGAATAATAAAATACAGAATGATTTCCAACTTAAATTTGTACTACAGATATTTCCAACTCCTTAAGTGCTTATTTTGTAGCCTCTCAATGTACTTAAATTATCTTAGGATAAAGCACTATTTATATTAGTAAAGTAATGCTATATGTCTCAATAAATGATGGCATATCAAATATATACTTGCATCTCTCTAATGCAAATTTATAGAAAGGTAATAGTTATTTAAAATTGCTTTGTACATGCCATGGTTTTATCAGTCAGGGTTCACCCAGAGACCAGTAGGAGACATGGTAGGGATTTGTTACAGAGAATTGGTTTACACAATTGTCAGGGTTAGTTAAGCAGTCTTTGTAAGGCTGTTGTCTCAGCAGCAGATACTGAAGCTTGAAATACACAAGACAGGCAATCAGGAAAGGAAGATCACCGAGTAGGCTGCAACCCACAGGCAGGAGCTGGAACGCAAAAGGGAAGGACTAAAATCTGTGGCCATTATTATTTCCTTTGACCTTGGTCACAAGGCCATCCTGAAGAAATCAAGATAGGCCCTTCTCCAGGCTCCTTCACCATGAAACTAAACACGCATCTGGAACAGTAGCTAGAGAAACCGAAAGAGGATCTAGGTAAGATGGAACAATTGCAGGCCCACTGCTGCTTCATGTCAACAAAGTGAGTCAGCAAATACTCAAGTCTGAGCCCGCGTGTGTGCACACAAATGGGCACACTATAAAATGGCTCCTTCTCTCTCTGTCCTCTAAATCTAACAAGGATTTCTCTTTTGTCCATCCCTCAAATGGAAACATACAAGAAATGGATTCTGGGAAATGTAGTTCAGCCTAGCCAAGTTGACACATTTCAAAGCCATCACAGTGATTTTGACATCTAACAAATTTATAAAGCCTATTGCAAAGTAATAATTATTTCAAAGAATGATCTCTTCTGCTGATTAGTGTTCAATCCATGCTTCATGTAGTTTAGCCAAGCCTAGTTATGATTCTGTTAATATCCTCATCACTGATATCTAATTCTATTATATAGGGGGGAAAACAGACAGAAGGAAATATAAGAGAAAGAATTATGTTCATGTCTCATGACAATTATTTTTCTGAAGATGAGATTTGGAATGAGTTCCTGGTCTCAATGGCAAAAACAACTTATTAAAATATGATTAATTTAATTACCTGTTTATAACTCATCGTTCAGAAATAATCATTTCTTTCTCTTTATTATTCAATATATTTAAAAATTAAATTTGTTATTTAGAGATAATTGTGGAGTCACATACAGTTGTAAGACATACTGACAGATTCCACACCTGACCCAGTTTCCCCAAAATGCTAAATGCTTCCAAAACTATTGTAAAATATCACAATCAGAATACTGACATTAATACAGTCCACGTAGGGAATATTTACATCATTGAAAGGATAGCTCACCTTAGCCTCTTATAACCACATCCACTTCTCTCTTACTCCTCCCCCCTCCTTAAATCTTGGCAACCACTAATCTGTTCTCCTTTTCTATAATTTTGTTATATCAATAATGTTATATAAATGGAATAATAGGGTATGCAATTTTGGGGGATTAAGTTTTTTACTCAGAGCAAACCTCTGGAGATTCATCCAGATTATTTTGTGTATCATTAATTTGTTCCTTTTAATTGGTGAGCAGCATTCAATGGCAGAGATGCACACCAGTTTAATAATTTACCCATTGAAAGACATCTGCATTGTTTCCTGTTTTGACCAATATGATTAAGCTGCTATGAATGTTCCTCTGTAGTTTTTTGTGTGATTTATTTCCCCTGAATAAAAATGCCCAGAACTGCAATTCCTGTGTCTTGAAAATTGATGTTTAGTTTTTTTTTTTTTAAAGAAAATGCTAAACTGTTTTCCAGAATGGTTGTACCATTTTACATTCCTATTCCCACCAGCACTTGTATAAATGATCCAGCTTTTCTGAATCCTTGACGACATTTGAGGTTGTCACAATTTTTTAAAAATTTTAGCCATACTGATAGGTGTGTAATGATAGCTCATTGTTTTTAATCTCTATTTCCTTTAGCCGTTATATTAGAATAGGTCTGCTCACAATAAATTATCTCAGTTTTCCTGCCTTTTGGAATGTCTTGATTTCCCCTTCATTCCTGGAGGACATTATCGCTGGTACAGTTTTCTGGGTTGGCAGTTCTTTACTTTCAGCACTTGAAAAATATTTGCCACTTTCTTTTGGTCTCCATGGTTTCTGATAAGAAATCTGCTTTCGTTCTTATTGTTTTTCCCTGTTTGTGAGAGCTCTTTTTTCTCCGTCTACTTTCAATATTTTTTCTATTTTATCCAAAGATTTCCCTGGGCTTTATCTATATCCCTCTTGCCAAATTTGGGAAGTTCCCATTATTTTTTCTTCAACTATATTTACAGCTCTACTCTCATTCTCTTCTCCTTCCATGACTCTCATTATACAAATGTTCCATCTTTTACTATAGTCCAATGGGTTTCTGCAGCTTTGTTCTTTTTCTTTCTAGTCTAATTTTTATGTTTTCAGATTAGGTAATTTCTCTTGTTTTATCCTCCGATTCAATGATTCTTTCATCTGTCTCCTATATTCATCTGTTGAGCCTTCCACTGAGATTTCTATTTTTTAAATTTTAGTTTACAGTTCTGAAATTTCCATTTGGTTGCTCTTTATGTCTTCTATTTCTTTGCTGAGATTTTCTATGTCTTTGCTGAGAGTTTTGTTTGTTTCAGTCATGTTCATAATTGCTCATTGAAACTTTTTAAAATCATAGCTGTTTTAAATCTGTCAGATATAAATGTAGCATCTTTGTTATCTCAGTGTTGGCACCTATGGATTGTCTTTTTTTTGTACAGTTTGAGATATTCTATGTTCTTGGTATGAAGAATAATTTTTATGGATTTTCCTCATGTTTTAAGACTCTCAATCTAATACCTCTGGATATTTTCCTCTCATAGTATGAGACTCTGGACCTTATGTAAACCCTTGTTTAAGCTGACTTTATCAGATAATGTTTTGGCACTACTGCCCATTACTGCCAGGTGGATAGAGAAGTCCAGATTCCCCATTTGGCCTCTGTTGTAAATGCTGTGAGGGGATGGGAGTTGAGACTCCTCTTGTAGTCTCCAATGAACTGTAGTGAGTGTGGCCTCCTTATCCTTGGGTGATGGTGGAAGTCCTGGCTCTCCACTGGCCCCTGTTGAGACCACTCCAGAGGGAAAGAGGTGGGGTGATTCATTGGTGCCTTGTAGGGGTGGAAGTTCAGGTTCCCCACATAGTCTCCACCAACACTATGTTGGAGGAGGGCCCTGTTACCAGGCAGTAGGGATAAAGTTTAAGACCTCTATTTGATCTTCTCCAGCATTACCTCAGAGGGTGTGTTGGGGTACCTCATTAAGCTTCCTGAGAGTGGAAATCTAGGGTCCTCTCTCAATCTTTGCTGTCATGGATGTCTTGGAGTCACAATGTATTCTACGGTGTTTGGCCAAAAAAGAGCAGTTCTTGTCTAAAAGTTTTCTGTCTTGCTAGGCTGCCTCTTTTTCAGTCTTACTCAAGAGAGCAGTGTTTTTGAGGAGATGTTTTTGGCTGTACCTGTTGGTGTTTCCTGGCTGCCAGTTTCCTCAGTGTCAAGTATGAGATATATAAGGCAAAAGTAAAACCCAGGGACTCACCATCGTGTCTTTCATTGGGTCTAGAAGTCTCTATTCACTCTCTCTCTTCTCTCCATTTTTAGATTCTCCTTTTGTTCGTTTTAGGTATGAGGCCCAGTGCATTTAGTTGTACTTGTCAGAAGAAATAGGAAAAAGTATGTCTACTCTATTTTCCCAAAAGTAGAGTTATATCTCAATATTCTTTTAGACTATGGCAATCAAATTTAAATTGTTCTATTAAAAATATAATTTGATAAGAAATGCATTCAAATGATATATGTATGTAACTTGGTGTTAATTCGTAACAGTAATTTGCATTCTTCCCTTAGTTTCATCTCCTTTCTTTATTCTTCAGACTCCATTTACCCAATTCCCTTGCCAAGGGGTTTGTGGTTTATGGCTAGATTCAGCAATTGGGAGCCTTGATAAGAAATCAGGGACAGGAAAAGCAGACTGATCCCTCTCTCTCTCTCTCTTTTAATCTCTCTCTCTCTCTCACGGTGATTTGGAGCAGTGGTTTCTTCTCATCCATGGTTTCCAGTTACCACTATAAAGCCCCTCATTTTGTGATCCAAGCTTCTTTACAGATAACCTCCACTATATTTCCACCTCCCTTTTGGTTCAGACTTCTGGGTACTTATGACAATATAGTCTCCTGTATCCCTCCAGCCTAAGAGTGGTATTGATTTCTTGCTATTGTTCATTTCTTGGTTGTTTCAACAGTTTGTGTGGCTTCTTATCTGTTCCATCACTTATGTAATCAGTTTGCTGTATTAAATCCCTCTGATTAAAATACCTAGAATGGTTTGTATTTTCTTAATCAGAAATATACTTAAACATTCCTCTAGGAGTTTTCCACACTCCTGTTACTCACTTCTTTAGGACAAATAATGATGAAGAGCCTTCTGTGATTTATTGTCTTATTTTTTGTCCTTTCTAAAGTGATAAGATGCTACTGAGCCAGAGAGTGCAGTGATTTTGCTTTTGTGTCTATTTTCTGTTGACGTTCTATATATTTTTTCTATATGAGACATTTGAGCAAGAAAAGAGCTTTTTCCTCTTGCTAGCTCATGAATTTTGCAAATCCTTCAAAACGATAGCCAAATAACAATCACTCTTGTCATTTGCTTACAGTTGATCATAGCCTTTAGGTTTTTGAGTTATTTGTTTATTCTTGTATTTTTCTCCATTGTATAGCTTCTTTTTAATAAACTTGAATTATTTTTCACTAAGTAAAAACTGCAATTTAAATAAAAGAGTAATCAAACAATAGATACATTATTTCTTGAAAATACATGAGCCTTTACAAGGGTAGGAGCCAAACTATCTGTACCTATGAGCTGATGTCTTCAATGTGACTCACAGTAATGTGACACCATCTTTACATGCCCAGTTGTGACTATGCATATCTAACATGAGTTCACATATTCAACTGCCAGAAAGAAATTCAAACTAAGCTATGACCAAACTAATGATTCTCAGCGGAGTAAGAAAATGAAGTGAATAAATGCAGATATTTGCTCAAGTTAACATGAATTTGTGCCCAATAATGCAACTCAATGTGTATCATAAAATGTTGAATTAGTTTTTTTTCTTTTTTTTGTGAGGGGGACTAGCCCTGAGCTAACACCTGATGCCAATCCTCCCCTTTTTTCTTGAGGAAGATTGACCCTGAGCTAACATCCGTGCCCATCTTCCTTTACTTTATATGGGACGCTGCCACAGCATGGCTTAACAAGCGGTGCGTCGGTGCACACTCAGGATCTGAACCTGCGGACCCCAGGCCATCGAAGCGGAGCGCGTGCACTTAACCACTTGCACCACCGAGCCAGCCCCTGAATTGGATTTTTAATGAATAGAATAATACTAAGAACATTCAGAGAAGACTCAATAACTCTTGAGTTCCATGACATTACTAATTTTAACATTTTATTAGAAATAATTTTCTATAAAATAATAAAAGAAAAATTATATATACTACAAAGTGTAACAAAAGTTTATTTTTTAAGAAAAATATTCTAGAACAAAAAAAACTAATCTTTTCATATATCAAAAACTTATGGTATCTATACGTTTTGCCTATAATGCATTTACTTACGAACAGATTTTGTATTGACTCCTCTGTTTTATTTCTCTCTCTCTCTCTGTCTCTTCCCTCCTCCTTCCTCTCTTTTCTTTCCTGACCAGGGACAGGAATAAAATATGTAAGCTAAACCCTCACTCTTTGTTTTGCTCAGAAAACAAAAAGGTAATATTTCTAGAAAATGTGATTAAGAGGTGCTGAGATTTTATGATTTTTTTAATCCCTATCTGTTAATAAAAATTTGATCAGCTCAGAGAAAGGTGCTCTTTTATATAATTAATAGCTCATGTTTCTTCTCAACCATGGTTTCCCACCGTAAGAACCTTATGCTCTTTATTATTCTTGACTTATTCCTCATCTTCCCAGAAACCTCGAGACAAAAACCTGATCACCAAAATCCATGGTGTGCAGACCACTCTAGAAATGTATGTGGGTCACAATTCTGGGGCCAGTAGTTTGGAAAAGCTATGTTAACTGGCTCATAAATTTTGAGAAATCTTTCCTCTTACTCCAAAGCAATGTCTATTTAACTTTGTACAAGGATCTTCTTGGACAATAGCATGTGTCACTTCTTCCTCTCTCTCTCAGGGAAGTGAGAGGAAAAAGATGAAGAAAGGCAGTATAAATATTATCACAGAAGGTGAGCAATAAAATCTCTAAGAAACTAGGATTTGACAAAACAGATACTCGTACCTAAACCATCTGACTGGAGAGCTTTACATTCTCTAACATCTGCTATGCTAAGAAATATTGTAAATTGTTCCTAATCCCCTTTTCCCATGGACTATTTCCAACAATTTCTTGTTGTTGTTTTTTTTTACCTGTTTTCTACATTGACCACTTTGAACTGAAGATCTGCGTAAAATAAAAGGTGAATATTATAAGTGACAAATGATGTGGTGATATAGTGATGTAGTACCCGTTGTTGTAGACTCCTCAAAGTGAGCATGCTAAGAGTTCATGAGTAAACATTATACTATCATTATTGTGACACAAAGCTTCTGCTAGTTTACCAAAACAAGATAACTGAAACTTCAGTCAGCTGTTGAGTTAACAGAAACCAAATGACTATTTTTAAAGTTATTTGTCAAATTGGAACAGGTTGTTCATACACTAGACACACACACACAAAGACGCACACGTGCTTGTGCTAATACATCCCCACAAACTGAGCCCCAAGGTCCATTATCTTTTTTTTCATTAAAAATAATGTCCACATTGACTACCATATGAATTTCCACAGTATAGTATTAGCTAAATTTTAGATGTTAATTCTTTCTGTGATTCTTCATTCATCTTTCAAAGTATAATAATGTTAAATGATATTTTAATTCTAAACACCTATGAATAGATAAAATCTAGAAATTTGAGTATTAAACTGTAACTGTTGAAAATGTACAAAAAATGTGGGAAATTGAAATTAACCAAATATCAAAGGTTTTGAAAGTCATGACCTTAAATTACCAATGTGGAACCAGAAATGAAAAAAAAAAAGAGCATTTTAATAGAATTAACAGAATTGTTAAAACTAAAACTTTTCAAACTTTCTTAATCATAATAATCTGTGAACTAAATTATAAGTCAAAGATTGAGTATCTACAACTTTAATAAACTGTCAAAATCCCAATATCTGAAAGTATTTATTGCAGGAATAAGTTCACTTAAAATTAATTATCCATTGAAACTGTACATTCTCTTTTATTCTATTATCTTTTGGATATACTTAGGCATATGGTGGTTCATAAAAGAACCCAATGTTTTCAAAATAGCATTGTTCAAAATTGCGTTGTGGTTCAAAAAACCATAAAATAACCACTTAGTATAATTTAGGAAAGTATATCATATGTGCTCTCAATGGCATGAAATGAATTTTTAAGTTATCATCTTATTTTCATTTATTTGCCTTTTCAACTAAAGACTAATATTTAAAAGAACAAGTAAAGCTTTTTGTAAAATATAAAATATTTGTAGTAAAATCAATTCAAAGAAATTTAATTCATGCAGATTTTCTTTCAAACTCTTCAAAGAAGGAAAATGTAAATTATACAAATAGAGGGAAATATTTTTCTAATGGGTAAATTTGTTAAAATTAAGACAAAATCTTGAAATTTTTCTAACAGCATATTTACCAAAAAAAAGAATATTTAAACTAAGTTATTTTAATTTACTGAGACTAGCACCTATGCCTTGATTAGCTTCTGTCTTACTAAGATGAAAACATTTTCCTAAAACTAGTCTGATTTCCATGAATTCAATGCACATTCATTTTCATTATTACATTTAAGTTACGTGGTTTAATCTCTAGCAACACAAGCCATTTGTTCACACATATACAAAATCCTATTTACTCACCTAAGTACATTTTCCTACTTATTGTGTTTAGTTTATTTATTACCTGTCATAATGATATCCTGGAACTCATAAAAATCACACATCTGTTTTAGCTTTTTTATTGTTTTTCAATGCATCCATTTACTGAGTGCCAGAAGACTGAAAAAAATATGTAAACAAAAAAATAATTTTTATGCAAAAAAAAGAAACTAATCAAAGGATTCCATAATTTCAATTTTCATACCATGGCAATAACTGCTCCCCTTCTTCTCGTCACAATTTATTTACTGCTATTTTTTGGTGCAAGTATTTTACATATATTCCATAATTTTACCCTTACAATAATATAACATAATAAACACTCTATAAACATTGTAGTTTGAAAAAATTGAGGCTCAACAAGTTCAAATGGGAAGTATGGAGTAAATCAAGCGTATAATTCCAGGTTTGGCTGACTTTACACACACACACATATACACAGACACACACACATGTTACTTCAATGACATATGCATTATATGTCTGTCAAGATTCAGCTCAAGACACAGAAACTATTCCAGACGTTTCGATAAGAAACCATTTAGTAACAATAGTTAGCCTTACAACATCACTGGACATGCTGTGGGAGAGGTAAGTGGCATATGGATATTGTCAATATCCAATATCAATATTGTCAATGCAATAGTGAACTAGCAGGATGCAAGTCCTCCTGCTGTTCCTACTGCAGCCACCACAACTACCACACACTCATGGAGCCTGTGACTAGACTCTAGAAGGTGGAAACTGGCTATTGTTAACTCTCATTTCCAACCTGGGGTGCCAGCTGACACAGGAACAGCTTTGGTCTCAGCCGTCTTTCAACTTCCAATTCTGAAAGAATAAATCTCACTGACAGAACCTATATAAACAGGCAGAACCCTAGACACAAAGGAATCTGGGAAATACAGTTTTTAACTTTATATCCTCAGTGATATCCAGGAGAACACCAAGTGGGTGGGAATGCTGAATTATAATGGTCCTTATTGAGTACCATATGGTATGTATTTTTTTAGGTGACTTTCTTAGTCCCAGAGGATAGCGAACGCAAGTGCAGCATAAATTCTGGTACCCTATTAGGTGTTCAATTTACTTTGTTGGAATGCCTGTGTAAAAATAAACATTAGGACTGTATGACAGAGACAGAATTTGAGACCGGCATGTATACTGTATGTTTGAGTCAAGGTTTTTTATATTGTGTGCTGAAACATGGGAGAAAACAATCTTAGCATATGCCAACAAAGAAGCAAGAAAGATATCCAATTCTTTTGTGCACCTCAGATAGTTAATGACTAGAAAGTATTTATTTTTGAGGAAAAGCTGATGCTCAATTAGTTGAAGAGAGTTTTAAAGGGGAATAATCTATTGGAATTGGGAGATGTACTCACTTTTATCTAAATTTGTTATTTAAGATTCAGGAATGTTTTAGTATCCTCTCCATTATGCAACACTCTTATAGTTGTCACCTGGGGATGAAACAATAATGCCTTTATTGTTCTAGAAGGTGTTTCATCTTTTGATTACTTGATCATGTATAATCTATATAATTTTGGAGTTCGTTTAAATGATTGGTACAAAATATGAGGAAAAAATCAAGTTGTATGGAGAAAATTTCACAAGCGACCCAGCAAAAAGAAAAAGTAATTTCTAAAGGAAGAAGAAACAGCTTGAAATTAGATTTCTCATCTGCAACACTGGAGGCTTATAAGACAAAGCCACACTAGGTACAAACTGCTAAGAAAATAGGACTGCAGCCCAATCTTATATTCAGCCAAACTATGGTTCAACCATCAGAGTATACCCAATCTTAGGAAAATACTTGAAAAAGTACTGTAGTCAAAATTTAAATAATTCAGAGAGAAGACCTCATTATGGAGGAAATGAAGCAAGTAAAAAGAAAAAATGTGAGTAATGAATCAGGATTATACGTAGTTAAATCTAAATGGCTGATAATGATTATCATTGGAAATTTAAGGACCAAAAATATATTCTAGCAGAAAAGAATGTTTTTAAAACTAGATGAAATCATATTCTTTCCAATTTGGAAGTTATTTACTTGGACAATTAGTGAAGAGAAACAATTAATTATTGGTGATTTTAGTCTAATGGATGTCTGTTGGTCTCTCTACCCAATATCCATGATAACAACAACTTGAATTCCCTTTGGAGAACTATCATAACCCTGCAAATACAGACTTGTTGAGAATGACAATCAAAATACAGCATATATTTTCACGGCCAACTAATGGACACGTGATCCAAGCACACCAATTAGACACTCTCTTCTCGGAAATTATATTTTGAACAACGTCTTAAAATATTTGACAATAATTTAATCCTCTGACAATACCACAAAGATATTACCATGTATGCCAGCTTCCAACATTCCCAGAGCCGTTGTTTCTAATGCCTGATTATTCAGTTTCCCTCCTCTGCTTTTGACTCTGTGGACAATCCTATATTCATCCAATGAATTTATTTATCTATTTAAATTAGCCAGAGGTGGTTGCAATTGTTGCAATAGAAATAATATACTAATCAACTTATCATGATAGAAAAATATCAGAAAGCTTAGTAAACAATTATGCATATTATGAATATACAACAATTTTTAAGGGTGATATAAATTATACCCTGATTTCTAATGTTTAGAAGGTTTCAAAAAGATAGTTTATGCATCCAAGTTCGACAAGAATATTTTCATGATTATTTTTAATTGTATCAAATAAATTATCAATCACTATCACTGGAAGTTTTTAAAAGTAATGTTTGTTTCAAACTCTGATCATAAGAAAAATGTTAATTTTGATTATTTTTCAAATTATTTGCATAAATGAGACTTAATCGATAAAAGCCCATTGCAGGCTATGCAAAAATGTAATTAAATTTTTATAGTTAAAAGAATGGGTAGGGATAATGATGATTATGTGATATGATGGAGGTGTTAGTTAACACTATGGTGGTGATCATATTGCAATATATAAATGTATCAAATTAAAAAAATGGGCAAGGAAATATTCTTAAATATTTAGTTAATTTATTTTATTTCAATTACAGCATTTAAAATAACTAAGAGATAGCCACTAGGCATTTGCTGAGTCTTAGCTGTGGTCATTGTGTTATAACCCAGTGGTTAAGAACATAGGTTTTGGGGTTAAATATCTTCAAGATTGATTTTTAGCTCTCTCTTTCACCTGTGTGAACTTTGGCAAGTGATTTTTAGCTCTCTCTTTCACCTGTGTGAACTTTGGCAAGTGACATAACTTCTGTAATCTCCAATTTTCTCCTTTGAATGCAAAATAATAGTAATAGGAATAGATTTGTGAGAATTAAATGAATTATATATATGTAAAGGGCTTAGCACAGTTTCTGGCATTTAGAAATTAAAAAAAATGTTTCCAACAAAACTGTTATTGTTATTGGGATTGCTGTTGTTGTCATTGTTGGAGAAATTGCAGGCATCTGATTTGATCTTTCTTGGTAGATTATGTCAGAATAAAAAAATATACAAGGCCAATATAGATTTATTGACATGACACAATTGTAAATTTTAATCTGAACTTCCACATTTATTTGCAAATTGATTTAAAAATATTCTTTTTACCAGCATGTATCTAAATAAGAACTTCTTTATGAAACTGTAAGCAAGGGTAAAGCATAAAAGTGAAGGTATAAGAAATGGCTCCTTTACTCCTGTAAGTCAATTTGAAACAATATCAACAAAAGAAACTTGTTTTCCACAAAGAATCAGAGATGGGTTTATAAGAGACACCACTCTCATATTGTGCAGAGTATAACTTATTGGTAACAAAAGCGGCTATTTATTAAATCATTGCACTATACCAAAATAGGTTAGAATGGAATAGAAACATCACAATATCCAGTCCAAACCAAGAAAATCTTTAATCTTTACAGTCAGGTGGAATAATGTGGAATAATGCTGTAACATTACAACCATAGCTAATCACTGCTGGAAAAGAAAAACTATCTCTTTTGTTAATCAGCCAATGATCATATTAGTAACCGCAGGAACTCTTAGTGAAGTATAGTTTGGAAAAAAGGTTCTTATGCAGAACCACAAAAGTCATATATCTGCTACATTACATTGAAATGTAAAATACAGACTGCAGTTGCTACATGGTATAAAGGCTTTATTTCCATCACCATTAATTTCGTTAATTTCAATCGTATTGGATAATGGGTTGATAATGATAACTGAAGATGTTTGATCTAAATCCAGAAGACTCAAAGACAATGGCTAGAGATCAGAGTCCCAAGGTCAATATTTTTGTAAAAAATCCTATTTTTGAAATGAATCCAGTGGTTTCAAGACAGAAAAATGTTGCTGAAATTTGAATAATAATCCACAGCAGTATAATTCCTCAGGATCCTAATTTATAGCTCTTTAGATTCACTACCACTATCATAATTTTAAGAGAAAGGAGACAAAAAATTAAGGACACGATGATAACTTTCAGAGTTCATTAATTTTCAAAATATTGCTAGAAGGATCCTTTAGCAGACAAAAGAAAATTGAAATGATCTTAATAAGAGGAAACAGAAATTGATACAATTGAGTAACTTGACCATGAACTGAGTGTTATATGACTGAGTTGGCCACATTTAAAAGCATGAGTTCAAAGCAGACCAAGGGTTCTGATAAAAATCTAGGGAACGTAAGCATGGTAGAGTTAAAAAGTGGCACAAAACTTCTGAGAGAAGCAATATTTACACTACAGCTTCCTTTATTCAAATGAAATACGAGTCGAAAATCCCCTTACCTCAATCACAGCCACCAAGGTTCTCTGAAGCATACTGTCAAAATGTATGGAAAGTTGAAAAAAAAGAAACCAAAACTCATGCAAACCTACATCACATCTACGGCATTTGAAGGCAAAATGGTGTAGATATTCAAGCCAGAGCCCAGGAGGCCTGTATTCAGATCTTGGCTTTCTCACAGGCAAAGTGTCCAACCTCAGTGAGCTGTTTCTCCATTTGAAAAAAAGGGGTTAATATCATCTAGTTTGAAGGGTTATTGTGACAATTAGTGATAATGTCCATGAAGTGCCTACCACAGTCTCTGAATACAGTAGTTGCTCAAAAAAAATGGTAACTTTTGTTATTACATCTGAGTTTAAGCCTCACAAAGTACACATTCTTTTTGAAGTCATTGTTTGGTAGGTAGAAGTTTATTGCTCATTTTTATAAAGGTTGTATATGCTATGTTTGTGTGTATACATAAATTATAAATATAGATATATACACCTATGTTATAAACCTATGCTAGGAAACCTGTTGATTCACAATGTCCTAAGACTGAGTACCTTTATAAATAATTCCTAAAATATATCTCACTGTTCTTCATTTACCGCCATTCATCCACTGCCTTTTTGTTATTCACACTTCCAACCAGGAATACATGGGGAAAATACATGCTTCTAAGCGTTATTTTTTCCCCAACTTCTTTTCAGAGGACTCAACGAAGTTTGATAATATGAACAGCTCTCAAGTGCTCGAGTTACTTAACTCAGAACCTGTTTGGAAAATGGCCAGTATGAATAATTCTTCAACATGAATGCTCTCTTTTTTGTGTCCTACCATCACTGAAGCACTTAGAGTTGTGAATATTTTATATATAAAGAGTGATATTTTATGTCCGAAAGGGTACAGTTAAATTTCTGATCGCATTTTTAACTTGCCCCCAAGAAGGAGGATTCCAATGGAAGGAAAACTGTTGATGAAAAGAGAAATTGTCCCTACACATAAGACAGAAAATCTAAACCTCTCAAAATTACCCCAAATCCACTATGACCACTTAGCTTGCCTATATAACATAGCAGAGTTCTAACGTTTTAAAACCAAAATTTAGAAATCATCAGCTTCTCCCTGTGGAATAAAATGAAATCAAAAAGACACTTAGAACAAGATGGACTCTGTGCAGCTAACTAGGACCTTAAAACAAATGGAGTCCAGCAGCCATGACAGGACCAGGATGCCGTCACACACTCTGTTCTCGGAAAAACCACAGAATGCACTCTTAAGCTTTTTGACTCTGCCAAAGTTCCTGATTTTACAAAAGTCCCTGACAGCCACCTGGACCTAACCAATAAAACTGTGACCCGCGCCAACCAATCAGGACTAAGCTGGCTTGCATCCCTTATTTGCACAAGCAGACCTGGCTTTCATCTCTCATTTGCATAAGCGGACCTAAGTGGAAACCTGGGCAGGAACAGGGAACCTGGGCAGGAACTTTTTCCATAAAGACAACCCCCTTTCTTTGTTCTCCCAGAGCATACTTTCAGTTTGCTGCCAAAGGCTATGTCTCCCTAGTTTGCAAACTGTATGAGCAATAAAGCTTTCCTAACTAAATGCTTGTATTCCAGAGATTTTTGTTGATATCCCTCAGGTGGTTTTCAACTCTTAAGTTAAGAAGTAAACCTAGTATAAATCCACCGTCTATTCTGTACTGTTCCATCATGCCCTCAAACAAGGCATAATATTATTTATCAAACTTTGATACAAGTACAGAGTATGTATTTAAGAAATCTAGGAACTCTAGTACAAAATTAAGTGAGTTACTTTGCCTGATTTATTCTCAGTGAAATAATCCTAATGATCATCTTCTTTTTCTGTATTAACTATCAGTTTAATATGCCATACTAAAACATTTGCATGTGAATTAAAGTAAAGCTAAGTGTATAGTTTCTGGGACATCCCTAAAACCCATATATGAAAGTATAGACATTTGCCCCATCTTTTCTTTCGGCAACTCTCAGTATCCCTGATTTCTCAAATATTATTTAGAGTAACCTATGGCATAGATTCACTGTGGCTAATTTCCCCCCCACCCCCTGCCGCCGGTGTAAGCAAAAACAAAATGGACAAAAGATAGGAAACAATATTTTTAGACATTCAGTACATCAGATAGAGGAAATAATAGAAGGAAACTCTTTTATCATCCCAGCTTTCTGCTTGGAGGCAGTTCTAGACCATAGTGCAAGGAAGATGATCCCAAGCAAAGCGTGTGAGTATTGCTGAGCTGAAGAAATAGTTTAGAGTCTGGAGATGATGAAGCAACTAGACATTGCAAGACAGAGAACAGGAGATGGGATAGTTATGCAATAAGAGGCTTTAGGAATCTGCATATAGATACAATTAAGTGATCTAGCCATCCACCTTAAGAAGTCAAGAGAAGAAGAGCAGGCAGGAAGTAATAATGAACTGAGTAGAAAAAAAAATGAAAGAGAGAACGGAAAAAAGAAGGGAAAATTCAGAGACCAATGTTAATTTTTTAAAAAATTGCTATAAAGTTGTTAAATTTCTAGCTAGATTTATCAAGGGAAAAAATAAGATAAATTAACAATATAATGAATAAATGAGGAGACATCGCTATAGATTCCAAAAACATTAAAATTTTAAGGAAATATTATAAACAATTTGATTCCAACAAATTTGACAAAATTTAAGATTTTCTTGAAAAACACAAATTATCAAAAGAGACACAAGAAGAAACAGAAAACAAGAATAGTGCCATGTCTATTTAAAAAAATAAATTCGTACTGTAAAAGCCTTCCTACAAAGAAATCTTCAGACCCAGATGGCTTCACTGTAGGAAGTGAAGGAAATTATAGGAAATGATACAAATCCTTCACAAATTATTTCAGATACTAGAAGAGGAAGAAACGCTTCCTCAGTAATTACACAGCATTTGATAATTGAAAACACTCAATTACTTTTAGTTCTAGATCAACCAATGATAGGACATGTATGGTGGGTATTTTTTTAAAGTTTCATTTTCAACAGCCTAATATTTATTTTTTCACTGTAGACAGAAAGTTACAAATTCAATAAAATAGAGAATAATCACAAAAGAAGCAGAGAAGACATACCTAACCCCTGGGCCGGAAGTCTTTGGAGCAAATTCCACATTCAGTAAGATAATATATTTGAATGGGATGCTTGATTAGTAAATTAACCATAGTAAGCTCACAGTATTCTTTAAAATGTTATCTCCCTTTTTCCCAAAGGCATACCTACATGAAAAATACTGATAATTATATTAAGACTCTTAGTTTGAATACTAATATGTTGTGTGTTCCTTATACAGTTGAATGTTCTTTAATGCCGGTGCCTTGACCTATAAAGCACTGCACTGAATGCTACACACCACATGCAGGGCATTGGTACAATTGTGCTCTACCTTTGTCTCTAAGAGAGATCAACTGGCAGATCTTAGGAAAGTAATTTAAAATCTCTATGCTGAAATGATTTCTTGGCAAAGTGCTCTTGGTGGTAGTCTTTGGGAGTGGAGTGCAGGAAACCTGTGAGCTAATGAACATAATACTAATCTACTTTCTTTGAAAAGAAGATTGTAAAAAAAATAAAACAATGCAAAATGTTTTTTTCTTAATAAAGGTATAAGGTGAAATTTTGGAGTGGAGGTCATCCTATGAAATAAAATTTTGAGTAAAAGGATAATTATATTGTAAAAGAAAGTGAATGAAAAATTTGAATAATAAAAGGAAAGTATATTAATATTCATCTAAATTTTGAATTAACATATAAAAATCAATAGGAACTATATACAATGATCCAACCATCATTAAAATTTGTTTTATAATTGTATTTAAATCTAAAATCATATTAAATCTGAAATTATATTAAATAGTGTAATAAGAAAAGAACTTTGAATATTCCTTCCATTTTACATTTTGTAAGAGTATACACTATGTATGTATCATTAAGGCTGTTTCCTTATAGTATAGTATGAATCACAGATTTAGAAAGTTGTGGAATTAATATGATTAATTATCCTAATAATTTAAAACAGCATTTTGCATCAAACACATCCTAAAGTTTTAATTAGTTGACGATTTAATTGTCACGTGACAACTAACCAACTTAATTGTCAAGTTAGCACGTTTTGTTTGGAAACTTGGAGAATGACTACAAAGATATTTTAAGTGTAAACAGAATGATAAAATTGATAGCAATTTTATAAAAATATTAAGTATCCTCTTACTTATGCATTTATCCATACTGCCTTCATCCAAAAAGGTTTTAAAATGGCTTGTTAATTATATATAAAGCTGAAAGCAAGTTAGAAATTGTTTGAACGCAGAAAACGTTTAAGCACTTTTTATCTTATCTCTATCACTGAAGTCCTTCTAACCTCACTGTGACATTGTAGAACTTGTTCTCCAAGCCCAACTGTACTTAAACTATTAGCAAAGTCTGAAGCCATATTTTTTTTTGGGAGAAACCAGTTTGCTTTTATTAAAACTCTAACAGTGATTGTGAAATAATGTTGATTCCTCTAACATCAGAGAATTTCTGGGGTGTGTTAAATGCTTTTATGTGATTTGTCCCTCTACTCAGCCAGAAAAAAAAACAAGAATTGATTTAACAGTGAAACTAATGTGAACTATTCTTAAGAGAATTTATATTGAGTCTTGCAGACCCCCGGTGACCATTAAGTCACATAATGGTGCTATTTACTAAAAGTAATTCAGTGACTTAAAAGGGTCTGCTGAATTATAAGTCAATAACTCTGCAAGCAAATACACACATATTTGCATTTATTTTGTTTTGGTAAAAACAAAAAATAAAAAACAGAGAAGTATTGTGGAATTGATATACTTATATGTATTACAATTTGTAACTAATTGCCAAACAACAGAAATTGAAAAAACTGTTCTTGAACAGTTAATTATGATTTGTGTATGTTTTCCCTAAGAGAAAGTTTGCTGCTCAGCCAGTTGCTTCTATACACCTAGAATCCCTGACCTATCTTTCTCTAATGAGTTTCTCAGATTTTTTTTTCAATGCTCACAGTAAGCGTTTTGCACTATATGGTACAAAATAGCAAATCCAAACTAGGCAGGGCAAAGTAGCTGCATTCACAATTCACAACAACTCTGAAGACTACCTTTCCACCTCCCTATTTATCTCTGTCACTGGAATTCAAAAACTGCTGTGTTGGTTAGGAAAGGCCAAGAAGAATTATCTACTGATTTATATCATCTGTACTGGTAATAAGCTGAGAAATTACTCCACAAAAAGCTTAGATAAGTAGGAGAAGGCTGGATATCTCTTCTCAGTAATGAATAATCTATAAGTTCACATCCTTCTAAATCATGAGATGCTTATCAAGCAATACTGCCACAGACACTGTTGAGCCCAGCATACACCAGCCCTCAGATAGACAGAATGTAACTGGAGAGCCGTTAGCTAACTTCTTCCATTGATTCTCTACATTTCATAGACAGTGCTTGAAAACAGACACACACCGCTGAAAAGCAATCACATAGGCAATCAGAAATAACTATAATTTTATTCAAGATAGCATGAAGATATGTTCTGGTTTACCAGTTTTCACCTGTTATTCCAAAATCCCATCTTGTTGACTAATTTTTGTCCTAAACAAATGTAGCATGATTTAAACATCTATCTAAAACACAAAAGAATTTTTGGAAATATTTTTATTTCCTTTGAATATGTTGATGTTTTCTGAAATGTATGTAGAGAAACCATATAGAGGTTTTTAAACAAAGCAAACAGTATTACACAGCCAAATGGGTGATCCTTCAAAATTATCATAGCGTAAGATTGTGTTGGTAATGGGATTCAAGTCAAATGATGGACTAAATATGTACTGAACTGTCTGTTGCTCAAAATTTGCTATGGTGTTCCTTTATGTTTATCATTTCTTAAAAATTCCCCAGAAGCATTAACCGTAAAAGTAAAAATAAGTATTATTATGTAAAAAATGAAGCATTTCTCCTTAACCAAAGGCAACATAAGTAAAGTTAACAAACATCTGAAAAGATTACCAAATGATAAGTACACTTGTCTGAAATTACAAAATAAAATAATAACAGGTGCTGGTAGAATATAGAGAAATGGAAACACTCCCTGCTAGTAAGAGCATAAATCAGTGCAAATATTTTAGAAAGATTTCTGGATTTTCTTTCTAAGAAATTTGATTGATGTAAGTAAAATTGTAAAGCAAACTAATATATTTTTCAAGTATATTCTTATTGAAAGATATACTTTAAATATAGTAATATGATTCCTCATGTGGTGTATGGAAAGGAATAGTACTGGGGAAGAGAGAAGAAGAGGAACAATAATTAAACACAATAAAAAATGTGACATTTTATATATTTATGATAATGATATGCCATGAACTGAAGAATTTTATTAACTAGATACTCTATGTAAGAATCATAATAAACAAATTAAATATAAATAAATTAAACACTGATGTTCAGTCTATACAAAAAAGTTTCCAATAAAGGACATCTACTAAAATAGAGAAAGTCACTAATAGAGTTTAACTCGTTAAAAAAAAAAAGCATATATCCTATCCATAGATGTCACCCACTCTAAGAGACAACTTGTAAACTGAAAGTAAGGAAAGTTGGTAATAACTGGGTACATTGCACGTTTGTGATGAATAAAAGCTTAACTGAAATTTAATAACCTCATTGTAGTCTGTATGAAGACAGAGTGAGAAATGTAGTTTTGAATCTAAGAACACTATGTGACAGTTTGTCTCTATGGTTACCTGGTAGAATTGGTGCCCTGAGCAACGTCCATGTCAGAAGGTATGTCAATCCTTTCAGTGATGGTGGGACCATCAAACCATCGTGGCTCAGTGGCACTAGCCCTTAAAATCACACCATTGTTTTTATTTGCTTTATTTCCACACTCGCCCTGTGATTAAATTTCTCATGTAGATTTACCAACCAATTCCCTCTAATTTATCTGTCTCTTAAGAGTTGAGTTAGGATTTTGTGCCTCTAAAACTCATCAGATATGCATGTCATGACAAGAGTCATCAAACCGACTCAAGTAGACAATAAACACCCTATGGAGCCCATCCTAAGTAATGTGAGTGACTCTGTCATTTTGTGTGTGTAGATATACCAAACTCTGACTTTTCATTCTGTTATAAAATAATTATGATTGCAAAACACTCAGACAGTACAGAAAAAAATAAAAGATAAAAGCTAAGTACCATGAACCATAGTGACCATCAATTTCTATGTATATAAACCTTCAGATACATAACAACTGATACTGAAAAATGTATACGCTCCACATATTCGTCAGACCTATTAGCTATTAGTTCTTCCTAAAGCAATATATAAAAATCTGCAAGACTTTTTTTAACAGTTACATAACATTTCCTTTTATAAAAATTCATGACACGGAAACAATATTTGAGTTTGAAATTTTTAGTTTTTGTGTTTTGTTTTCATTTGAGTTTAAAGTTTTTCTTTGTTGGCTATGTCAGAATTATAATTATAAAAACTTTATATTTAAAAAAGAAAAAAAAATCTTTGTATTTAGCTTCAGGTTGTGGATGTTTAAACGCTCATTGAAGACTCCATGATTTTCACTTAGCTTACATCTTTATAGAGACTGCTTCAATACCTTGTTTGAAAAAAAGAAAAATAAAGTATATAATGAGAATTTTTCTTTTTAAACATGCCAAGGACACTTTAAAACACACATCACACACACAAATTTCTTATCTTAGAGTTTTATAGGTCAGAAGTCTGGTAAAGTTCTCACCAGGCTGAAATGAAGGTGTCAACAGAGCTGTATTCCTTTCTGGAAGCCCTATGGGATAATACATTTCTGTGCTCATTTAGGTTGTTGGCAGAATTCGGTCCCTTGCCATTGTCAGGCTGAAGTCCTTGTTTCCCTGCTGGTTGTGAGCTGAGAGTCATCCCAGGTTTCAGATGCCACCAGCATTCCTCAGCTCATGGTCCCTTTCCTCCATCTTCAAAACTAGCCACAGTGGGTTGAGTCCTTCTCATGCTTCAAATCTCTCTTGCCTCTTCTTCCACCATCAAATCTCTTTGACTATTCTACCTCCCTCTTTTGCTTTTAGGGGCTCTGTGATTACATAAAATCCACCAGGATTATCCAGGATAATCTCTTTGTTTTACGGTGAGCAGATGAACAACCTTAGTTCCATCTGCAACTTTAATTCTCTTTTGCCTTGTAACAGTCAGAGGTATAATATTTGGGGTGAAGATTATGGAGGCCAAAATCTTGTCTCCACACCCTGCTTACCATCACTCCCAGTGACTCTTTTTGTGTTCCCTGTCCCTGAATCGTTGGCCTTTGTGGATCTAGAGGAGTTGTTTTCCAGAGGGAGAATATTTTCAACAGAGTTGACACCCGGATTCCCATAACGATGTAAACCACTGTTACTACTTGGTCACTTTGGGATCCTGTGCAAAGAGACCAGCAGGCAAGAAAAGGAGCCACCATCTTGGCAGCGGTAGTTGGCCATGATGGTTGGGAGGAGGTTGGGCTGCTGTCACACAGGGAGGGCAGGGGAAAATATCTTTCAGGACACATTCTTTTACCTCCCTGCCAAGTTTTGACCATAAATGGGTAAATACGACAGGGTTAGTATGAGAATGACATTGGTTCAGAGACCTGAGGGATGAGGGTCTGATCAGACTATCAGGCAGACCTAGCAGAGTTACTAGGGGAGAATGAGAAGAGTCAAAGTGTGTGGGATGCAGCAAAAGTTGTTTTTAGATAAGGACACTTTTTTTAAAAAGTTAAAAACTTAAAAGACAACTAAAACTATTTTAAGAAAGACCTAGATTATCAAGATGTACCCAGCAATATTTTTGAATAAAAATTAATATTAAAATAAATTATAGGGATAATTAATAATATATAAAAATACTCTCTCAATACATTCTGGGATGCTGTACAAGTAATAAAAATGAAAAATAAACAGGCAAAATGCCCAGTCTAGCAAATATATTTGAAGCAATACTGAGGGATTAAGAAAAGTTCTATAAATGACATGCTAGTGAATAAGGAAAACACCCATGGTTATCAATACCAGTGGAGGGGGAACACGCACACACACACGCACACTTTTTTGGGCAATGTCCACAAGCCAATCCCTTGGTAAAAATCAGAGGAAATCTTCATAGGGTCTTGCTGCATCATAGACAAGCTGCTGACACCGATCTAATTGAAGAGAATAACTAAAATGAGCTAAGAGGAATTACTTTTTATTTGCCGTGCCAAAATTTTTATACATCTTTCTCTCTTATTCAATTATTTATCTGCTGGATAAAAGTGGTATGCAAACTTGTCACTAAAATTCAAAACTTTATCTGAGGCGATAGTGAGATGATATACCACTGTAAAACATGCCTGCACCTCACATATAGGAAAATAATATAAACAATTCAGAATTATTTTGGAATAAAAAATCTGAACCAAATGGTCAGCCATGGTCATTATTTAGTCATCTGCTTACAAAAAAATAGGCTATTTTGTTTCAAAATTAAAGTTTTAGTTTGAAAACTAGATCTGCAGTAGTCTTATTCTCACTTTTTCAGAAGAGAAAATATTTCATTGGTGGGAGTTTCTTCATTAAAAAAAACTAATCTGGGCTTCAATACGTTATAAATGTAGGTTGAGATGCGTACAACAACAGTATAATGTTATTCTAAGAGCAGACTACAGAACCTGACTGTCTCAGGTTGAGCCTTGAAGGCTGGGGTTGGGGTTGGTAGAGTTTCTTTCTTTGGGGAGGGAGAGAAGAATAAAGAAGGGAGGAGAGCAGTTTTGGTGTGAGAGCAATGGAGGATATATGAAATGAACAATATTTCCCCTTTAGCATGTTTGAGAAATATAAATAACGAACGCAAGTTTTTGAAATTACCTTGGACTACAAGATGGCATTCTTTTGACACCAACACCACTCTAGACTGAGCCAGAGTGATTGCAGCTTTATAATTCTGACTCAGACACACCCCTTCACACACACTCAGGGAAGAGAGACAGAGAGAGAGAGATATAGTATATATTACACAGCATATATTTAATATAGCATATATGAAGTCCATATCATTCATGTTAAATAAATGTATTAAAAGCTGAAAAGTAAAAGGACATTAACAAAAATTTTTTTGTATGATAAAACAAAGAGAAAAAATTTAAAAAAAAAAATCCCAAGTTTTCGAAATTGGGTTTAATTTCCAAAATGGCAGTGTTTACTTGGAAATTACTAGATTAAGTTTCCTCTTTCTAGGGAAAATAAAGATTCAATAGTTATATAACTATTATTTCCATTATATAGTACTAAAGACTATCACATATTTGAACCCCTGAGTTGTGCTACTGTAATTTATTATGAGATATAAACTATGACATGTAAAAGGAATTCATCTAAGTTTCAGAAGGATTATTATGCAAACCATAACTTCACTGCAAAATAAAACAAAAGAAAAACTCCTATACATAGAGACAAGTTTTCTAATCTTGGTGATGTGTAGCCTATCTCTGAAAGTCTGACTAGCTAACAGAACAGAATGTCTTGGTAGAGAAAAAATAGTAAAATCTAAAAAATCATTTCAGGTTGTAAGTTTGGTGACTTTGGGCAAACTGGAAGAGACAGTACTTGGGGGACAAAGCAAGACTGAGGGAGAAGAACCCATAGTCATACAGCAGACACTCAGGATGGCCTGGAGCTTTCAGGACCAGAGACTGCAGAGCCATATGGAGTCCACGAGAGCAGAACCTTAGCCAGTACTCACATCCCTCTCAGATCTGGATGACTCAGCACACGAAGTTTTTTACTATAAACCTTAGTCTGAAGAAGAATTTATGATGATATAAGGTCATTTTTCGAACCCCAAGAGAGAAAATAGCTTGATATGTGGCAAAAGATTGAGGGTCAAAGTATATATTCGTACAAAAAGCAAACTTGGATCTCCCTCTATCCTTTGGGGCTGTAGAGGAAGTGGATGTCAGGAGATAAATCCCAATAATTTTAAGAATTCTGGGGTAAAGATAAGTGGTGTCTTGTATACTATGTGAAACTTGAGGAAACAAAACTAAAACAAAATCAAATAAAGCAAAAGCAAATAAATAAAAAAGTGTCATTCTCTACATACCTCCACCATCATTCTCTTTTGAATCTGAAATTGCATGAGAGAATATTCCCAAGTACTCTGCATCCCCAAGACTGTGGCTGAGAGTAGAAAAGTAGGCATGAGGAGAACCTCTATCGGATAAAGGTAACTGCACGGACATGGTGACCAGAGTATAAACGTGAGGACAGTTCAACTGTTGGGGTGTAAGTCCCTGCCCCCATCACTCACCTTCCAAACCCAGAGGAGAGAGAGAAAAAATAAGAAGGCAGAAGGGAAAACACTGAATTGACTGGTTATCCAACTACTAGAATAGAGAGAGAGAGACTGGGAGGGAGAGGAAAGCAGAGACAGAAACAGACAGACAGAAATGCTTTTACTTTAAGTTGGCACTAACTTTCTAATAAAAGCAGAAATTGGGACCCAATACCTAAATATAGTTATGAAATATAAAGTTTTACTTTGGCAATTTTTGTTTGCAGACTGAACTTTGTACCTGCTCTACCAGTGAAGACATCGCAATACAATAATGAGCATCTCATGATATGAAGTTAGTACCATTATATGACAGCAGTACTCACAAATCGTTCCTCATGTTTTCAGAATGTTTGAACAAGAGAAAATGCCAAGGAAATAAGCCTAAAAGAAGGAGAAGGAGAAAAGGAAATAGTTCTCTGTGAGTATTTTAATATGGAAATAGGGTAACTTGTGAGATGGTGGAAATGCCATCCATGTCTGCTTGAGGAAAAGGAAAAAAAATGTATACGATAGTCACTACTTAGACTGCAGTTATCAACCTTGTAGAAGGAGAGGGATTAAACTAGATGATTTCTCAAAGTACAATCTGGGGCTGTCATTCTATCCTTCTATGGCTCTTTGATGTCAGAACACAATTCAGAGCTTTTGAAGTATATTAGAAAACCCAGTATAACTTGCTGTCTCCTGGGCCATGAGCCAGCAGAAGTCTTATGAAAGAAAGTGTCAAGGATGACATTCACTAGGGATGCAAAAATTACCCAAAGAGGTAGATGAAAGAGGGAATAAGATAGTAAAGGATACATTAGGAAGGGAAGTAAATTGTGGAGATGTAAGAAACTCAGGCAGAAACAACCTGAATTAAGATGGCATATATGAGAAGTAGTGCTTATCTGGTTTTATTCATTTCAGATACCTGAATTTTGAATGTTAATTATCAAGTATGTTTCAGATATAGCACAGGAAACTATAAAACTGTCTAGAGGAATTTCTTAAAACAAAGGACTACAAAGAAAACAGCTTTATTGAGAATATCTGAAATCCTGGAAATAACATTATGTGTGTGGGTGTGTGTGTATGATAAAATATGAATACAAATATGGGGACAATGGCATCATTAATCCTTCAAATAAATATTTATGAGCACCTACTATGAACTAGGCACAAGGCCATATTCAGAAAATAAATTTGTAAACAAACACTTCTTTCTCTTCCCAAAACATAGTCAATGCTGATCACATGTATCCCCATCCTTCCCCTCACTGTCTGTACCGCAGTGGGACTAATGCTCACTTCTCCGTAAGGCAGCACCTCCCTGCTCCCATGTCACCAGGCCCCAGTCTGAGTCCTGCCACAGAGAGGTAGTGGTGGGAGGTAAGAGGGAGAGAAGGACGGAGAGAGAAGCTAGGGCATTCCTTGCCCTCTCTCTATTTCTGGCCACAATTCTGCGAGTGCCTGCGTCTCTTTAACAGTTCCCACTTCTTCCAGACGGCTATTCTGCACGTGGTCCCATGTAAGACCATGGACTCATTGGACCATCCCATCCATGTTTTCAGCTTCCATCTGGTCATCTTGGATTTTGGGCTCTCAGAGTACCATGTTTTCCTTTCGTTCCTCAAGATTCCAATTGCTGCTAATGTCTTAGTAGTCTTATTGTCCTCTGTTTGGCTTCTCCACTCTTCCAAAACCTCTATTAATTAAACTATGTCATGTAGACTCTGTTTTCCTGAGTTAACACCAACTGATCCACTGACTCATAGAGTAATTAAATTAAATTGGATTTTAGAAGACCTAGGATGCTACGGACACTTATCAGTGGGGACTATCTTATTCTTAGGTCAAGGAAATGTCTCTCAAGGAAACTGACATTTATGTTGGGACCTGAAGATAAGTGGGCATCAGCCAGTTAAAAGGAAAGGAAGATTTCAGACCTGGCAATAGCATCCTCAGAGTTACCATTTGTGTGTATGTACGTGGTGAGAACACTTAAGATCTACTCTCTTAGCGAATTTCATGTATACAATAGATTATCAACCATATTTGCCATACTGTACATTAGATCTCTAGAACTTATTCATCTTATGAGTAAAATTTTGTACCTTATGACCACTGCAGGAGAGGAAGAACTATTCCCCTACCCTCCAGGGCCTTCTGGCTGCTCTGAGAATTAAATTGACATGAGACAGATTAACAGGAGAAAATCAAACAAAGTTTAATAACATGTATACGTGGGAGAAACCCAGGAAAACTGAGTAACTCACCAAGATAGTGAAAGCCACCACCTTACATACCATCTTCAGCTAAGGACAAAGGAGGATGCTGGGGGCAGTGGTTTGGGACTACTAAGGGGAGGAAGGCAATTCACATGCAGATGGAAAAGCGAATGTTTAGTAAACAAAAGTTTGCTGGGCCGTCTATAGACAATATAGACAATGTGATGAGAGAGAAAGAGAGAGAGAGAGGGAGGGAGAGGGAGGGAGACGGAGGGAGAGAACTTTGATAAAAATGAGCTTAGCAAGGTTCCTCCCAGTCTATCATACCCAGAGTTATCTATGGTGATAGCTCTTTCCTGGGACAGGACTTCTAGGTTAAATTCTCTTAGACAGGGGAAAGATCAAAGTTTCTTTCTGAGTCTTTTGTCCTTAAAAATAATCAAGCCAAAGAGACATATTTTGGGATGGCAAATTCTGATCCCCTACACCAACATTTCGCCATTTCCCCCACCTCCTAACCACGGCAACCAACATTCTATTCTCTATTTCTCTAAGTTTGACCTTTTAGATTCCACATGTAGGTGATATCATGTAATATTTGTCTTTGTCTTTTTGTGTCAGGTTTATTACACTTAGCATAACGTCCTCCAAGTTCATCTATGTTATCAGAGACGGCAGGATTTCCTTCTTTTTTAAGGCTGAATATTATTTAAATTTAGCTATCAGGTTTCAAGAATTCTGGGGATGTAGGACAGGACTGGCAGAATGCTAGATACAGTGTGAGGTAAGCAAGTGAGGGGTTCAAATAATGAGAAATGGGTAAGGAATGGCAGGTAAGGAACTGCATTCCACTCACTGAAGTAGTAGAAATGTTAACCCATGTTACTCCCCATAAAATCCCCATTATAATCTTTTCTAACACTCATCTTTAACTTTCGTCCCCCAGATATCTAGATGGCTCACTGCACCACTCATTCAGGTGTTAACTAAAATATCTCCTACTCCTTTCATCATCCTATTTAAATCTCAGACTCTACCCAGCATTAGCTGTTCATTTACCTGGCTGTATTTTTCTCCTTAATGCTTATCATCAGAATGAAGCTGATTTTACTCCATGTGTTTTGCTGCTCTGTTGCCAGCATCAGAACAGTGGTAGAAAAATATAGTAGGAATTTAATAAGTATTTCTTTAATTGAATTCAATTAAATTATCCCAACTCTGCTGATCTTTTTTCTTTGGACAATGATTTTGTGAGCCATCATCACTAAATACTTAGCCTTTGAAATAATAAAAAAAACACAGTTCACTTTAAGTAGAATCTACATCAATTTATTTCCACAGAGACTCTGCTTCCCTCTGAGATGTTCTACAATACGCTGACTGACAGCTTTCCTTAGTTTCCACAGGAATAGTGTCTGTCTGCTTAGGCTGCAGCTGTCTCTATCCTGAAATTCTCTGCTTACTTCAGGGTCCTTTGCCATGTTAAGTGTGAGGGCAAAAGAAAAAGACTTCTCTCCTGTGACATTTGAACTGAAAATGGGCTCCCTTTCTTATATGGGACCTTAACATTTCCTGTGTAATTCCAATAAATAGTCCCTGGAAGCCATTTTGTATAATCAGTTTACATGTTCCCTGCAAAATAGACCCAGAGACAGAGATGTGTATGCAGAAATTGTGTTGGGCCATGTTTTCAGGGACAGTATCTGTGAGAGAATGCACGAAGCAGGATTGGGAAGAGAAAAGGGAGGAATTGGATGCAGTAGGAACAGAAGCTTCAGACAATCCCACAGGAGATCTGAGATGGGGATGATATTCAGAGAAGTCCTGAATCAAGGCACAGGCGCTAGCCATCTGTAGCCCCGCGTTAGCCATCATTGGACACCGGCCACTTCCAGGAAGGGATCGTCAAATCTTGGGTGGCTCAAGTCCCTTCAGACAAAGGCATTTCTAGGGGAGGCACTCAGCTGCCAGCGGTCATTATGCAACACTTTCTAATGGAATGAGTGCCTCCTGAGGGCACACCCAACATCCACCACAAACTTCCTACTCATTTATGGGATTAACAAAAGAAGATAAGACAGAAGGAAATTAGAGGTACCAGAAAGAACAAGATTCCTTTCTTGGAGGTAAATAGAAGAATGGATATCAAATGAAGCAGATGGATCTAGGAGTTATAATAATTAAAATATATAATAATATTTTGTCATTAGATCTAGGAGATATAATAATAGTTGGCTAATATTTGTGTCTGATCTTAGAAAACACAAAGTTTTCTGTTGAAATAAGCAATTATTAGTATGGTATGTGTTAAATAATTAATATATATACTTTTCTTTACAATCATTAATGATACTTTTCTTGCAATTATCATTGTCTTATAATAGTCATACACATTTATAATGAAAACTTTAAAAATATTAAAAAAGCGTAAGAAGGAAAATAAAAACACATAACCCCACTACCTAGATGATGCTTGTTACCATTCGGTTATAATTCTTTCAAGGTTATAACTAGCAGTCTCTCTTTCTCAATTTCTACACATACTGTATGTACATATATATGAACACACTACATTCACTCACACTATTTTTATCATAGGGTACATATTGTTCAATAACAACTGTATTTTACTTGATATATCATGAACATTTTAATAACTTCAATTGTTATAAAATACTCTTCTACTGGTCATACATTATTCTATTACATAGATACATCTTAATTTCTGTATTTCACAAGGCTACCATAATTCATTTAACCTATGAACTACTGCTTTTAATGTAGACAGATAACATTTTAAACTGTTATTTTTTCTTGAGCCTTTGGCAAGTTTTCCGGAAACCCAGTTACTGCAGAATATATGACAATATATTTTACACGACATGTTTATAATTTCTCAATATGTTCCTCAGCATGTAAGGAGGCTTTGAAGCAGAATATATCTTTGAAGGTAATTAACACATTAAAATATTGAACCACTTAAACATATGATTATTTGTATTGTTTATATTCTGTTGAATCCGATTTTGCATTATTAAAGAAACTGAACAATTACTATCAACTTCCCTAAGAGAGAATATGCACCACTTTAATCTTCATTCACATAACCGAGGATTATTAGATATAAAGTTCCTTTTGCTTTGTTTAAATACTTCCTTTAATAAAAAATGCACAGTATCATTTAAATATTTAATCCTTGGTAGCTTGTCAGCACCATGTATTGCTATTGAAGGCACATTAACGGGGGTAATTAAAGAAATTGGTGATGCACTAGATAGGAATTCTTAACATTCTTTTACAGTAAACTCATTTTGTGTAATAATAAGCTTTGCCATTATAAATGAAATGTACCACCTGGCACAATTAGTGTTATGCCTCTTATTTTTTTAGAATATTTCAGAACTGTAGTACATTATGATTTGCATTGTTAGAGCTCAAACAAAATGCTAGAACTTGATTCAGAAAATGTCTTTCATACCAGGGTCTGAGGTTATTTAATATATCATATTCCAGTTAGCTATGAACTTTTCAAAGACAGCACAGTATTGGTAAAATCATGGCAAAAGTAGCTAAAACTTTAAGGTAAGAGGATGTGACTCATGTAATCCAGCGAAAAATTGAATGTTATATTAAAATATAACCTCAATACAATTAATCACATAAGTGTATTAAACTACCTAAATGCAAAGTTTTATAGATTATCCTTCCAACACACCATGGGAAGATGGGAGGAAATCTAAAAGGAGTAGTCTATTCAATGGGCATGGTCTTATTAACTAACTTGAGAACAGCTCTTGGTAGGATGAATATAGCATTGCAGCAGTTAAATTTAAGACAATGATGATTCCAATAAAACAATTGTCAAAAATACGTATAGTCAATCTCTCAATTATGAGGTAGGTTAGTAAGAGTATCTCATTCTCTACCTCCCAAATTCCACTAAAATCGTTATGTAACATATAAATGATAATAAAAATCGCAAAACCTCTGCAATCTAAAGATAAAAACAGGAACAAAATAGTGTCTATATTTCTAGATCTATACTAAATTAGAAGCCCGCAACTCTCAGGCAGCACTTCCAAAGTATGCAGATGGACACGACCCCCCACCCCCCCGGCCCTTTCAAGGAAATACTGGGAGATGGGGGATTTTTTTTTTATTATTGAGGTTAAAATGGCTTAAAACTTTGTATAAATTTCAGATACCCATTATTATATTTCAGTTTCTGTATAGACTGCATCGTGCTCACTGCCAACAGTCTAATTTTTATCTGCCACCATACATATGTGCCCCTTTATGCCTTTCGCCCTCCCCCTCTTCCCCTCTGGTATCTACTAATCTTTTCTCCTTATCTATGTGATTGTTTGTCTTCCACATATGAGTGAAATCATATAGTGTTTGTCTTTCTCTGTGTGACCTATTTCGCTTAGCATAATACCCACAAGGTCCATCCATGTTGTTGCAAATGGCATGATGTTGTCTTTTTTATGGTTGAGTAGTATTCCATTGTATATATATACCACATCTTTATCCATTCATCTGTTGATGGGTACTTGGGTTGCTTCCACAACTTGGCTATTGTGAATAATGGTGCAATGAACATAGCGGTGCATAAATCTCTTTGAATTGTTGATTTCATGTTCTTTGGATGAATACCCAGTAGTGGGATAGCTGGATCACATGGTATCTCTATTTTTAATTTTTTGAGAAATTTCCATACTGTTTTCCATAGTGGCTGCACCAGTTTGCATTCCCACCAGATGGGCACTTTTGCCTGCTCCCTCCACACTGAGCCCGGGGGTGAAGTGAGGGGGTGAGTAGTGGCTGGGAGTACCTGTGCCTCATTAACAACTGCTCTTTTTGCTATAGTCTTGTAGGTTTCACGGACACAAGCCTCAGCAAAGCTGGCAGTTGGAAGTTCCTTCCCAACTGTGAGGCACTTTATCATAGATGGGGTTTATGGCAAGAGTGTGTCTCAGTCTTTCCTACCTATTTTAATGTATTTTCTTGTTTACTCGTGTGTCCCTGGGAGGAAGAAGTTCAGGAGCTTCCCATGTTGTCACCTTGGTTGAAACCTAAAAAATTTTTTGATTGGCTGGCAGGCATTATAAATTTTAAGTTGTTGGTTACTGAATTTTGTTGTCTGACTTTTAACAATGTTGGGCTTCGCTCTGACAGGCTGTTTTGCATGAAAATCCTTTTGATCAGGGTGAGTCTAGAGGAGGAATCAGCAAACTTTCTGTAAAAGGCCAGACAGTATCTATTTCAAGCTTTGCAGGCGATTTAGGCCCCTATCTCAACTAATCAATTCTGTTGTTGTGGCACAAAAACCTCCATAGATAATATGGAAATGAATGAGAAGAGCTATGTTCCAATAAAACTGTATTAACTAAATCAGGCAGTGGGTCAGATTTGGTTCTTAGTTGGCCCCCCGACCCCTAGTCTAGAGTAATCTATTCTATAAGAGCAGTTCAGCCCAAATACTAGAGCATGCCCTTTCTTGCGTCTCTACTAAATGCCCCATGTATTTAATGAGGTGTCTTTACTTTGGTTGATGGGTTTTGGAAGGATCCATGGGTCTGTTAGGTACAGCAATTATTTGGCTTACAAGTACCTGGTAATTATTCTTTCCTCTGAAATTTTTCTTTGCCTACTCTCATGGAGTTTCACCCTACACATGCAGACTGCAAAGGATCCTTATGCAGATTTCCAGAGCTCTTTTTCTTTTTTTTTTTAATGATATTTATTATTTTTTTAATTGTTTTACTGAGGAAGACTCACCCTGAGCTAACATTCACTGCCGATCTTACTCTTTTTGTATGTAAGTCACCACTACAGCATGGCCACTGACAGAGGAGCGGTATAGGTCCACACCGGGGAACTGTACCCAGGCCACTGAAGCGGAGTGCACTGAACTTAACCACTAGGCCACTGGGGATGGCCCCAGAGCTATTTGTCTATGTAACTCCCTCCTCACTGGTAATCTGCTTCCAATTATTCCAGCCACCTCAACCTCTCCATTCTCCAAACGCTGATTCTTCAAATCAAATAGTCCACACAGGTCTTTTGTGTTGGCCCTCCCTGCTCCAGGATTTAGAAATGGCCTGTAGGCAGAAAGTCAGGGTGACTGAGAGCAGTTACCTCCTCTGTTTCTTTTATTTCACAGTTTTGTGTTGACTGTTTTCCTGTATTTGAAAAGAAATGTTGCGTCTAATTTTCTAGTTGTTTATGGAAAGAAGTAAGACCTTAACTGGAAGCATAAGTCCTCTTAAGAAGAGAAGAAATTCGCTACCTATTCATATTTTCTCTGAGGAAAACTGTTGGACACTTCTGAAAAAAAATACACAACAGGTAGATTACTGTTCTTCCCTATAATCTACACGAAGTTAAAGGGCTGTAGAAGTTTTCCAGTGTTTTCGGATGGCCGAGTTCGACTTTTGAAGTATATCTTAGGAACAGTTGCTATAGCCAAACGCTCTTATACATTAAGTTTGTGTGCTGCTTGTTTGGAGCGTTAAAACCGCAATTATCTAAAAATGTTAAAAAATTTTAAATTTCATTGCATATTCTGACTGATTCTCCCAGCTAGAAATGTGTTAAGCAGGGAAATTTAAAAGAAAAGTCAAGTTTTAAGAGTGACTTTAGATGATCATGTGATTTGTGTTCTTCATTTTATTCATGTGGTGTATCACGTTGATTAATTTGCGAATGTTAAACCGTCCCTGCATCCCTGGAATAAATCCCACTTGATCGTGGTGTATAATCTTTTTAACGTACTCAGCCATAAGAAACGACAAAATCCAGCCATTTGTGACAACATGGATGGACATTGAGGGTATGATGCAAAGTGAAATAAGTCAGAGGGAGAAGGCCAAATACCGTATGATTTCCTTCATTAAGTAGTAGATAATAACAACAATAAACAAACACATAGGGACAGAGATTGGATTGGTGGTTACCAGAGGGGAAGGGGGGAGGGAGGAGGGTGAAAGGGATAATTCGGCACATGTGTGTGGTGATGGGTTGTAATTAGTATTTTGGTGGTGAACATGATGTAGTCCATGCAGAAATAGAAGTACAATGATGTACACCTGAAATTTTTGCAATGTTATAAACCAATGTTACTGCAATAAACAAATAAGCTAAAAAAAAAAATAAAAAATAAAAGTTTTCTATGAAAAAAAAAAAAGAGTGACTTTAGGAGTTTTTGCCTTACTGGTTGTTTTATATCTAAATATTGTCAATTTGTTTCTAAAACAGATTATATTATTTTTAGTCTTTTTAATTCCCTCTTCCTTTTCCATTTGCTATTGCTGTTTTGGGATTTCAAGTATTAAACAAACTGCTTTCATTGTCACTTTCTTGAGAGAGATAGCTGGTGTATAGTCATAAACCTGCCCTGGCAATGTAATTAGTGATATAATCTCTCCTTCAAGCAAGCTTTTCTATCCAAGCAGAGAGAATTGAAGGCCCTGGATATAATCATAGAGAGAAGCTAACAATGTAATCATGGTTAAATTTCTGAAATATACTTTGATTTAATTTGAGCATCCAAGTTTTATCTGGATTACTCAGGGTTCTCAAGAGAAAAAGAACCAATAAGATATATATGGAGAGAGAGAGAGAGAGAGAGAGAGATTTATTACAAGGAATTGGTGCACACAATTATGGAGACTGGTGAATCCAAAATCTGCAGTGTGGACCAGCAGGCTCAAGACACAGGAGAGCCAATGGTGCAGATGAAGTGCAAAGGCAGTCTGCTAGAGAATTCTGTCCTGCTCTGCGAGGTTGATCTTTTTGTTCTATTCAGACCTTCAACTGATTTAGTGAAGCCCACCCACATTATAGAAGGCAATCTGATTGACCCAAAGTTCGTCAATTTAAATGCTAATTTCCTCTAAAAACAGCCTCTAAGTTGACACATAAAATTAACCACCACAATAGCATTTATATTAGTCCCTTAGGCCTTATTTAAATACTGACAAGAAGATGGACAACATACAATGAATATGCTTGATAAACTAACAAAGAAATGCTCGTTTTGTAGGATGTAATGGAGAAGAGGTGTTGTGAGGAAGAGGTAGAGGCTATAGAAGATACATTAGAATGGGAAACATTCGAGAAGTTGAGATACAGGAAAACAGTAGCATATTTTTTGTTTTATATCATTAAATCTTTAGAGGGTCTACCATTGTCCCAAAGGCCTTACATGCTGGTGGCATATAAGAACAACTGTGAAGACTCATGAGCACTAATGACTTCAGATAATTCAAAGAATCATATGTGAAAACCCTACAATTAGTATGAAAATTAATTAGCAGTTTTAATCACAAAAGGGATAAGAGATTTTTCAACCTTACACTTTGGTGTAAACATTCCTAAAGAGAAAGCACTATTATACACAGCAATAATGAAATAATTAAACTTTGTTAAAGGAGTTCCTATTCTGCCTCCCAATCCACAGGAATCAGATTGATTTTTTTTCCGGGGCAAGGGGGCTTTTTCTGAACCTCTCTTATTGGTCCTAAGGCAGGAGCCAAAGAATTAGTGTCTTCCTGCCTGATTTGTGAGGAATTCGCCACAGTTACCTTATTTTCTTTCTTCTTCTCCAGGAATACTTAGAATATGTAAAATTCCTATGCTCCCTTGATATTTATCTTGCACCCTCAAAGCTAAGTGCTTTCTCCAGTGATTAGGAATATTTTGGTTCATCTGTGCAGTCACACTGGGTGAAACTAGGAATAAAGAAGCAGAATCTTGCGCCTTTTGTGTCAAATGCAGCACTCTTCCAGGTACTCCAAGATAACGGAGCCACCTCCATTTTCACAAGCTTCTAAAACTTTCGTTCAAAAACTGCCTCTCTTCAATATATGAAAAAATATGAAAACGGCTCTTAATTCATTTTTACTTTTTGTCTTCATTCTTTCAGAATAACCTGTAAAATATTCTTATAGCTCTCATACCACATTTTATTTTTATATCTGGAAACAATACCAAGACCTATGTAAATATCAGAGTGAATAGATGATGCTAGAGTAAAATCAACTAGATCTATTTTTATTAATCATTCAGATGTGCACTTTCAGGCTTTATATAGGAATCTATCCCATGGCAATATGAAAACATTTAGGTAAATGTTGCTGAACATTATGTGCAATCATGTGATCCTTCATGAACATTTATGTGAATCTTTCATTGCCCATCCAAATAAATGCCACATTGAGCATTCAATATGTTTGAATGTGCAATCTCTTACAACAAAAAATATTTTCTTCAAACCATAATGTTATACATTACCTTACTATGGGACTTTCCATATCATATTAGAGTATGATTCTGCACATATCATCTTGGGGATTTTTATGCTATGCATCATGGGATGGTCCTATACAGTGGTGCCTGGATCAAGGGACCTGAGCTTTATTGTCCCACTGCACAGAGATTGTAGAGCAGAGGCGCTTGCCACTTACATGACTGTCTCTTATTTTGATAGTTTCATTTAGACAGTAAATCTCAGTGGCATTAAAGGTGATCTGAAAGTCAAATATTGTAAAGGATTTACAAAATTAACAATGGGCTGCTTCAAACAGCAAGACGAACAAAATCCACTTAAAACTATAGATAGCATTTATTTTTTTCTTCATTTCTTTTTATTTTCCGTTAAGCCTTCAAGAATTAA
The DNA here is from genome assembly GCF_057802395.1 of Ceratotherium simum simum. Taxonomy (NCBI): domain Eukaryota; kingdom Metazoa; phylum Chordata; class Mammalia; order Perissodactyla; family Rhinocerotidae; genus Ceratotherium; species Ceratotherium simum. The sequence goes on from NC_141903.1 coordinate 69,012,418, forward strand.
ACAGCCCATTTTTGTAAAGCTGACAGAGATATTGGGCTTGCTGAAGTTAGCCTTTGTAAGAAGTGTCAGAAATAAGCTTCCTGGGCCGGCTCCGTGGCTTAGCGGTTAAGTGCGCGCGCTCTGATGCTGGCAGCCCGGGTTCGGATCCCAGGCACGCCCCAAGGCACCACTTCTCCGTCCAACCCGAGGCCGAGTCCCACGTACAGCAACTAGAAGGATGTGAACCTATGACATACAACTATCTACTGGGGCTTTGGGGGGAAAAAAATGAATAAATAAAATCTTTAAAAAAAAAAAAAAGAAATAAGCTGCCTTTTTGCTATAAAATCCTGGGTTTCTTGAAAGAAATATATCGTCTTTCTCATAGAAATGTTAAATAACAAAACTCAAACATGTATAACTTAAAATAGCTGTCACATGTGTCACTGTTAATGACAGTACAGAATAAGCCTAATGAAACCTGAACCAACTTACTTAATACTTCCAGAAATTATAGTGAAAACAAGAAGGAGAAAAGACCATAAAATCCTTATGAATGCAAAATCAAGAAGGAGTGACCAACAAATACAATGTCATTCTCAATGGATTTCTGTAGTGGATAATATGATGCACCAGCCAGACTCTCCCTGCAGGACTGAGACACTCATTCCTCCACCTTTTGGGAATGCCAGCAGCCGAGTCCCTCTCTAGAAATTTCCTTTAGCTGAAGAGAGCATTTATACTCAAGTTATGTCCCATCCTCAAGTGGAAACCTACCCATTGTCAACTCAACATTAGAGTGTTAAGTCATGTCTCCCTTGTCTCAAGGCCAGGCCACTCTAAAGGGCCATCCCAACTCCACTGCTTCCCATGAAACTATATAGGTTCATCCTTGTAACTGCATTGAAGTTCAGCTTCTCTCTCTGTCCAATTCCAGAGCCTCTACTCCTACAAAATGTTGATATTGAGAGTACTGCCCAAAATGCTTACCAGATGCAAATCTCCATCTCTGTTTTCCAGAGATCCTGACTTAAGAAAATTAGTGTCAGCAATGGTCTAAGTAATTAGTTTTTAATGTGGGATATTGAAGCTGGATGCCCTGTCAGCAAGCTGGCACGGAGGACTCCATCACTGGCAGTAGATGGAGCACTGCAATTAGAGCAGCGCATAGGTTACAACTCTCACCTGTGGTGGATTGCTTTGGTATGATGGTGCAAATGAACACACTCACAGGTGCATTATCTCAGGCTTTTGAGTGGCTGAGGGAAGTATTAGTTAGAGGGAAATCGCATCAGATGTCTCTGACTGAGTGGCTTTGATGCATCAGAGACCAATGAAAGGCTGTGGGTGATTAATCACCAATTGAAGGTGAAGTGTAAAATTCAGAAGGCCTCCTCCTTGGCAGCTTATAAAGAGACTCGTATCTCCTGCAGCTGGAGGCAGGAAAAAAACTGAGAATTTGGCCCAGGAATTAATTATAATAGTAGCAGAGAACCTTCCAGAGAATGTTGAATTGTCAGTCTTTCCAACAAAGGTTGTGCCAGTGATAGATTCCCAGTTGGAAAGAGTGAGACCCTGCGGCTTGAGTTGGGGACATTTGGGTTGATGAACTCGTAAACATTAACTCCAGATCCCTTGAATCCTCTGGGCTTGAAGAAGAGGCATGCTTCTTCCTAGTAAGGTCTAGCACGCCACTGTTTCTTGAAAATGATGCAGTGATCACAGCCTCACAAGACATCAGGAATACCCCTCAAAACCTAGATGTAGCTCTGCTTTTAGCCTCCAAGCTTGGGAAGTGCTAGGCATGCTAAGGAAGATAAGGGACATATATCCCCAGGGGCACCTGAGGGGACCTCCCAATAAACATCTAGTGGGTTCTGCAGCTCCTAGTCAATATACTAGGAGCAGTTGCCTCCTGAGAGAGACTTTTTAAAAGTAAAGAGCATAGAGACAATGTTACATGAATACATATAGCTACATAGCCATAAAAACATAAATGTTAACCTGACTGTGTGGATTAAGAATGCTAAAGAATAAATCTGTCCATCAGAAAAGGTTAATATTAAACCAGAAACATCACAGACTAGAAACTTGAAGTTATAAGATTTGGCAGCTCCTCGGCAAGCACAGTCTTATGGAATGAGAGCTTTGACTATCAGCCTTCAAATACATTTAGCCCACTGGCAAACCCATCCCTATGCTGAGATGAATAAAACAAGCTATTAGCTTCAAGTGCTTAATAATGTAAGTCTCCCCTTTGACACATGGAGTACATGTGGAGTGATGATAAAAATCATATATCTGAGTCAGTAAGTTTGGTGGCCAGACACTGGATCGTGAAAAATTTACTGTAGAAGAATTGCCACTTTGTGAGGATTTCAACGATATGGACCAGCTAACCTTTCTTTTCTAACAGTATTATTCCTATTGCTTCACCTGTTTTTATTTTCTATGATTTTTACAGAAAAATATTCTTGACACTTATTCTTTCTTTAAATCTCCTCTCCCTTTGGATCCTGCAGACTTTGTCAGCATTTGGATTTCCATCCACTGCAGATATATGTCTCTCCTCCAGTGTGGATTTATCTCCTGAGTATTAGTCTCTTAATGATTTACGTATTACATCTTTTTGTCTTGTGTGAGGTATCAGTGCCACCTTCCAGTGGTAGATCTTATTTTTGCTGCTAAATTTTTGCTCTCTTCTCTTTCTAGTAAGGGCTTTACCCTGCTCATTTATGGATACATGGCATGCAGGGCCTTCCTGAAGGAGGTGCTACTTCACTCTCTCACTGATTTGGGGCTTGGCTACAGCACAAGCTTTAGCCCAAGGAATGTGAGAGAACATAATGTACAGAAATATCTGAGAAGAAACTGTAGAAGGCATCAAGAGTTTCTGCCAGCTTTCTTTTTGGATGTCCTAAATAAGGCTCACTTCTCGAGGCTGGAATCTGGAATGAGAAGACATGTGGAACAGAGCCACAGAAGTTGACCCACAGCCACTGGCACCTATCATGAACAAGAAATAAATGTTTGTTGTAAGCCACTTTAATTTTGGGGTTGTTTGTTATTAACTAATAACTAATAAAATTCACCTACTGGATAAGGAAATAATCAAAAAGAAATATTTTAACAGCAAATTTGAATCCATTTTGGATGATGTGTAATATAAGAGTGAAAAATACACTATTGAAATGAAAACAAAAATAAGATTAAGTTTATTTAAAATTCCCACTAATACAAAATAAGAAAAAAATCTTAAATAAGAAGACATCTGCAATCCAGAGTTACTAACAAAACGATTTATTTGCCTTTTGATTGTAATAATTTAGGATTAAGTAACTAGTCTTATGAATGAAATGATCACTTCCGAGCATTTGAGGAGAGATCTGTCCTTCTCCAGCAAGCCCTCACAAGTGAAGGCTGTTTTTCTTTGACATGTCACATAAGTCATGGCCAGTAATAGGGAAGATATCATTTTGGATTCCCCATTACATATACAAAACATCTCTCTGTCTCCTTTGGAGCTTATGCCATCGATGGTATCTCCTTCTGCCACCCCTCATGCTGTCATCTACAAATCACCTATTCACTCCCAGTAATTAAAGGCCTGCTCTGCTCATGTAATCCATCCTTAACCCTGTCATCATTCTTAGTGACTTTAAATAATCGTATAGATCATCCATCCAAAACCCTAGTCTTTCTCTGCTTCTTGCTTCTCTCATCTCTAGCAAAATTTGATTTCACCTCAACTTAGTCTCCCATTAGTCTCCCATTCCCACAGAAACTCTGTATCTTGCACTGGCATTAACTTATTTTCCCCTGAAATCCAAGTTGCAAGTATCTCACTCTCTGAGTACATTCTCTCAGCTTTTCAGCTCTCTTTCTCTGGTAGCCCCTTAAAATTACTTCTCTGTATTGAGATTTCATCCCATTGGGTTCTAGACTTTATCTTTATGCATCTGTTCCCTTCTGTTTTCAACTCCCCTTTATACCATCCTAGATTTGGTGGTTCATCATTATTTTCATGAAGTTTTAAGCACTTTCAACTCTTGTTTTCTCTCCCTCTGCCATACTTGTCTGGAAAACCTCCACCCTGCTTGAACCCAAGTATATACATTCTGTATCTAAAACCTGTATAACTCAACTCAACCTAAAATAGTCATGTAACCATATTGACAGGCGTCTGTTTAAACTTGTGAGCTCAAGCCTCAGACAAGTAGCATTGCCTAAAAATAATACTTCGTGTCCTAAATAAGTTTGTTTTCCCAGGCTTTGGTATAAATATTTCAGAAATTTGATCTCAACAAATACCTTCTTATATGGTCTTCTATTTTGCTTAATTTATTATGCACAGTATAATGGCTTCTATGGTTTTCTGTATTTTCTGACATTTCTGCCTGGCCATTTTCTCCTTTTTGGCCTTTGTGCTTGCTATTCTCTCAGTCTATAATGCTCTTTCTCAGTTCTGTGCATTGCTAGCTCCCTGTTATTCTGCAAGTCTCACTTCAAATGTCACCTCCTCAGAGAACCCTTCCCTGATGATCTTATTCAAAGAACTCCTTTATTACCCTCTTTACATTGCCCTGTTGACTCCTTCACAGCGCTAATCACAATATGTAATTACCTCCATTTTTTCCTTTTGTCGTGTCTTTCTACATCTAGAAATTAAATTCCTCAAGAGGAAGACATTTGTCTGTTTTATAGTCTGCTGTATCTTCAATGCCAAGTATAATGCCTGGCAAACAATATGTACTCAAGAAATATTTTTTGACTAATGATAAATGAATGAATACCATATGCAAATCACTTGATAACACTTTAAATCATTTTTTTAATCTGTAAAGTGAAAAGGTGATAGTACATGGTTTCCAAAGTCTCCTGTGGGATTCTCGTCCCCTCTTCAGCCCCTTGACTATTAAGTGGCTAGTTGAATCAACGGTTAGTTTGAAGTATCTTTTTACACTTGTTCTGGCATTTGTCATCAGAGAACTGATGTTATAAGGCTAGTGTTTGTGCTTCCCATAGGTCACTTCATCTTCAAAGGGATCTGAACATCCATGGACAGGAATCAACTACCCAAACACCTCTGCTGACCTCAACAGAGATATGACAGGTGTCTGTAATCCCAAGGACACATATTCAAAATTCATGGGTTCTAGGTTAGTCTCCACAGGAAGTCTACACATCAGAAATGTTATAAAATTTATTCATTTCTGAGAATTCCCTGTAAATTTCCTCCTCTGTCAAAACCATTTTAAGTGGATAAATCCAATCTACTTTCTTCTCCATATCTCCATCTAACACATGTGGTCAAAACGTAAATAGTTTTGGGGGCCTGCCCAGTGGTGTGGTGGTTAAGTTTGCTCGCTCCACTTTGGAGGCCCAGGGTTCGCAGGTTTGGATCCTGGTGCAAACCTATGTACCGCTTATCAAGCCATGCTGCGGCAGGCGTATCACATATGAAATAGAGGAAGATGGGCACAGATGTTAGCTCAAGGCTAATCTTCCTCACACATACAAAACTAAATAGTTTTACATTTAGGTCACAAAAGAGGTATAAAATCTCCAGATATTTTGGATCTTACCAGTAGAATTTTAAAACATATTTCTTTGTTTTTCTAATGATAGGGTCACAACTGTAACCAATATAAGCTATCGCAATTTGCATAAACTGTGTATTGGTGAGCACGTATTTAGCCGCAATACTTACGTCATCCATAGGTATTTACATGAAGTTTTCTGGCAGAATGTAGGGAAATATGATTGTGGTAATGTAGAAGAGAGATTAATTATTTATATTATGAAGCACAGGTCGGATGTGAATTAGACTCATTCTCTTTCCTTTATTCCAACAGGCTCCCTTTAATAAGTACCTATTGATTCATTCTCCCAGAACCACTTTCTCCTGCTGACAGATTAGGCATTTCTAGACTTCGCATTCCAAATTTTAGTTCGTAAGGGCTTTATTTAGTTACTTGCTCAACTATTCACTTTACAAAAGCTGAGATTATCAAAATTTCAACCTATTAAACAGGTAAATTGTGAAGTGTGTATCCTTTAATAGAATTATTTACTCAAATGCATGCAGGGACCAAGTAGATAAAATAAATGAATAAAAAATTCTTGAATAAACAAAAATTATGGCCAGAAATGAAACAGCTGCTACTTCACTCTACCTAATTGTCACCATCAGAGTAGGTGAGCCTGGCATTAACAAGTCTTAGGGTATTTTTGAAAAAAAACTTAAAGTACTGGCAAATAATTGTGTGCGTGTGTACGTTTGTGGTATTTTATTTAGATCCATTGTGCTGCAAAAAAAAGTCTTCTGCAGGCTACACCCATCATCAGTTTTCCAGTTAATAATGACTTCTATATTATTTTTCTTTAAAATCTTCAAATAATAAACATTAATAAATCATTTAAAACGCTTGCTTGACAAAATTCAATTTACATAGAATTGTTCCATGTTATAATATGTATATTGAAACAACATTTTCCAGAGATATTCATTGTATACTATTGTAACTATAAAAGCAATGACATAGATATACATATCTAGAAAGAAATAGATCTACACAAATAATTTTTTAGCCATGAATGATTTATACTACTATTTATTTTTGCTTTTATTATGATGAATTGAAAATAACATAAAAGGAAGGTGGGTTACATTAAAGAAGAAAAGAAGTGGGTGATTTGTATTGGGCAGTATGAGAAAAGAAAGATAATAAGAGAGGAGAAAGAAATTGACTAAATAAGATACAAGAGAGACTTTTAGAAAGTCCACAAAGATTAAAGAAATTACAACCCTAAATAATAAATTCTCTAGATAGCGATACAGAAAATTTCCTAGTACGTGACCATTGTTCAACAGGAGAACAGCTTGGGGTAATATTTAGCCTGATGATTACTCTCTTCCTACCTGACAGTTCCTCCCATCACCACTGAGCACAGAAACACAGCAGAAGGAGAACACAGAAAGAATATTACTAGGTAATAAGGTAGGACATCTAGGACTTCCCAAAATATGCATTGTGTATCTGTTTATTTTAGCATTTCAGGGGTCTGTGCAGTAGGAACTAAAACAGCAAGAGCTAGGGCTATAGAACCAAAAGAGGTAAGTGTTTATAAACAATTAAAATGTGGACTGTGAGCAAGTGAAGTGCCCATTCCAAACTGGGATATATTTGACTAGCAGTAGTTAAAAGATGTCTCAGAGAACATTTCAAATGGATATTGCAAATTTAAGATTTACTAACAGTACATAAGAATTGTGTTTTCTAAGGACATTCGTGTTTAAATATAATCAAGTACTAAATGCAAAGGAGAATGTAAGCGGCATGGGTTATATAATGGGAAAAAATAGAGAATAGCAATGATGGAATTTTTTCTGTTGTTCCAGAAATTATACTAGACTCATGATTGTATCTTATACCTAAAGTCAAGGTCACTCTTCTGTTGTAAACTTATTATATTTGCTTATTATGGATTAGAAAAGAAACAAAAGTAACAGAAGGACAATGAATATACAGACAGAGAAGAAACTGTGAAGGTTTTAAGGATATTTACACGGGCAAAATGAACTAGTTTAAAATAAAATTTTAAAAACTAGATATTTTGTCCGGAAAAAAATAAAAGAGATTGAGTTGCCAAGCGGTGAACAGCTGAATTTTGTCATTAATATGCTTCTTGCTTTTCCTGATCATTGATTCATAGCTAAAAGTCTTTGCATTAATAATTCTCACTATGTTGTAAAGTCATTAGCAAGAACTTCAACCAGCTCATCTGTGATGATTTTACGTGTCAACTTGATTAGGCTATGGTACCCTAGTATTTGGTCAATATAGTAAAGTCTAACTGTTTCTGTGAAGGTGTTTTTTAGATGAGAGTACTATTTAAATCAATAAACTACGAGGACAGCAGATTATTGTCCACAATGCGGAGGGAGCTCATCCAGTAAACTGAAGGCCTTAAGAAAAAACAGACTGAGTTCTCCAAAAAAGAGGGATGTCTGTCTCCAGATGTCCTCAGACTTGAGTTGCAACATCAACTGTTCCCTTTTCCCCAGTTTCCAGCCTGCCAGCTTACACTGCAAAGTCAGCAACTGCCAACATCCACAATCATGTGATCAATTCCTTAAAATAAATCTCTTTCTATATACACACATGCTATTGGTTCAGTTTTTCTGGAGATTCTTGACTAAGACATCAAGATTCCCATCATTAAAATGTCATGCGTACTAGCGAGGAACAATTGGAATTTGAAATTGAAAAAAAATTTATATTAGCATTCAAAAAATGAAGTACTTCACTATAAATATAACTAAATATGTACAAGATCTATATGACAAAAACTACCAAATCTGATGAAAGGAATCACAGAAGAACTAAATAAATGAAGAAACAATTCATGTTCATGGAGAGGAAGACTTAATATTGTAAAGATGTCAATTCTTCCCAAATTGTATAAAATGGGAAACTATAAACCTCCTAAAGGTAACACATAAAGAAAATCTAGATGACCTCGGGTTTGATCATGACTTTTTAGATACAACATAAAAGGCACAATCGTTGTAAGAAATAATTGAATACTTGAATAAATAAATAAGCTGCACTTAAAATTTAAAACTTCTGCTCTGTGAAGAGAATGAGAAGACAAGCCGTGGACTGGAAGAAAATATTTGCAAAAGACTAATACGATAAAGGACTACTGTCCAAAATATACAGAGAACACAAATTTAGCAGTAAGAAAACGAACAACCCCATTTAAAAATGGGCAAAAGATCTGAAGAGACATCTCACCACAGAAGATCTATGGATGGCAAATAAGCATATGAAAAAATTTCCACATCACATGTCACCAGGGAAATACAAATTAAAACAACAATCAGATACCCCTACACACCTATTAGAATGGCCAATATCTAAAACACCAGATGTGGGTGAGAATGTGGAGCAACACGAACACACATTTATTGCTGGTGGGATGGAAAATAGTACAGCCATTTGGAAGACAGTTCAATTTTTTTACAAAGGTAACCATAGTCTTAACACCAATCTTACCAGTAACTGCACTCCATGGTATTTACCCAAATAAGTTGAAAACTTATGTCCACACAAAAACCTGCAGATGGATGCTTCTAGCAGCTTTATGATTGCCAAAACTTGGAAGCTACCAAGATGTCCTTCAGTAAGCATTTGGATAAACTATGGTATATCCAGACAGTAGACTGTTATTCAGTGTTAAAAAGAAATGAGCTTTCAAGCCATGAAAAAAATATGGAGAAATCTTTAAAGTATATTACTGAGTAAAAGAAGCCAATATGAAAGAGCGATATGTTGTATAATTCCAACTATATGACTTCTGGAAAAGACAAAACTATGGAGACAGTAAAAAGATCAGTGGTTGCCTGAGGCTGGGATCAGGGGAGTGGCATGAATACCCAGAACACAGAGGACTTTTAGGACAATGAAACTACTCTATATGATACTACAATGGTGAATATATGTCATTATACATCTATCAAAGCCCATAGAATGTACAATAGCAAGAGTGAACCCTAATGTAAACTATGGACTGTGGGTGACAATGATATGTCAATGTAGTTTCATTGATTTTAACAAATGTACTGCTCTGGTGTGGGATGTTGATAGTGGGGGAGGCTGTGCGTGTTTGGAGGTCAGGGTATATGAGAAGTCTCTGTACTTTCTGCAGAGTATTGCTGAAAACCCAAAACTGCTCTAAAAAATAGTCTTTTAGGAAAGGTCATGGGCCATTAAAACCATACTATGAGACTCCAAGTATTTCCATTTCTTTCCAGCTAAAGTTGAGGGCACTGCCAGCAATTAAAACATGATTTACATTAAGTTAAAGGATAAAGTAGCATTTTAAAACCAGCTGCCATTACTTGCATTATTTATTCATAGGGTACTGTGTAATTGCAGAATTGTGCTGAATAAAGACAAATGAGTTCTCTTTATTGAAGAACATACAGTCCAAAGATATAAGGGAAATTTAGGAACAACTTTAATTTCTCAAGATCATCAAAACGGGCATTTGAACGGAAGGAGGTGAGTCCAAAAGATTCTTGTATGGACAAGACTTCTTACCCAATATTTATGGTTCTTGTACCTAATCGCATAGTGAGAAGAACATATTGTCCTCAATTTGGCCTAAGTGTTGGCATACATGTTTTTTTTACTTGGCAATTTGTTATGAATGCATATTTCATGAATCTAATAATATTAAACAAATGACACTAAATTACACTCTAAACACAAAATTGTTCAAATATGGGAAGAGAATCTCTTGGGTCTAATTGAACCATTATCTGTCATTCAGAAGTGTTCACCTCAATATAAACGGTACTATGCCTAAAGAATTCAGAAACGGCAGCATTATACAATTGGAGAGCTTCTTTTTTCTCTTCTAACATGTAAATTTGTCCTATGTATTCCCATAACTAATTCTTGGTGTGCTTTAGTTTTGCTGTTGGTAGGTAGGCTTGTTTTGTTTTGTTTTGTTTGGGCCAGATGAACAATTTCCCCTAATTTAACTTAAAGCTTGATACATGAATTAAACACACTTTCCTCTTGAAGATTTTCTTGTTGTGACTTTCCCATTAGAGAAGACAGTTGACAGTGCAGAACCATAGAATATTATGATCACACTGATAACTTATGTCTACTACTCTCCCTTCTCACTTCCTGTTCTAACGGTACTGAACAACTTAATTTTTTTCCACTCTGAAGTCACAAGTACTGTTTCCTCTGCTTGCAATGTTCTATCCTCTCTCTGCCTGGCTTACTCCTTAACTTTGCAAACCCCAGTTTATGTGTGTCCTCCCCCAGGAAGCTCATCTTCCTTGCTCCCAAAGACTTAAACATTCCATCTGCTTCTACCCACTAGCTTGCCCAGATACCAGGTACACACGTCAAATGCTGTCGTTGGTTCATGGTGCCATGTTGCATCTTGTTTCTTTTACAATCTGTTCCCTCTGAGCGAGTGAACTTCGTGTCTGGTTAGATGCTATATTTCATTCATCTCTGTGTTCTCATGCTCTCACACATTGCTTAGCCCATAGTAATTGCTCAAGAAATGTTGGATGAATTTAATTAAGTAATGCATATTACTCCATCGCCATCAGCAAGTGGTGTTTTATTTAAAATTCAAAGTATATTTGTTTACTGTTTAAAAATCAAAAGTTGACTTAGAGATTTTAGCATCCTGACCTGCCTAACTGCCCACTCCTTCCCTGTCCCAGTTCCTTTGTAACTTAAATAAGAAGCCATTTTATTCTTGCAGTTTCTGCTAGTTGAGAAGTCAGTGTGACAGAGATGCATTAATGCAGGCAGGATTTGCCTAGACATCAATAATCTCGAAAGGCTCCCAGCAGGCCACTTGTAGTGTCAATAAAGGCTCATAATTACTTGCTCCTTTGAGCATTTTAGATCCAATCCCCTAGTTCGCTCTGCTGCGAATACGAGGCTGGAGAACTGAGAGGTTCTTAACTTCCTAAACCTTAGGCGAGGAAGGGCACACATCGGCGGGACCTCGGGATGCTAAGCAAATGTGTTGGCTGTTAACGTT